>NW_027658560.1:0-35571 GCF_041902795.1 Electrophorus electricus | reverse complement strand
AGTTGAAAAGCTGGACATCCAGGCAATAGATGTACCTTATGCAGTTAAACCATCTGATTAACCATCTGGTAGACCAGCAAAGGCTATGTTTTGGTTCAAGTTTGATGGTTTAGCTACAATTTCCAACTGGACAGTGGGTCCAGCAGTATAAACAACTTGACCAAGCTATGCAACCAGTATAATCAGCAGGGTCATACTGGTCAAATCTGATTATACTGGTTGACCAGTTTGGTTATTGCTCATGCTGGTCAACTATCTTGTTCTTATCTTATCTGAAGTGTGATGTTTATAGCTACATGCATACAAAATGTGATTTGAAATAAATAACAATCTAATTGTAGGTATTTTGGATTTTAATCATCATTTTTAAGGCTGCCTACAGCCTAGCATAAATAAATATGCACGAATAGGTCGGTCTTTCATTCTGTATCACGTATATCATAATAAAACCATGGTAACCGAAAAACTTCCTTTTCACTTCCAAAAGACTTGGCGCTGATCTCAGAAGTCCATCTCCTCCCCGTGTCCTCTGCAAACAGCCATTCTGTTGTTGTGGCAAACTTCCATTGTGTTGTGACTGGATTTGCAGCACTTCTGAAGTTGCGTAAGTTTTCCTGAATTTGCACCGGGTTGTGTTGTCATTTTGATGAATTTGCTTTGTGTATTTGCGGCACGTTTGTGAAATGTATCACAAGTGTTGTCATTTTGATGAATGTGCTTTATGTATTTACAGCGCGATGGGTCTTCCTGGCAACCGTAGTGGGTGTGGAGCGTGAATCCACCTCCAACTTTGATGTAAATATTTTTTTTTTTCTCTCTTGGGCTTTATGTATATTCTTTAGAAAGGCTCTTCTTTTGCCACGTTTTCAATTAAGCGCACATAAAAAAACCACTCACCACATTCTACAACATTTCTTTTGGCCATCGATTAGGAGTGATGTTGGATACTGCCATTCCTGCCATACATACCAGTTTGTTGGAAAACCAAATCAGGTGATTACTGTCGGCCAAACAGCACTAATCTAAATTCTACCAATGCCAAAAGAAGATGACCTTAAGTTGACTGAATAGTGAAGAGCAAATGAATCAAGTTTAAACAGACTAACAAACTGGGTATCTGACAAACATATAAAATAAGATGTTATTCTAAGTACAATATTCTTCTCGTGAGGGGTTCTAGACTTGTAGTTACTTCTGTTTGAAATGACTCTGCTGAAATCAGTTTTTAACTACTGATCTCAGGGGTGGAATAAGCAGGAAAGGCTCAACAGATGTGTTCATGCAAATTTATAGCTTCTTTGTCTCAGTCTTAGGCTTTGATTGTGTCAGGCATTTACCTCGAGTTACCTTACAAAACATAAATTAATTCAATATAGTACATTAAAAGAACAGAAAGAGGGAAACAAAACAACTGGAACACAAGAGCAAAGTTAAATACTGATATTTGGGGATAGGTGATAATTGTCTTTTAAGCCATAATAGGTTGGAACATTTTTGTCATACTAATTTCACCTGAGCACTTAGTCTACACATTTATAAATACAAAGAAAGAGTTCTTACAAACAATATAAAGCACACTACTAATTTTTCATATATAAACTGGCTTCTCCTACTACTAATTCAGAAGCACGTTGCTTACACAGCTGATGAAAGACCTCAAAAACATTTCATTACTCAAAGACAAAACATTAGAGAATATTCAAGGAAAACAGACAATGGTTCAAGGCAGATATGACTATGCAATATTTCAAACATCTATGTGCAAATGATTTATTTCAAAGCTTAAGGTTTTGATCACAGAAATCAGGAGTGAAAGACAAGTTAGAGAAAATGTTTATTTGAGGATATGCTATTTAATTTGGGAAGTTCACTGTAGGGAAACATTCGGGAAATTAATGTAGCCTATCCTGTCCACATCTTGGTCAAGGCTGGTGAAGCTGCTTCAAGGCTGAGTGGAATCTTGATCCGCATCTGAGTATTTTTCTGTGCTTGGACTGAAATAGTTTACTCCAAGTGCTGAGCCCTTTGGATGGATCTGAAAAGTGCTGCTCATGGCCTGAGGGCTTGTAATCCGCAGCGTGAGGGTCGCCAAGCATCTCTCTCACCTTGGGTGAGGCGTCCTTGTGTAAGTAGTGATAGGGCTTTTTGCCACTGTTGTCACATATGTTGCAGTTGGCACCATAATCACGCACCAGAACACTCAGGACTGATTCGTGGCTGTGAATAGCAGCCATGTGTAGTGGGGTGTAGCCATCGTAGCTCTTGATGTTAACGTCAACCCCTGGCCCACCTTGCTGTGAAAGAAGAAGGATCTTGTGCACCATTTCACTGTTTCCTTGTTTAGCAGCCCAGTGAAGTACTGTGAAGCCAGAAATGAAGTTTCTCTTCTCTGCCAGCTTGATGTCCTGGAGCAGAAGTTGGCAGATTTGATCCTGCTGTCCTGCAGCACACTTCACAAGCCACTCATGTTCTCTTGGCCCTAGAGGGAAGATGACTGACTGCTTTGTATCCACACCTGGTTTGGTGTCTTTGTTGACCCTTTTCAGGGCTGGTGAAGCAGGTGCCACAGAGTGCCTCTGCTTGGTCCTGGCTGATCTGAACAAGTCATATCCATCAGTCACTTCACTCAGACATGCTGCCACAGTCCTTTCAGTCCGTTCATGGGCCATCTTCAAATCTGCCGGAGCAAGTATCATTACTTCTGGATATATATAGAACACATATTGTATGTACTACATACAGCCTGATGAGCCTAAAACCTTGTAATAGATTAATAATGCACTAATACTGCACTAAGTGGTGTTGCATATTTTAAATGAGAGTTTTAGTCATCGCTGATCAAAGGATAAAAGCATTTTCAATAAGTCAGTTTTTGTCCCTTATTGTAAAGATTATTTAGTTTACTGTTTTTTTATACATGAGATTTAAATTAATCCTTTTAGAAAGGCAAGGCCAAAAAGCAGAAAAAATAATCAAATATCCATACCAACTGTAGGACGTTTTTTCCACTCTATCTTCAATTTTTTTAGATTCCACTTCTGCTTTCCTCTTTTGCTTTTCTTTATTAAGTCTCTCCTGGATTCCACCTCCTTTGTATCAATATATTCATTCTCGATACCTCCAGCACACCAGCTCCAGAAACGCCTCATTGTTCGATCTGTCCTCTTCAGTGTCTTTCCACAGACTGATCTGTAAAGGTGTTCATGGGATTCCCCTCATGTGTGACATTATGACACGGGACATATGGGGTTCTAAAGTTCCAAGAGTGGAGATGAGTTGTTTTTCTTTGAATTTCCTAATTTAATTGCTGCCATAGCAACAACTGACAATGCAAACAGATATGTCATTAATGCAGCGACTCTAACAGGTTCCTCAACCTGAATTGATTAACCATGTATGGCTCACCACCGGAGACTGTGATACATATAACATTCCAAAGTGTACTTAATTCTGAGCAAAATCTAACTAGCCTCATTACTGCTGAACTATGAGGGCCCGTTTAAAGAGAAATCAGGGAAACTGTACTTGCACATACATATGAAACATTTTCACATAAATAGCCTACTACTTACATTTGTGCATAATAATTTAAACTTGCATAGACATGCACTTGCACATTCAATCACTGATGCGTAAACACAGAGTTGCACTATGCTTGTGTGTGTATGAGTGTGGCTGCTGTCACAGAACGTTTGCCTCCTGCGAGTCACACGGTTTGGCCCGCCACGTGACTTGGGAGTATATGTTTATGGCCATGCCTGCACACACCTGTACCTCATCTTGTTTGTGTATTTAAACCCTTGTTAGTGTGTACAGTATTGTTGATTATTGTTGGTGTAGCCTGTGGATGTCAAGATTAGTCTCGTTATTGTTAAACGTATTCATGTTCATGTTATATGTGAGTGCCGTTATGTTGTATGTAATAAATGTTCGTCCATGTCGATTGAGTCTGTGCATCCTGCTCCCTGCCCTCGGTACTCGGGCCACCTCGTTACAGCTGCGTGTGTGTAAAACAATTTTCAGGGTGCCGGAAGTCATTTCATTGTAACAGCAAGGCAGATATTTAACATGTGTACAGTGTGCATAATAGACAGAGGAAGACTGTTGAACTATTAATATTAGGACAGTTATGACGTTTGTGTAATACGTAGTGCTTTCTATCTATAAAGTAGTGCTTCTCTTAATGACAAATGTAACTGTTTTCCCATATATAATTGTGTGCTTTATATTGTTTGTAAGAACTTTTCTTCTCATTTAGAAATATGTGGACTAAGTGATCAGTTTGCCTTATTATTTAATATGCTCAGTCTCACTATTGTTGGCAGATTTCATCACATTATTACGAATGTGGATACATTATATTATAATTATAAGCAGTGTGAGATGTGAAGCTAAGTGAACTACAGGTGCAGAATTTCTAACAATAGCCTGTTCATCATTGAATCTGATGCCCGCGGACATTATCAGCTCTTCACGATTTCAGTCTGTTATCGGACAGTTGTAAAAAATAGAGATGGCATGATACCAGTTTTTCTGTACCAATCCAATGTCAACATCCTGTGTTTTAATGTCACCCAATATCAATACTGATCTGATATTTTTTCATTAAAAACCTGCAACAGTAAACATGTTGGTGAATGGTTTGTTTTGAACCAAATAATCTTTTTTTTTTCTTGCCTGAACTCTCTGGTCCCTCCCGAGGTAGTGCTGGGAAGGTCTCATCAATCTCCCCTCTGCCACTGGCCGTCTCATCTCTGCTGATGTTCTCTGAGAAGCAGGTTATTCCTGCTGAAAATGACATACAGACAAATTTCAAATTAGCCTAGTGTCCTCAAAGTAAGACCTATACTCCTAAATTTCATTGTAGAGAATTAGCTACAGTATAAAAAGCATTGCCATTAAAGGGTAGGATCACCACAGTGTAAAACATGTCTATACAAATCTGTGTTGAGATAAAGAGAAAAACACAAAGAAAAAAATAAGTCTTTCAAACTGGACGAATAAATGTCCGAAGAGTGAAATTCAGCACCAGTTGAAAGTTACAGTCACCAAAGATTAAACTTTTTTTTTTTTTCAATCAATATACTTTAAACTAAATGGACCTCTACAAAATAACACACCTCCATATAATAAATTTTTCAGTTAGCTGGTGCATTTGGACCTCACCATGTGTCTCTTGCACAGGCTGGATTTGATCTACTGCACTTGTACATGAACAGTAAAAATATATGAAGATATTGTGGTGGAAATTCAGCAAACAAGGAGTCAGATGTGGATAAGAAGATTTTATTGAGTTATTAGTTTCAAAAAATGAGCGTGCCTATTTGCTTCGCTCCCCTTTGGGTGATTTCCCTCCCCTTACATAATAGCTGTAGCGTTCGAGAGAACGAGGGAGGGTTTGCTTCTGCTGAGACCAGATAACTCCTTGGAAGGAGCGTATTTCTTCAAGGACGTTCTCTAGGGAACGTCCTGTTCTTCTAATCTTATGCTAAGCTTTCTCACGCTTTACAATGATAGAGAAAGAAACACAACAATATTTCCTTCACAATATATTTTTACTAATTAAAGGAACAAAATAATGGAGCTATACATCACTCTCATTAGTCCATGGGCTACCATTAAAGGCTTGACCATTGTGGTCAGATACATGCTCTCAGGACTATAAGATGTTTTGGAAATGTCTTTTTAGTTCTAATATATGGTAAATATGCATTTCATTTCATTTTCAGTTCACTGCATTTCATTTAAAGTCACTCAGCAATCAGTCCCATGATATAATGGGTCATTAAACATTGTCAGTTTTTCCCAATTTAAGAATGATCATTAGACAAAAACTCTAATCTATACATTCCATTTCAAATGATCTGAAGTAAGTAAACAATTAACAATGCCTGTAACAAAAGATTCAAATAATGTTAAAGGTGTTGAACCTTCATGAATCTGTCCATAGCCATGAGGACATAGAGGTTCCCGGCATTGGTGGTAGGAAAAGGGCCAAGGACGGATGATGGTGACTGTCTCCATGGATGCACTAAAGCAGAGAGACTGAAACAGGGTCTTCACTGTGGTCACAACAGCACACATACAGCTCGACATCAGAGCGCCATTCCAGCCATTAAAATGTCTGCAGCAGCCACTTTCCTACATTGAAGTGCCCCACGCCACACGACTCCCTGATATCAGTACCCCACGCCACGTCTCCGACACTAGTGCCCCACGACTCCTTGAAATCAGTACCCCACGCCACACGACTCCCTGATATCAGTACCCCATGCCACACGACTCCCTGATATCAGTACCCCACGCCACACGACTGCCTGATATCAGTGCCACACGACTGCCTGATATCAGTACCCCACGCCACACAAATCCCTGATATCAGTACCCCACGCCACACGACTGCCTGATATCAGTACCCCACGCCACACAAATCCCTGATATCAGTACCCCACGCCACGTCTCCGACACTAGTGCCCCACGCCACAGGACTCCCTGAAATCAGTACCCCACGCCACACTTCTCCCTGACACGAGTGCCCCAGGCCACACGACTCCTAGATACAAATTGTCCACCTAACACTGTCATTCACTCTGATCCTGATCTAACACACCTAACTGTCCCCCATCAATCCCAGTCCATGTTATTTCTTTGGATTTGTGAATGTGATTTTCTTTACACTTTTTCAATAAATTAAATGACCTCTCAAAGAAACCTCTTCATACATTTCCATAATGTCAGATGACAAAATGTTTTGATGAGTGAAAACTGTTGATAAACAGTTAAAGCCAGTATTTTTGCTTGTATTAATATGCCAGATAATTTTTTTTTCAAATCATCTTCTGAGTATGTGTCACTAAGAACAGCTGATATATAAAAAATGTAAAGACTTCTAGTAGCTTTTCAGTTCATTTAAATCATTAGTCAGGCCAATCAAATCCAACCAAGAGAGTAGCCAACACAACTTGCACTAAGATGAGCTACAGGTCTCTCCAGGTTTGTCCTCCATTAAACCTTTATTAAAACTGTTAACTGTAGTGTATTTTAAGTTTGACAGTGTATCCACTGTTTTTAGTGAAATGGGGAAGACTGTTGTCTTCCTTTATTGTGCCTGCATACACCTGTATACAGTCCTCTTTGTGAGACTGTTTTATGTGACAAAAAACCCCAAACAATCACCATCATCACCTCTGTGAGTGAGTGTGTGTGTGTTGGTGAGAGAGTGTGTGCTTCATGGGTTGAGCACCGTGGGGATGTCTCTCCACATGTTGGTCATGGGGACATAGGCCATAGGCCTCTACGCAAGTGATCGGCACCATCAAATCCACCCACCTACAAATGCAGAAAACAGGAGAAAGATTCATCTGGATGTTTTACTTTGGGGATGAAGTTACATCCATTACTTCATATCTGGGAACTGCAGATCCTGTTATGGTTGGTCAATTCTGCAGTCTCGACAATAGCAGACATTTTGCACATCCTTCATTGGTAAAAACCATAGCGTGTGTGATTGAGGTATGTTACTATGCATTATATACACGTACACTAGGTGTGAGTGTGTGAATAGTCATGGCCAAAAATTTTGAGAGTGACAAATGTTGGGTTTCACAAGTTTTTAGATCCTTTTGTCAGATGTTTATATGGTACGGTGAAGTACAATTATAAACATTTCATATTTTTTTTTTTTTTTTTAACTTTTTATTGGTTTAAGCAAAGACTTAACATTTAGAGTGTTGACCCTTTTTTAGGACTTCTGCAATTCACCTCGGCATGCTGGATATCAGCTTCTGGGCAAAATCTTAACTGATGGCAACCCATTCTTGCCTAATCAGTGCTTGGAGTTGATCACAGTTTTTGTTTGCTCACCCTCTTTTTGAGGATAGACCACAGGTTCTCAGTGGGATTGAGATCTGGGGAGTTTCCTGGCCATGGACCCAAAATTTCAATTTTTTGTTCAACGAGCCACTTATCACTTTTGCCTTGTGACATGATGCTCCGTCATACTGGAAAAAGCGTTTGACAGCGAAGTATGACATCCTAAGATGGCGGCTTCGTAACTAGCAAGTTAACCAGCTATCTACCTAGCTAGCTAACTAGCTACTGAAATTATGGCTCAGGATTAATAGTTATGTAACAAACTAGCAAAGATTAATTAGCTACCATGTTTCATTCTTTGGAAAGGTGCCATTTACAGCGATATAGATGGCTCCTTATGTGGTGTTGTGTATCTTAAACGTATTGGTTTGATGGTATAAAAGATTCACTTTTGCTAGCTAATATAGCGTTAACTAGCTCGCTTATAGAACTAGCTAGCAGCAAACGTTCGCCATTAACCGAGATCACAAAACTATGTAAAACTAGGAAACACACTTTGCTCCATTCGTTGCACACAAGGTTACATTTCAAACAGTAATTTATCATCGATGCTTACTTAATACTTTTGTTTCTCTTATTGATAAAACTGGTGTAGAATTTCTGGCAGCCGCGACCCTCATGTTTGTCCAGTGAGAAACAAACTGCGTGGCGGTGCTCATCTCTGCACAACTGAATTATTGAAGTACCTGTTTCGCGCTGACATTTTTCGGGGACACTGCGTGTATATAACCAGATATGACTTCTTTTTCGTCTTCTGTGTCCGTTTTCTTGTTGCTCATGATTTTTCTTCAAGAGAGTGGAAATCTTCCAATTAGCTCGTCTATCTAGCCAGATATCGCTTTGGACAGGTAAACGTCTGCTGGCCCTAAATGATGGTTTTGGCTGAATGTACACGATAAAGCATCAAACTATTGGGTGTGAAAAAAACGATCACTGTTTATGACAAGACATGGGTTGGAGAGAGAGACGAATTTTGAAACTGGGTTTATTAACAGTATGTGTTCTAGGACATAGGAGGCATCCAATCAATGTGTGTGGTTTCAGTCCTGCAGTGACTCTTGGAGTGGAGAGACAGGGAGAACATAGCAATGCAGAGTACAGAGTTGTATATACAAACACAAACATGTGCATACACACTCATGCACACACAAACTTACCTGCTGAGCAGAAATAAATGAAAGGTTTAAGATTGCCCAGTAGTTTGACAGCTCACATTCTTTTGATAAGTGGTCTAATTACTGATAATTTGAATGGTTTAGGAACATAGCCAATGTTCAAGGAGGAGTTTATTAAATTTAGTAAAGGTTCAGTTACTTCACGTAGGATTTCCTTAAGGAAGTGTGAGGGCAGTGACTCTAGTAAGCAAGTGGAGGATTTTGAGCACGAGATCAGAGACGTAGGTTCTAGGTCTTGGATCGGTGTAAAGGATTCTAGAGTCGTTTTGGCTTGGTTGTTCTGATCTCTAAGTAGCTGCTCGATGTCATCTTAATACTATTAATGTTATCTCTAATGTGCTTACTTTTCTCATTAAAGACATTCATGAACTCATTACTACTATGTGATGTTGTAATCTGAGTATTGGTGTGACTTTTATTTCTAAGTAGATGTGCATTTGTACTAAAAAGAAATATAGGATTATTTTGGTTATTTTCTATTAGGGTCAAGAGATAAGCGGTTGGAGTGTTCATAAGTGCTTTTCTGTACTTGAGAAGGCTCTCCTTCCATGCAAGCTGGAAGACTACAAGCTTAGTGTGGCACCATTTATGTTCTATTTTTTGAGTGTTGTACAAATTTTTGTCCATAATTCTTTTATTCTTAAGTGGAGCAACAGCAAAACTGGCCTAAGATCAGTGAAACAAGGATGAACTTGTTCTTTTGACATGCATTTGGGATGTGGTACATTAATTTGTCCACTAGAGGGGGGATGTATTACTGTAGATGTTATAATGGGCCAGCGTGTCAATGAATGTTATCAACTTGAGTACAAAAGAGTGACACCCAGTCATGACCTGAACTTGTCATGTGATGGTAAACAGAATGAAAGGGGGCTTATTTATTAATTTATTTATTAATTCTCATGTTCTGTGTTCTGCCTGTCAGATGCTGCAGGGTAGGCCGTGGACCCAGAAGCGATAGAGACGGATGTACTCTGGGTGAACCCAGTTACTGTGGACCGGTTGTTCCACCAGGCAGTACACCTCACTGGGAGACTCCTGCAAACAACACATCGTATTCTAATATATCACTACATACTACAATATTATATAACATTATAACATGGACTACACACTATAATACATCACACATAATCCCTTCACAAACACACACATGCACACACATCGTGTGCTTGCACACAAACACATACTGTAATGCATTGTTCTTTACATATTTTCTGGAGGACAGAAAGAGCAGCAGTAAATGCTTTGTCAATATTTTATCATCATAAAATCCATATTTTACAGCATAATATAAAACACATAAGTATTGTACTTATCATACAAATACTGCACACATGCCTACTCAGTTATATGTACAGCAGATATTACTTATAGTAGTGTGTGTGTGTGTGTGTGTGTGTGTGTGTGTGTGTGTGTGTGTGTGTGTGTGAATATGTAAAGTATATATAAATACATTAAATACACTAATACCAATAATACAGTATTAATAATATTAACATTACTAGCATTACAACAGTGCTAACATTATTGGAATAAAAAGTGATGTGTACATTTTCCATCTTTCTGTGTTTTGGTGAGTGACTGTACAACTTTCTTACAGGAAGTTGGTAGATCTGGATGGTTTCTCCATCTTGGTCATAGGTAAATGTTCCAAGAGGTTTTCCTTCCTCGTTTTCATGTGTCAGTTCAAGGGAAGTGCAGGAGTGTATAAGAATTAGGCTGTGTCACATTACACCCTGGAACCCCTTAAACAGGAGCAGCTCTATCACAAGATGATATTATTAATTAAAACTATTAATTAAAACTATTATTGTGCTTTCATTGGCTACATGTATTTATCATTGGTTAAAATACACTATTTTAAAAACCCACACAGCATAATGCATAAAATTAGATGCACATGCATAACAAAATCATTACAGCAGCCTCAGGCAACATTGGTGTTGTGTGTGTGCGGGTATGTGTGTGTTTTTCATGACTCACATGAACGGTGAAGTCCTTTGGAGTGCTGTTTATGTGTCCAGTGGGTGACACGTTACGAGGGATGTGTTCCAAGGTAATGTGGGTAATCTGGACGGGGTAGGACAGAGCGATAACCAGGAAACTTTGGGAACCACGGACCGCCCGGCAGTTAACAGCGTAGACCTCAGGCTGGAGAGAGAGAGCGAGCGAGAGAGAGAGAGAGAGAGAAGAATTTTGAAACAGTAGGTTTATTACCAGTATTAACAGTATGTGTTCTAGGATATAGGAGGCATCCAATAAACGTACGTGGTTTCGATCCTGCAGTGACTCTTCAGCCAGTGAGAGTACTCACATCCAGAGGGGCTCAGACAGGTGTGTGAAGGTGGGTGGGATCAATCAGTGTGCAACAGTTGTGCAGTGAGCAAGAGATACCAGTCCCATGCTCCTGTAAAAAATAACACACCTGTCATTAAAGCCCCTGTCAGCTACACACGTCACTAACATGCCAGTCATCAAAAAATCTGTTACCAGTACACCTGCTGTCATTTCCTAACTGCTACCAGCAGACATGTCAGCTTACACTGCATCAGTACATGTGCGTTTCTGTCATTGTGTCTTTTGTGTGTTGAGTGCAAATTTCTTTCTCCACACAGGAGCTCGGACATGAGATGATTTGAGATGTAGTGACTCAGGAATGCAGACTCACTAAAACCCAGCAAGAGGAGGAAAAGGAGGAGAAGGAGAGCCTTCCTCACACCTGCACTGCGTCTGTGGAGAGACAGAGAGAGAACATGGCTATGCAGAGTGCAGAGTTGCATACACAAACATGCTCATATACACTCACGTACAGACACACCTATACATGTTCACATGCACACACACGCATGTCCACACACAAATGTACCTGCTGAACAGAAAAACATCAAGCAGAGAGATTCCAGAGGTCAGACTGTACCATGCTGTTCCCATCAACAAGTAGAGCACTGCAAAGGCACGAGCTAAACAAACAAACAAACAATACATCATTCAAACAGGTGATAATGATGATGATAAGGTCTGTTTAATATGGTGAGGAGTGAGCGCTTTTCAGAACCCAAACTCTGCCTCAGCTGAAGCCTGAACAGAACCTGAGAGAAGTTAGATTCTCTGTCTAACTGTCTCTTTCTCTCTCTCTCTCTCTCTCTCTCTCTCTCACACACACACACACACACACACACACACTCACTGGACTGTGTGCTCTGTGGGTAGTCGCCATCCTCTGATGAGGATTTTCCTGAGGAGAAGTTTGCTGGCTCTGTGACAAGGTGGGAAGGAGATGATGCCTTTAGCTGTTCCAAAGCTGCCTGGAGGCTGGATCTCAGATGGAAAATCTGACGCTGGTGCTGAGAGTTGATACTGGGGGGACAAAATGCAAAAAGTCCTAAACATTCGCGCAATAAGTGGTTTAATGAGTGAGCTGAGATAAAGGAAGAGAAAAGGCCCTCTTACTTCTTCACTTTAACTCGCAGTGCCTGCATATTTCATGAAGTGTCTGCACACACAAAAACACAAATACACACACAGTCATTTCAGAGAATTATATCTGATATTGGTGCTGTCACACCCTTATTTGCATTTTTTTACATTTTTAGTTCAAGTGCCAATTCATTACAGTAATTTACAAGTACTAAAGTAATTCTCTGGCTGGTATTGTCATCTAAGTGATACATTATTTTTTATTTCAGGATATCTTGCTTTATTCATTTGTTTTGTATTCTCTATTCTGCTGGATGATACTGTAGAGTGATTTTATTATATTGTGCACCTGACAGTCCACACCATTCATTTGAAAAATAATCCTTTGTGCTCCACTGAATTATTATGACTCTCTCCCTCTCTGACTCTCATATTCTTTCTCACTCTTTTCCTCTCTCTCTCTCTCTGTCTCTCTCTCTCTTTTTCTCACCAGCATGGCCTCCATGTTTCTCGCTCTGTCCTCAGACCACTTCATCATCTCGTCCCTGATAGCTGACAACTTCACACTGAGCACATGATTCTGCAGGCAGCACCAGAGAGAGAGAGAGAGAGAGAGAGAGAGAGAGAGAGAGAGAGAAAGCAAGAGAGAGAAGAATGTTGAAATAGTGGATTTATTACCTGTGAGTAGTATAAAACAGTATTTGTTCTAGGACATAGGAGGCATCCAATAAACGTGTGTGGTGTCAGTCCTCCAGTGACTCTTCAACCAATGAGAGTACTCACATCCAGAGGGGCTTGGACAGGTGTGTTGAGCTGCGTGGGATCAGCTGTGGTCTTTTCTTCAGTGTCTAACATTTGAGTACTGACAAAAGGGTACCAGTACCATGCTCCTGTAAAAAATAACACACCTGTCACTAAAGCCCCTGTCAGCTACACACGTCACTAACGCTGTAGTCATCAAATCATCTGTTATGAATACACCTGCCGTCGTTTACTAACTGTTCCGGCACACCTGTCAGCTTACACTGCATCGGTACATGTGTGTTTCTGTTTTTGTGCTTTTTGTGTGCTGCATGTAAATTTTTTTCACCACACAGGAGCTCGGACATGAGATGATTTGAAATGTAGTGACTCAGAAATGCAGACTCACCAAAAAGTAGCAAGAGGAGGAAGAGGAGGAGGAGGATAGCCTTCCTCACACCTGCAGTGTGTCTGTGGAGAGACAGAGAGAGAACATAGCAATGCAGAGTACAGAGTTGTATATACAAACACAAACATGCGCATACACACTCGTGTACACACATATACACATTCACATGCACACACAAGCTTACCTGCTGAGCAGAAAAACATTAAGCGGCGAGATTTCAGAGGTCAGCCTGTGCCATGCTGTTCCCAGCCACCAGTACAGCAATACAAAGGCACGAGCTAAACAAACAAACAATACATCATTAAAACAAGTGATAATGATGCTTTTTCCACAATAACCACAAAATACAGCAGAAGGTAAACGTTTCATGAAAACATGGGGCAAGCTGATGCTACTGCAGTACTAATTTACTACTGCTTTAGCATTGTTTTAGTATAACTATAGTATAGTTTTAAAATAGCTTTAGAATAGCGTTAGTGCCGCTTTAATACTGCTTTAGTAACAGTTCAATGAAGTACAATGAAGCAAATTCAATCTGACTAGGGGAGTTGGAGATGGAATTTAAGTATCTGGTGCACAAGAGGTATATGATGAGTATTAGGTATATGGTGAGTATTAAGTAAATTAATTGATGTATTGACAATCTGTTTAAAAAGTTTATTACAGTAATACTAATTTAGTATATACATGGCTATAATACATACAGACTTCCATGAATGTGTGTGTGTGTGTGTGTGTGTGTGTGTGTGTGTGTGTGTGTGTGTGTGTGTGTGTGTGTGTGTGTGTGTGTGTGTGTAAGAAGAAACACTGATTATAGCTTCTCATAAACTGGTTATAAACAGTTGAATATGACATCAGCACTGACCTGTAAATTCGGCCTCTGTGATGAGCTCACTGGTGTATGGGCCATGTGATTGGCTGAGGCTGCCATCATGGCTTGAGGTGTGGGAGGACTTGACCAGCCTGCGGTTGCCTGCCTTCCTCTTAAAAACCCTGCAGAGAAACAGAGACAGAAACAGAGAAAGAGGAATAGGCAGAGGCAGAGAATTAGGGAGGGTGAGAAAGAGGCTGATGTACACCAAATACACGTGCACTCCTACACACACACAGACACACACACACACACATACACACGTGTATGCACACACACCTGAAGGGGGTCTCTTTGTAAGAGATGGGTCGAGTAGATCCATTAGAACAGGTTCCTGCAGCGTCATCATCGTGGGGGTAGTACCCACTTGTTAGTAAACGTGCACTGCGCCTTGACATCTCTGCATGAAGAGAACATTAATTAATCAGTCAATCAATCAGTCAGTTAAAAGGATCTAATGTTTTCATTTATTCATATAGGCTTTCCAGGAATATAGGCATGAAGTTCCATCTGAACGTTACATTAATGAATAGGACATAC
Organism: Electrophorus electricus; assembly: GCF_041902795.1. NCBI lineage: Eukaryota > Metazoa > Chordata > Actinopteri > Gymnotiformes > Gymnotidae > Electrophorus > Electrophorus electricus. The sequence goes on along the minus strand of NW_027658560.1, from coordinate 20,543 downwards.
ACTAAAATGTACTTACTAAATAATTCAATTTTATTTAAATAGCATGGGAGTCAGACTCAGAATCGTCCTTTGCTGCGATTCATGAATGGCTTCTCTGCAGGCTGAATAAGCGTGGTTTTCCTAGATAAGAATCTAGTCCTGGCCTAATCCAGAACTAAACAGTAGTGCCATCTCTGAAGTGTTGCGGTAGCGGGTGGTAGTGATGGGGGAGTGGCTAATGGTGGTGGAGGGTGGGAGGTGGTAGTGCTTGTGGTGAAGGGGAGGAGCGGGTGCTGGTGGGGGCAGTTCTGGGGGTAGATGAAAGCTTTACATGCACTTAGTTTGCTACTCACGTCATTCAATTTTGGCTTCACAGGAAGGCATTCAGTCAAATAATAGAGAATCTACCGTCCACTATAGCCAACTAGCTAACACAATTACAATAAATAATAATAACAAATAATAGAGAATCTACCACCTGCTATCGCTATCTAGCTAACAAAATAAAAATAAATAATGATAACAAATAACAGAGAATCTACCGCCCGCTATAGCTAGCTAGCTAACAAAGTGACAATAAATAATAATAACAAATAACAGAGAATCTACCGCCCGCTATAGCTAGCTAGCTAACAAAGTGACAATAAATAATAATAACAAATAACAGAGAATCTACCGCCCGCTATAGCTAGCTAGCTAACAAAGTGACAATAAATAATAATAACAAATAACGGTGAATCTACCGCCCGCTATAGCTAGCTAGCTAACAAAGTGACAATAAATAATAATAACAAATAACGGTGAATCTACCGCCCGCTATAGCTAGCTAGCTAACAAAGTGACAATAAATAATAATAACAAATAACGGTGAATCTACCGCCCGCTATAGCTAGCTAGCTAACAAAGTGACAATAAATAATAATAACAAATAACGGTGAATCTACCGCCCGCTATAGCTAGCTAGCTAACAAAGTGCAGATAGCAGCACAGCATTGTTCCAAAGCTTCTCCGCATCAACAACAAATAATTATCTAACCGACTTATTTTGCACAGCGAAATAGATTAATTAAAAGACGCAGCCTTTGAACAAAAGTAATGTGCGTGCAGAGGCAGATGAAAGGGCGATAGCTGTCCAGGATGGGGTTTGACAGTTGCCAAAAACTCCTCCTTTTGCGTCGCATTTGGTTGTTTCTAAATGATCAGACTGGCACGACATTAACGCGCTTAATCTAATAATGCTCGCTCCCTAACGGTGGAGTATAAAGGAACTGCACATGCAAAGGTTTACAGAATCTAAACTCATTTTTCTTTCTTGTAGGGGCAGGAATATTTTGAATTTCAAAGTAACTGCATTACGACTGTTTACTTTATAGAACATTCGGTATCGGTGGCAGCCAAATTACACGTCAACATGTATTGGATTAAATATTTGTGATGAAGGATTTAAAATGTATACAATCTGAACACATTTAGTGCAGTATTTTTTAGTGCACGTACCTTTCACTGTAGCTTTCAGCTTGGTTTGTTATCGATAAAGCCACCGACAAGAATGAAGATTGTTTAGTGTTTTGGTTTAAATGCTTAGCACATATCATATAGTTGCGTGACTTAGTTTACTACGTAATAATGATCAGTTACACAAAAACTCGGTATCTCAGGCAACTTTAGAACCTTTGAGAGTGCATACAAGAATTGAATAAATGAAATATACTAGGTTTTATTTCTCTTGAATAATTTCTGTTAAAATAGGATGTAACATTATGAGTGGAATTATAAACAAAACAAAAGAAAAAAACAATGTTTACACAGCCTGTTGTTGGCCTACCCGACTCGGAAGAAAGATCAGAAACACCAGTTAGAGCTATGTGGAAGAGACTATTCTTTGCACTTTCAGCAATCTTAGATGGCAAAGATTTTTATTAAGTACTCCATTACCTTAGGTTAACTTAAGTTCATTTGAAATTAATCTCACAGATGTCATTTTACCTGTCGCTCATCCGTAGATAGAAAATTGCAACATTTATCCATTTATACAATAATAGTATTTTGCTATTAAAATGAAATTATGCCATCATTGTTAGTCATAGCGTTTTGTTTGAGTTTTAGATTTTGTTCTTGACCGCAGGGATTCATCTTCAGGCCAAAGGTGAAAGTGCGTTTTGACTCAGTGAGTGTGCACACATGTGTCTGTCCGTGTTATTGAATGTGGCTCTGTGGGAGTCCAGGTTGTGGCGCATATTTATGTTATCGCGTCCGTGAACCAGCAGTAAACACTGAGCTACTGCTCAAACTGAAGCTGCGGTTGGGACACCTGTCCCTGACTGATCAATTTTACTAGAAAGACCCATTTGTCCAGTAAGCAGGGCATGCTAGAGAGAGAGAAGGGTAAGAGGAAGTGCAGGTTTTTCTTTTTTTTCTAACAGTGGTGGTGTTGGTGGTGGTGGGGGGTGTAGTTGGTGCACATATGAGTTAAATAGATGTTACTTATACTGTATATGAATAAAAATATGCTGTAAAAATGTTCCAGTGTGTAAAACCTTAACGATGTTGCTGAAATAAGCAAACTTCTTAAAACAGGAAAGCCTGGACACTGAAGAAGGAACCACACACAAAATAAACATTAATGTGCAATTTGTTATATGATATACTGGAAGAACACTTTGAAAGCCAATACTGTGCAGTTAGAGAAGCTGACCAAGTGCAAGGAAGACCTAGTTAACTGTAAAGATATTCAAGCCTGGTTAACTGTTGTCAGATATTCGCTCAGCAAACATTCCATCGGCCAAGGTTGTGCTGGAAATGACTAATTTTGTTGGCTTACATTACCTCATATGCAATCACAGCTTTATCGAATGAAAATGGAAAAAAGAAAGAAAAAAATGATGCATTTGGATAGCAAGTCCACATGTGAAGTACAGACTGCATGGATGAGTAACTCCAAACTGTTGGCACGCATTCTGCTAAAGGCAGTGCATGCAGGAAAACTGCTATTAGCACGTCCATCATTTTTGAGGTGATTAACATTGCTGTTCTAAGACAGACATCTGTTTTTGACATCTTTTACTTTTACATCCAATAAATGGGGACTGCTCCATATTCTGTGTGATTTTCACAGTTTTCACTAAACCCACTTTCTGAAACAGGCCCCTGGGTGTACATTTTTAAATCTAAATGTGCACTGACCTTTTCTGGCCAACACTGTGGATGTTTACTCACTGCGCTTAATAACAGACATGATCAGTCCAAACGCAGTCAGGTCAGTGTGTCTCTGAGTATGAACAGAAATTGTCATTCAGTTCCAGTCTGCAGCTGAAAGAGTCTGACAGTGGCGTTTACATCATATGGGACATCAGGAATAAGGAGATTGTATTCACCTTTAGGGTCACCGTAGAAGGTAAGACTTTAACCTGCCTGAGCACAGTCATGTTCAGGATACTCTCAGGTAACCTCATGTGTAAATCAAATAGCAAGATTTTATTTTCTTTATGTTTCTATCTGTATGATTTTTGGTTGCTTATAAGTCTGCTGTCGTTTTAGGAAAGAACACAGACACCGACATGACTTTGGCTCCAGTAAAAGGTGAGTATTTATTATAATCTGCTGTTTTGTATTTTCATTAGTTTGAACTGTATACTTCAGTATTAAGACAATCAAAATATAGTGAAACTCACTGTTTTGAATAATAAATGCATTTACTGACCAGTAATATGAACCGTTCCTATTGTTTTAAGTAACTTAATAAACAGAAAATACATCACCTGTGTGTGGTCCATCTACACTAATTGTACATTGTACAGTAGAACGTCTCCTACATGAAGTTCTACTGGAGGGGATCCTGCACATCAGAGTAGACTCTTCCTCCTCCTCCTCCTCCTCCCTCTTCCTCTTCTTCTTATTAGTTACATAATAATATATACATTTATATATATTTCTCAGACTCAAGGATGCTTTATGGATAGATATCAGCTTTTACAAACACACACACACACTGATTAGGTGATAAAATAATCAATCCCACTTTTATCACTAATGCAAACAGTATTTACATATTTCCATATCAACATTTCTTTCTTAAAATGATCAAAAGTGCCTTTGTAACAACTATTGAAGGGAACATGACACCTTGGTCTGTGTAAAACAGATTTTTTTTTTATGGAGTAGAAATAAATATAGAAAAGGGGCAATCATCTCTTAGGTTTCAACTTGGACACATACATTCTCTAAGTCTTGCTTTCTGGGGAGGATTAGTACCATCACCTGTGAGCTGTGTCACAGCAGGATGTTTATTTAAAAAACAAAACACCCAACTTTTTGGGTAATGTGACCAGCCAGCAATTCATTATGATAAACTTCCAATCACTGAATGTTTTACCACTGTTGTCTTACCTTTGTTTCCAAATACAGTATATTTTAATTATGATCAGACAAAGCTAGAGAGGTTTTGTAAAATATTTACAGGCAGGTGTATTTTTGCACTGAAAATGTATTACATTCCATTTATAAGCACTGATGGAAGAATGTCAGATTTTCTTCTTGTAGAGCCCCCTACCTCTTAACTACTGCCTTGTAGGTAAGGTGAGTTCGTTTTCATCTGCACAACTATTTATAATGATTATGAAGGCTAGGTTCTCCTGTGTACTCAGGATAATGTGTTTCTACTATAGTCCACTAGTGATTAGGCGTACTATCTAATTATTTTCTCGTTTTCCCTCACACTCCAAGCTTTAGTAAAACTCTCCCCTGAAAACATTAAATAGACTAGCTGTCCCACGCAATGAAATCAAAAGGGAAAGGGATTAGTACTTTTTTCACCAATGAACCTTTTTACTGCATAAACCACACATATTCTTTAGTATAAAGGCATTAGTGAGAACTCACATTTCAACAGCACTGTTCAGCACTGGCTAAGGTGGCTAACCCACTACACTACTGTTATGTAGAGCATTAACCCTGTTGTGTAACATTATTCTAAAAGCGCCATCACCAGCACATGCAGGTGGAGAACATGAATGTTATTATATTACAGTAACTCAACAATAAGACCAGAATAGATTCAATTCTGTAGGTACCAAATATGAACAAATGTGTGTTTTTGCATGTTTTGAGTATGTGCTGAATTTATATGTCTGTGTGTGGTACCCCTTTGTATGTGAGGCTGTTTGTGAAAGTGGTGTGTGTGTTTTCTCTCACAGGGAATCTGTTGAAGAGGTCGATGAACATGTCTCCTGTGAGGGGGCTTTTTCGGCGAGTCATCAAGGTGTAACGCGGGAGGGGGTGGAGAGCATACACACGTGCGAAGTGACGACGCCATAACAAACCAAACTGATTGACTAGAATAAACAAATAATACATTTAATAATAATCAACACAGACTAACAATAAAGAATAGAATGAAGAACAAACAGACTAACAGAAAAATAAGATGATAACAGGGTGATGGCGAGAAATAGGCAACGAGGGAATAAAACATTAGAGAAAGACTAACAGAACAACAATAATAAAACATAACGGTGAGCATAAAAACAAACAATATTGAGCACGAAGATACAGAACTAAACAAGGAAAGCAACATGCAGCAAGAGTAACCAAACACAGAGAACAAATGAGATTGGACTAGAAATGCAATGATGGCAACCAAATGAGAACTGACCAGAATATAAGATCAGCTATAGAACAGCTATGTGGATTACTTTTCTGTCAATAATTAATTAGAAGTAATTTATTATCAATTAATGGTATTATTCCAATTCATGTCTCATGGACAAACATTACCCATTATGATACTAATTATATGGGTTAGCCCATATTACTTCTTAAGAATTTTATGTACTCCTGTTTAAATTATTGTTATTATATCTGACATGTACCGCAGTCTGGTTTGTTATTATAGCTTTTTAACCATATGACATAGTCTGTACAAGGCTTTCAAGACGACATTAATCAAGAATGTTCCTTCTGTCTTGTTAATTATTGTGAATAATGTGTTAATATCATGATTGGCGGTTTTATGAATATTAATACAGTTTCACAGCACTCCCTGCTGCCTACTTCATAATGGCTGTTGTTGGGGTAACCAAGTCTATTATGACGCCACATGGCGAGTATATATATTTTAGTGCACAGGGCAGTTTTCTGTTATAACGACTTTGATCGCGTCATGGCAGAATATCGGGTAAGTTTTCCCTACCATCCTCATGAAACCGGGAGATTAGAAATGATTGAAATTGTGCGCCGTCGGTTTTGGGGAAGGCGTAGCCGTTGTCGTAACTACGGAGAGAATATCGAGGTCCAGAGCTGAGTAGCCTTTATTTGAATGAGCTAACTGTCCTGTCTCGCTAGCTATCAGTGCTAGGGGAAAACAATTCCCGGGCTTTGTGTTTAGCAGCAACCACAGAGGTCGTCAGTTTGGGTATTTAGTTCACTATGCTAATGCTAGCTAGCTTGTTAACTAACGGTAGGGTTTAGGCATTTCATATCTAATATTAGCTAGCTAGCTAACTAGCTAGCTAACATTAGCCCAAACATGTGGTTATCGTTAGCTGAGCTATGTTTGTTGCCTTTTAGCCTCCGGTATTGACACTGTGTATTTTCACTATGTAGCCCCGCCGATTTACGGCGTTCGATTTTTCGGCTTTTTTGACTTGGAACTATTCTGTTTACACTGGTGTTTGTAATGCTGAGTTACAGAAGATCGAGGTAAAATTATCAACGGCTTCCACCAATGAAAGAACCTCATATGGCTCAGAACCCCAAACGAGCACAACACACTTTGGGGTTCCTACTGTCTCACTTTGTGCAGTACGCCACTGTCTTCGTACAGTTTTCCTGAAGGTACAAAAGGAATTCTGTACAGGTATTGCTGGGTCACAGGTGACAGAACCATGGAGTGGCCATTTTACCTCTGCAGCTGAATGTGTGCATGGACTTTTGTTCAGTGCAACTGGAGTGCATGTGGAGGATAGGATGGACCTCCCTGAGAAGTTCCACAGTTCAGTCATTGAAGCTGTGTATGATGAGCTCCTCAGAAGAATTAAGGCCAGGAAAAATGTGAATGTGAACCAAGCATTCATCAGTGGTGGTCTGGTGCTTGGAGGAGCTTTATCATTTGTTAAGGTTATTCAGAGGAAAGATCTGGCCCAGTTCCTCTACTGTCCCTCCATAGACGGCCCCGGATCTGCAAAGCCAACAACAGTAAGGACCACTGTATCTGGTGTGGCTGAAGCTAAGACCAGGCAGACACACTGGATACATCACCTAATGGGGAGGATCTCAAGAACTGTCAGGAAGGTAAAGTAGTGGTCTATTTTATATATTTATGTTCTTAATGAATTTAGTAGCATGACAGTCCATGGAGGAAGAAGACCAAGCTTTGAGTTCTGGTGTGCATAAAAGTAGCTCTTCAGAAGCAGAGAAAAACAGTTTGCTTTTTAGAAAGTGCGAATGTTAAACACCATTTTGTTTCTGATGGTATTTCTTTCTCCTTGTTTTAGATCTACACCAGAAGCCGAACTCTCTGGAGAAGATGTGTCAGAGCTCTTTCTCACAGAGGATAAGCTCCATGTTTAAAAAAATAAAAAGTAAACACTTCACAAGTGATGATGTGTTTATGCTCTCCTTTATGAAGAATTAGTTCCATGTTTAAAAAATGTGGAAATAAATAAAGATGTACTGATGTAAAATGTAGACCAGTCACTTCACTCACTATCTGACAGGATATATAGACACATGTAGAGAGAGAATAAGGCACCATAAACACGTAAATTTCATAGAACAAGTTTCAGTATGTAAATTCTCTTTAAGGTGTTTACAACATGTAGACAGTGGAAGGATTTTTGATGTGCTGGTAATGGTAGCAGTTCCTGGGATGAGCAGAGACTGGACATTGAGACCGCTTCCAAACGCACAACAGCCTTGACAGACACATACGCCTGCTCCCTGCTTTCATAGACCCAGTCAGTGCAAATACCAGGAATTATAGGCAGAGGCATATCGGAATAGCGGCGAATGAAGAACAACAGGGTCCCTTTGTAACACGTTTCAAGTAGAAACTGCTACTGTGTAAATTATCTATCATATGTCAGGTTTATATATGCTTATATTGTGTGGTATCTGGAATTTCTAACCGTCATTTGAAAATTAAGTACCAGAATCCTTTATCGTTTTATTTGAAACTATGCTTGATATTTAGCTTACTTTGAACTCTGTTCTCAGACATATATAGCGACGTGTACGGTGCATGTATGAATATTAAGTCTTTATCATCACGGTGCACTACTGGGATACTTGTAAAAGGAGTTTGAGTTACCTCCAAAATGGAGGCGCTGTGTATTGTATTCACCCACTGACATCGAGTACTGTATATTAATTTGGGGGGAGTCCAGTTGTAAATTTGTTGACTTCTCACTTACTTAAAAAATGGAATAAAGTGACTTGGCCCTAAGATGAATGAAAATATAGTCTCCAAAGCTCCCGCTTCTCAGGGCTGCAGTCGTGTGTGTATACCGTGCGAACTTCTCCGTCTGTCATTCACGTTTAATTCCGTTACACCGCTTACCTGAAGCGGGTCACCACAGTAATGTGTTGTCTCTGTGATTTATAAAGCTGTCTGCTGATGACATGTAGATTCTTCAGTCCAAAGATGACAGACAAGGCATCGACAACTTCATCAAGTATTTGTGAAGGCCACAAATACTAGTAGATTTACTATTTAATGCTGTGTAACTTAGCTATCTGCTAACAGTACAGTTCCATTAACAGCGAGTTAACGTCGTTCAGCATAAAAGGGTTTTTATTCCAGTACAAATGAACAAAATTGCTTTGATTTCCTTGAGATACACTACATACCAAGCGAAGCAAATCTTTAAAAACAAATTTAGAAAAACCTGACTCGTTGGATTAATATACAAGCAGGAAATGTTCTGGTCAATACTTTGCTAGCTAGGTAGTGTTTGCTAACTAGCTAGTGTTAACACAGACTTGCCAGTCAGACCTGGGCGTTTTGTTATTTTCATGCTGACTTATTTCACCTGATCAGTCATTGATGGAAAAATTATGTTAAATTATATGCTGATGGTGTAGGGATCTGTGCTGTGTGTCTATGGATAGAGGGTAAGTGTCCTCCTTTATTTTCCTTACTAATTATTTGCAAATGGAGAATAAAAAACAAGGTAAGTCCATGTGGTGGTTATCTGTGTGTGTGTGTCCTTGCTGCTCCTGAGGTTTCCAGGCAGCTTAATCCTGGAGAATCTCTTATCCTGGTTGTTCCCATCTCAGTGCCAGTTGAGATGTTTATTAACAGGACTAGTGACCCCAGTCCAAACGCAGTCAGGTCAGTGTGTCTCTGAGTATGAACAGAGAGTGTCATTCAGTTCCAGTCTGCAGCTGAAAGAGTCTGACAGTGGCGTTTACATCATATGGGACATCAGGAATAAGGAGATTGTATTCACCTTTAGGGTCACCGTAGAAGGTAAGACTTTAACCTGCCTGAGCACAGTCATGTTCAGGATACTCTCAGGTAACCTCATGTGTAAATCAAATAGCAAGATTTTATTTTCTTTATGTTTCTATCTGTGTGATTTTTGGTTGCTTATAAGTCTGCTGTCGTTTTAGGAAAGAACACAGACACCGACATGACTTTGGCTCCAGTAAAAAGTGAGTATTTATTATAATCTGCTGTTTTGTTTTCATTAGTTTGAACTATATACTTCAGTATTAAGACAATGAAAATATAGTGAAACTCACTGTTTTGAATAATAAACGCATTTACTGACCAGTAATATGAACCGTTCTTATTGTTTTAAGTAACTTAATAAACAGAAAATACATCACCTGTGTGTGGTCCATCTACACTGATTGTACATTGTACAATAGAACATCTCCTACATGAAGTTCTAGTGGAGGGGATCCTGCACATCAGAGTAGACTCTTCCTCCTCCTCCTCCTCCTCCTTCTTCCTCTTCTTCTTATTAGTTACATAATAATATATACATTTATATATATTTCTCAGACTCAAGGATGCTTTACGGATAGATATCAGCTTTTACAAACACACACACACACTGTTTGGGTGATAAAATAATCAATCCCACTTTTATCACTAATGCAAACAGTATTTAGATATTTCCATATCAACATTTCTTAAAATGATCAAAAGTGCCTTGTAACAACTATTGAAGGGAACATGACACCTTGGTCTGTGTAAAACAAAATATTTTTTTATGGAGTAGAAATACATTTAGAAAAGGGGCAATCATCTCTTAGGTTTCAACTTGGACACACACATTCTCTAAGTCTTGCTTTCTGGGGAGGATTAGTACCATCACCTGTGAGCTGTGTCACAGCAGGGTGTTTATTTAAAAAACAAAACACCCAACTTTTTGGGTAATGTGACCAGCCAGCAATTCATTATGATAAACTTCCAATCACTGAATGTTTTACCACTGTTGTCTTACCTTTGTTTCTAAATACAGTATATTTTAATTATGATCAGACAAAGCTAGAGAGGTTTTGTAAAATATTTACAGGCAGGTATATTTTTGCACTGAAAATGTATTACATTCCATTTATAAGCACTAATGGAAGAATGTCAGATTTTCTTCTTGTAGAGCCCCCTACCTCTTAACTACTGCCTTGTAGGTAAGGTGAGTTCGTTTTCCTCTGCACAACTATTTATAATGATTATGAAGGCTAGGTTCTCCTGTGTACTCAGGATAATGTGTTTCTACTATAGTCCACTAGTGATTAGGCGTACTATCTAATTATTATCTCGTTTTCCCTCACACTCCAAGCTTTAGTAAAACTCTCCCCTGAAAACATTAAATAGACTAGCTGTCCCACGCAATGAAATCAAAAGGGAAAGGGATTAGTACTTTTTTCACCAATTAACTTATTTACTGCATAAACCACATATTCATTAGTATAAAGGCATTAGTGAGAACTCACATTTCAACAACACTGTTCAGCACTGGCTAAGGTGGCTAACCCACTACACTACTGTTATGTAGAGCATTAACCCTCTTGTGTAACATTATTCTAAAAGCGCCATCACCAGCAGATGCAGGTGGAGAACATGAATGTTATTATATTACAGTAACTCAACAATAAGACCAGAATAGATTCAATTCTGTAGGTACCAAATATGAACAAATGTGTGTTTTTGCATGTTTTGAGTATGTGCTGAATTTATATGTCTGTGTGTGGTACCCCTTTGTATGTGAGGCTGTTTGTGAAAGTGGTGTGTGTGTTTTCTCTCACAGGGAATCTGTTGAAGAGGTCGATGAACATGTCTCCTGTGAATGGGCTTTTTCGGCGAGTCATCAAGGTGTAACGCGGGAGGGGGGTGGAGAGCATACACACGTGCGAAGTGACGACGCCATAACAAACCAAACTGATTGACTAGAATAAACAAATAATACATTTAATAATAATCAACACAGACTAACAATAAAGAATAGAATGAAGAACAAACAGACTAACAGAAAAATAAGATGATAACAGGGTGATGGCGAGAAATAGGCAACGAGGGAATAAAAAATTAGAGAAAGACTAACAGAGCAACAATAATAAAACATAACGGTGAGCATAAAGACAAACAATATTGAGCACTAAGATACAGAACTAAACAAGGAAAGCAACATGCAGCAAGAGTAACCAAACACAGAGAAGAAATGAGATTGGACTAGAAATGCAATGATGGCAACCAAATGAGAACTGACCATATAAGCTGAATAACTGAATATAAGCTCAGCTATAGAACAGCTATGTGGATTACTTTTCTGTCAATAATTAATTAGAAGTAATTTATTATCAATTAATGGTATTATTCCAATTCATGTGTCATGGACAAACATTACCCATTATGATACTAATTATATGGGTTAGCCCATATTACTTCTTAAGAATTTTATGTACTCCTGTTTAAATTATTGTTATTATATCTGACATGTACCGCAGTCTGGTTTGTTATTATAGCTTTTTAACCATATGACATAGTCTGTACAAGGCTTTCAAGACGACATTAATCAAGAATGTTCCTTCTGTCTTGTTAATTATTGTGAATAATGTGTTAATATCATGATTGGCCGTTTTATGAATATTAATACAGTTTCACAGCACTCCCTGCTGCCTACTTCATAATGGCTGCTGTTGGGGCAACCAAGTCTATTATGACGCCACATAGCGAGTATATATATTTTAGTGCACAGCGCAGTTTTCTGTTATAACACTTTGATCGCATCATGGCAGAATATCGGATAAGTTTTCCCTTCCATCCTCATGAAACCGGGAGATTAGAAATGATTGAAATTGTGCGCCGTCGGTTTTGGGGAAAGTGTAGCCGTTGTCGTAACCACGGAGAGAATATCGAGGTCCAGAGCCGAGTAGCCTTTATTTGAATGAGCTAACTGTCCTGCCTAGCTAGCTATCAGTGGTAGGAGAAAAACAATTCCCAGACTTTGTGTTTAGCAGCAACCACAGAGGACGTCAGTTTGGGTATTTAGTTCACTATGCTAATGCTAGCTAGCTTGTTAACTAACGGTAGGGTTTAGGCATTTCATATCTAATATTAGCTAGCTAGCTAACTAGCTAGCTAACATTAGCTCAAACATGTGGTTATCGTTAGCTGAGCTGTTTGTTGCCTTTTAGCCTCCGGTATTGACACTATGTATGACTTTTGCTCCAGTAAAAGGTGATTATTTATTATAATCTGCTGTTTTGTATTTCCATTAGTTTTAACTATATACTTCAGTATTAAGACAATCAAAATATAGTAAAACTCACTGTTTTGAATAATAAACACATTTACTGACCTCATAAATGCCTCATGCAGTGTTTGAGTGGACTTACTATGCTATACAATACTGGCAGTGCATGTGCACGCGCGCACACACAATCATCAGAGCCTTGGTTTTATCGAGTGTGGTCCTGTTGGTAATGTAAAGATTGTTATTCCCACTGAAGATCAGGGAGGTCAAAGCACAGGGATTTCTGATGTAATAATTCAATATAATAATAATATTCCCTTATTATGACTATAATATTTGCTTAATCTAATAACCGAATAATCCTGAAATATTCATAAACAACTAAAACCAGAACAATGGCTATTTTTTTCCACTTTGAATATAATTCCCCTCTGATTATGCCTGACTAGCAGGTGGGATTCCCAGGGTTCCAGATTAATGGGGCCAAGATACTGATGGCGGAACCTTCCAGAAGCTCCTCGTTTCTCGGCCAGGACTCTGGCACTGGGGATGTGAAATCCCATAATCTCCCATCATCCTCACCAGCAGCTCCGCCCAGTCTGGGGTCTGAACCAGTGACATGCTCAGCAACAATGTTTCTATGGTATTAAGAGCAGACCAGTAGATGGACAGGTAAGTAAAACATCATGATGTCAGCCATCAGGAGGTAGAGTAGTCTCTGTAAAACTTTATTAAAAGGAAAAATAAATGTAAAAAAAAAACAACAAAAAAAAACAAACCACAACATGTACAAAAATTCCAGCTGTCTTAGAAAAATTCCTCCTCTCTCATGTTATCACACAAAAAAACACAGGCTGCACATTTAGGACAAACATCAAATGTGCTGCAGTAAAACGCGGTTCCCACCTCTGACGCATCGCGGTTAAGGGGGCGGATATTTACACATATTACTAATTTGTCATTTCTGTTTCTGATCATGTGTCTCATCAGAACACAGCTGGCCCAACGTGACCAGGACACAGACACACACACACACGCACTATTTGAACTGGTTATCAATAAGGGTTCCCTTCATCTTTGCCTTCTTAGCTTCTAGTTCAGGCTGAAAAAAAGAAAAAGAGCAAAGCAGTTACACACACACACACACACACACACACACACACACACACACAGAACATGTACACATTAAAACACACACTGTGCCACACCAACACGCATTGAATATCTACACACTTCATTATATTTAACACACCACAAAGGTGTTTTTCATTATATATAACACACTGAACATGCCGTGTGAACGCAGTCTCATGTGGAACACACAGCCTGTGCTGTTCACCTAATCAGACAAATTTTCCCCTCAGTTCTACACGAGAGCTTTTACCCTCGCCTGATAGTCAGGTGTGTTCCACCGTGTGAGGGAGACGGTGGGTATATTTATTTGGTTATCTTTGTGAGCATGACTGTCAGAAAGTGTGTGTTCTCACCAGCTCTTTTCTTTTGTGTGTGTATGTGTGTGGGGTCTCACCAGTTCCTGCAGTCTTTTCTTACTCATTTCTTTCCTCTCTAGTTGTTTCTCAATTACTTTTGCATTCTGAGTATAACAGTCTGCCACCTCCCTCTGGAAGAAGCAGCCAATTACAACGTTCACATCACTTATTGTTTTAAATATTCCCTTTTAGAAAAAAAAGGAATCAAATCAATTACTACAATATTCATTATAATGTTGATATGTATGAATTTGAATCTTTCAGGTATTTCAAAGCAATCACAAGTGTATCACATCAGACAACTGGTCACATCACAACAGGGAGGCAATCCCACTACATCTGAAGGACATGTGGAACTATGCAACTGCTTACACCAGGCAAGGGCACCCCAGGCGAAGCCACACCAGCAGGTTCCAGGTCCAGCCCACAGGACCCCTGGTCTGCATATGACTGTACTTCATCTAGGCCAACACACCTTCCTAAACTCATCAGGTAATTACCAAGCCCTTCACACCTCACTCCGGTGTGTGGAAGCAGGCCAGTGATCTGTGCAGAGTATAACGCACATCCTCAGCTAACTCAGGTAACTCCAAATACCCTGCTTAAAGAATAAACACTGTGTACTAACAACAGCCAAACACGTATTCTGGCTAGAACTCTAGAATAATCTAAATTTTTATCATGAGCGAATCACAATCCATGCGGTTTGGTTTCAGTACAAAGATCCAATCGCAGCACAGCACTCACTGCCTCGATCCCTTCCTCTTCCTCATCAATGATTAACATGGTAACAGATCTGTACTTGCCCATGTCTTTGATGCGTTTCATCAGCACCTGGAAGACCGTTGTAAACACACACACACACACACACACACACACACACACACACACGTGATAGTTAGGCAGCTAGACATGACAAAAAAGTGAAAGGTTCATTCAGCCAATATGAATGATCTGAGTTCAATACTTAATTAAATCTCTGTATTAACAATTCACTATTTGCCATACAGTAGACAGCTCTGCCTTGAGATCTGAAGTAAATTTATTTTTTATGTAATATGGAATGTAACGTGAAAAATACATTCTGGTTTTAAAAAAATTCTCTTTTCTATCACTGTCAGTGTTACAACGCTACCACCTATTAGTAGATCGACTCAGTCTGGTTTTGTAGATTCATTTTTTTCACTTTATCAGATGCCTAAATGACAGAAAAATACATATAAACAAGTGTAAAACAAGCAATGTAAACACAAAACTCCACCAACAAACATATGTACAAGACAAGCCTTATAGGTGCAAAAAAACACAGAACCAAGGAGTGAAACTGATCGATCTTGAATCGCTAAATTGCAACTCTACCTAGAACAGTTTTATTGTTTTAGGATGGTTTGCAGTTTTGGGGAGTTTTGTTTTGTATTTTTGTTGATAGAAATATATGACTAGGGTTGCACAAGGCAGTGTGAACAGCAGGGCTCTTACACGCGTTTCCTGAACTTCCAGGGAGTCCCGTAGGGATGCAAGAATTCCCTGAACACGGATGTGACTATTTTAATGAAAGAGGAATCATTTTGGTCAATTTTTTAAATCTAAATGCAGTTAGCATAAGTTCCAGTGGGATGAAAGGCGTGTTGAATTCTAACTTCTGCTCTTTGGATATCAATAGGTGAAATGGCTATGACTGTGTGGATTATTCTGTAATCTGGATTAGGATGAAGTGAATCAAAAGAGTTCCACTTTATTGAGGAAAGCACAGAGTATATATGTGTCCTATATCTACTATCTAAATCTACAGGATGACGGGGAAAAATGAGGAATGTTCTAAGGGTCTACGTAGACAGGAAAGAAGCAGGTTAGTAAAGATTAGATGCAGTCAGCATGACCCAGCCATGAGCTGCTTGCGTGTGTAGAGAGAGATAGGGAGAGCGAAAGAGAAAGGGAGGGGTAAAGTATGCAAGAAGAGGGAGCGGATGACCTCGGGTGAGGAGCCCTCGGTCAAGCAGTTACATTATGGCTGATAAGCAGAGACGGAGTCTATCAAAAATGACCTCAAATGGAGAAAATTTGGTGGCGGCATTGGGTGTCATTCTGATCTCACACAACACTGCTGGCAGTAGATCTATCTACTTCTTTCCTGTTTCCATCATGAGATGTGAAACTTCCAGTCAATAGTTAGGTAGGTGCATAGTTTCTGAGTTACCTTAGAAATGAAACATGGTCCCTGATCTGAATGTATTACCCAAAGCACACCATACCTCAATATTATCTCCTTGGCTAGGATTTTAACCACAGTGCGGGCGTCTTCCTTAGAACAAGGAAACACATCAGTCCCCTTGGAAAACCTGTCTACAATCACTAGCAAGTACTTCCAACTGACTGAAAGGGATATTCAGGAGCCAGTAAAGTATCATATTTGGCTTGTGTTTTACCTTGGTTGCTTCTGGCACAAGTTAAACAGCAATCTAGGAGGAGTTTTACAGTTATATGTATACAAAACTGTTTTTGAATGTTAGCCATCACCCCCTTTGTGCGATGTGAAATCCCATGAAAATGATGCACAAGAAATGGCAAAAATAGATTTAGGAACGGTGACATGCCCCTCCAGGTCACGGATTAGACCATTTTAATCAGGACTACAGCCCTAATCAACTCAGTGAGAGCAGTCCTGTTGTGTACCCTGAGTTTGTAAGAAACGCACATTGATATTATTCAGCACAAAGCAATGAGAAAAAATGGTGATAGCTTCACACATCGAGGATATAGTGTACGGGCATGAGGGAGCATTAACAGCTGACCAACGTGCGGTCTCGTCTGCTAAGGCATTGCCAGTGGCCGTGTCAGACTCAAAGGTTGAGTCATGACCCTTGACCTTTAACGATAGCTAGCTGAGCTGGTAGTGTACATGCAGACAAAGGTGCAGACACTAGTCCTGGATTAGAAATGGTCTTGCCGTCCGAGGTGCGGAACCCCCTGGAGTGCCAAATCTTAACAAAGTTATGAGCAACCCCAAACGCATAATGGGAATCAGTGTAGATGGTGACAACCTGATCCCGGAGTAGATGGCAGACCCTGGTAAACGCCATCAGCTCAACTGCTTGAGCAGACCTATAAGGGAGAGAGTAAGCCTCCCAAATGAGGTTAGGCAGAGAGCAGACAGAATAACCACAGGGAAATTCAGAGTCAGACGGTTTAAAACATGGGCCATCTACAAAAATGTGATAGCCGCCTATTTTTAATATCAGTCATGTTAGGAGGCATAACTCTACACAGTTTCTCACCCAGCATCATGAATAGAGCAGAAATATTCACAGGGTGGCTGGAGCCATGCTCCGAAGTCTCAACCTGCCGTAGAGAGGCGAGGTTAGTAGAGAGGGCGGGTGTGGCTTGTCGTCCACTCCTCCTCCAGAAGTCCCCCTCTCAACTTCCTGCTTCAGCTCAGATGTGTGTGTGGCCTTCGAAACAGAAACATCTGCCTGAGCAGTAGCCTGTCTTATCAGTGCATGCTTCACAAGTGGAGGAGGAGATCCTTTCAGCTGTGTGGCAGCAAAAACAGCTATTTCAGTCCCAGGAGTCTTATTGAGTTTTACACCATGTGCCTTGTCCCACACCGGCTTGGCCTTATTCCAGGTCTGCCAAGAATTCTTCATATATTGAAAATCCCAGCTAGGGTCCCCATATCCCTCATAAATAAACATAGCACTAAGCACTATAAACTCCCGCTGAAAAGAAATCTGAATACTTCTTGTATTTGCATGTATAGTGTTCACTGTTTATAAAAAACAATATGGTGATGTAAAAGTATACTGTAAATTTCATTATTATTTCACTCTTGGCTAAATAATAAACCCAACCAACTAGACTGAAATTACACAGACATGGGGAGCAGTTGTTTTTGTAGTCAGGATAAATCAATTCTAAAGGAGTTCCTTCTAAAAGAAGCTGCTGACCTGCTCCCTGCGCTCTTCCACATTCTTAGAAGTGTCCCAGCCTTTGCGTGTGTTGAACTTGGACACCTAACTAGTAAATAAAGGTTTAGCAATTTTACAAAGAACCGTAATGAAAATCAAGCTGCACTGATGGAAGAAATAATGTTAGCTAGCTACAGCACCCTTATCGATGGTTTAGCTCGCTGGTCGCCAACCAGTCTATCTATCAAGTCGATCTCACATGTCTAATTTGCTCATAATTCAGAATATGATATTATGTTTATCGATGAAAAGGTTGGTGACCACTGGATTAGGCAGTCATTTAACAAAAGTGTTATCCCAACTAGCTAGCTAGGTTAGCTAGGGTTAGCTAGATTAACTAGGTTAGCTAAGGTTAGCCAGATGGTTTAGCCCGCTAGCATTGCTGTATCGCTAACATAACCTACACACAGCTCGTTCAAGCCTTTGAAAAACCTCCCTAAAAATGTTCAAATATCCAGTTACAACTACTTTCAAATTTTACAAAGAGCTAACCAGCTAACAGCTAGAATTCTGCAGATTGCTACTTTGTGTACTTACGTTTGTGCCGCTGTTTGTGTGTTGTGTACGGTTCAATCATAGCAAAGACCGTTTCTGCTTGGATAAAAGTGCCTTTGGCTCCCCACTGCAGTATGTCCTACCAGTCCCGCGCAAAATCTAATGTCTCCTGTCGTTAATCCGAGTTATGGATGTGACACCGTTTTCGTATTATGTTAAATGTTTAATACTGTTCACTGCTATATTTGTATGTGAGTGGCACTTGTGTTGTCCGTGTTTAATGTTAATAAATGTTTCACAAACACAAGGGAGTCTGTGCGTCCTGCCCCGCGCCCTGCGGCACTCGGGCCAGCAGCAACGTTACACGAAATAATGTTGGTGATTGCTGACTTAAGCTCTACTCAGTACGTTCAAGAAGAACTATCTTCTAATGTTTATTTTGTTTTTTAAATAGCATGACATTCAACTGTAGAGGCAAAAAGTGTGGAAATACTTTAACAATGACAAACATGAAGTACTTTAACGTTTAGTATTTATGAGGAGTTGTGAATGCTGAGATGTCCACCACTAAGTTTAATAAAATGGATTTTACAAAATACAAAAAAACAAAAACGTTCTTGTACTGAATAAAAGTGGAGGTCTTCTTTCACCTTTGCAGTGTTCTCTCTCTCTCTCTCTCTCTCTCTCTCTCTCTCTCTCTCTCTCTCTCTCTCTCTCTCATATATATATATATATATATAATCATTTTTACTGGTGTGTAAATGCATAATTGAAGCAATGACTTTGTATTTCATCAAGTGTCATGTGACACAAAAATCTGCTGATTATTTAAACAAATCAGAAGCCTCTGAGTCATAAACAAATGCCTAGTGCCAGAATCATTTTATAGTCCCATATGCGCAAGCTGAACAATATTCATAATTTGCTGTTGTTTTAGTCCTGTTTGGCCATCATTTTGCCTTGTTAATATGGCCATGTGTCTGAAAATCCATTGTCATGGAGAATAATGCATGGTGTTGTAGGATAATGTATGTCTTGGACTGTTTCTCGATGAGGCAATAAATGAACAAAATATGGAAATATTAGTTTTAGCTCTCAGCATTTCTTGTGTTTAAAGGGTCTTAGGCTAGTGATATGTGCATTATTTTTTCTGTGATGTTCTTCTTCTATCCTTCTATGCTACTCTGTTGTCTTTCAGTAACAGTTCCAAAAATTCTGCCTTTGCTTTAGTTCTGCTTTATTAATATATTTGCTTGTGAGAGAATTAGACCAGGGACAAGCATGATATCTCAAACATTTCCTGAGATGTCAATGTTACTCTTCATGAATCTTCATAAATCAAAAATACACTGAGGAACTCTGGCCACATTTCATTTGAGCATACCCATGCACTGTGTAATCTTCAATATGCAATAGTAGACTAATTAAATAAGTTGTACATTTTTCAGGGTTATTAGCATGGAACATATACTTTCAAAGCATCGGCACAGTGGAGGCACTGAGATAGTGAGTGTTGCAAGTGTGTCGTGCCCAGCAGGGTGGCTGGAGTTTTCCTGCATGTCACTGTCACTGCAGAGTGGTCAGCCACCCAAAATATCTTGGCAACTGCAGTCGTTTGGTCAGAAGCAAACCACTGATAAAGGGCTAGAAAATGTGTAGAAATGTGGATGGCGGCAGAATGGACCATGGACTCTAACTATGCAACCACAAGGTGCCTCTTGTAACGCTTGGAGTTAGTCCTATTTAAATTATGCTCCAACCCAGATTAGCAAAGAGCTTTGGCACTGGTAGAGAGAAGCCTGTGAAGCACGTGGAGGAGACGCGAGTCAGACTCAACTCAGTTATGCAATAATCTTGCCGGTTTATTCATTACGTGACAGAGGCTTGCTCTTGGAATCCTGTTGACAGTGCAT
>NW_027658559.1:0-35732 GCF_041902795.1 Electrophorus electricus | reverse complement strand
ACAGGAAACTCTGACTCCCTGTGATGCTTGAGAATGACTTCAGTGGGTAACAATGTTATCCATTAGGTCAGAGACAGTGATCTGGGCAAAGGGAAAAAGGGAGGAGCCTTGGACCACAGAGGAAAGAAAAGTACCTGGCGTTCCTGGTGGCCCTTTACCTCCTCGTGCTCCGCTGGACCCATCTGGGCCCAGACCCCCAGGAGGGCCACACGACCCTTTCTCTCCCTTTTGGCCTGTACTTCCTTGTGAACCTTGCTCACCCTGAGAAGGACAGACAGAGAGAGGAAGAAAGAACTACTGTAGTGGAATCATCATGAAAAACTAACAGCTAAATATCTAACAAATAATTACAAATGCTACCTGTGATGGCAGTTTAGTCGGACCAATTAATAAGAATGAGTTTGTTATTTCTAATAATGAGATCTTATTTTCTCATGAGATGTGCACTGGTCATTGTAAAGGGCACCTTCTCTCCAGCATATCCTGTGCTTCCTGGCCCAGGGCTGCTGGGTTCACCTTTCATCCCTTTGAGTCCCTTTGGACCTGGATATCCAGGGGGTCCACGTGGTCCTTTGACACCAGGCAAACCCTTGTGACCTTTGATACCTGGCACAGAAGTGAAGGAGAGACACTGAATTTCAAGAACAAGTGACCCCATCAGGATCTATGCAAGGCCATGCAGATGGAGAGCAGGCAAACATAGCGAGCTCTAGGGAAACCATTGCCTATGCATCTGCAAATATTACCTGGCAACCCCGTATGTCCAGGATCCCCTACTAGGCCAGGGAAACCAGGGTCACCCGGGACCCCATCGCCCCCTGGGTCTCCATCAGGACCTGTGGGGGACAGAGTGAAGAAAGAGACAGAAGAGAGAAAACATGTAAGAAAAAGAGAAACTATGAGCACGAAAGAGTGCAAGATAAATAACGGAAGATGATTTGAGAAAGAATGGGGGAGGAATAAATAGAGAGAAAACAGGTGAAAAAAACATGGGAACAAGAATAAGAGGTAAACTGTAAGGAAAAGAGAGGAAGAGGGAGTGAGAAAACAATGAGAGCATTGTGAGATGGTGAAGCAGGAAAACAATGAGAGCATTGTGAGATGGTGAAGCAGGAAAACAATGAGAGCATTGTGAGATGGTGAAGAAGGAAAACAATGAGAGCATTGTGAGATGGTGAAGCAGGAAAACAATGAGAGCATTGTGAGATGGTGAAGCAGGAAAACAATGAGAGCATTGTGAGATGGTGAAGCAGGAAAACAATGAGAGCATTGTGAGATGGTGAAGCAGGAAAACAATGAGAGCATTGTGAGATGGTGAAGCAGGAAAACAATGAGAGCATTGTGAGATGGTGAAGCAGGAAAAGGTGTAACCGAAGATAATGAGACATTTAGTTGTTTTACAGAGTTTGCTACAGTTCTGGTTTTAAACTGTACTGGAGATTTTTACCCTGTGGCCCAGGCAGACCTGGAACTCCATTTTTCCCACTGTTGCCAACGGGACCTGGGTCTCCAACATCCCCTTTGGACCCGGTAGGCCCAGTACCACCTACACGATGCCAAAGACACCAAATAGAAGGTCATAGGCTACATACAGCATTCGTTTTAGTGGTGCTCTACCATGTCAAAACTGTGAACTGCTTGAAAATAGGTGGGGACATCTTACTGTTTCATCAACATGAACACAGTTTATACAGAACAGGGACTATGCAGCGCATGTCATGGATTTCTCCATCTGAGATTCTTACAGGCCTACTATATGTAGAATTAGTTTCCTCTGTTTTTATTTTCAGGTTTTTTTGTGGGTGAGGGGTTGTATTTCTTGTAGGGTTTTTTTTTTCTGTGGCTGTTTTGATTTTATTTTTAAATAAAGAGCTTCATTCTATAACGTTCCAAGCACAAACCGAAATGGAGTCGCAGGCAATATGGTGAATGCAGTTTAATAAAGAACACACGTAGTCCACAGTGATCCAAAGAACATAAATCAAGGTTGTAAATACACAAAAGCATTCAGCAAAGCAAACCAAACAGACAGGAAACAGGCAAAGAGGGTAATCCAGTTAAACGTGGAGATCTAATAACAGATGAAACAGACGTGATAACAAATGGCTCAGGAACATAAGACGAGTTGACGAGACTTCACAACAACAGAACACAAACACGGGATTTACAAAGACTTACGAGGTCTAACGAAATACTAACTAGAGGGTGAAACCAAAAGGAACCAAAACAAGGAAACAAAACCAGGAGGTAAATAAATATAGTGGCGTTGCCTTGGGAACCATGATGCCAGGGCAGGGTCCCCTGCACTCTTCTTTTAGCATGTCATAGATTTAGGTCTTTAGCTCTTAAGCCATTTATGGATTTATAAGCATGCATAAACATCTATTTGTCTATATTTCTGAGATGGTAGAATGCTGGTATTAGGTATTGCGTTAATGTGTCTGCATAAGCTAAGCTCTCAGTTGATAAGATAACCTCTGAGTTCATTAAAAGCTAAGATCTCAGTTAATTTGTAAGGTATGATATTTGGAGCCTTGGAGTCAAGGAACACTCTAACTTTATGTTCTGTGCATTTACTCAGTAAGTCTATGGGACCATAGTTGCTAGTCAGAAATGTTATGTATACCTGGTTATCAACTGCATAGCTATAGTGGACATTTTTGTTATCTTGCAAAATCTGACTTAAAGGGAGAATGTAAAATCTGAATTTTAATTACTTATTTTAGTTATTGTACTAATACAGTTACTGTATATTGTCTTTACCTGAGATTCCAGATACTCCAGGATCTCCAGGAGAGTGATTTTGTATTGTTTTCCCTTTGTGCCCTGGTTCACCAGGTGCTCCTACATCCCCTTGGATACCTCGGTAACCTGATGCCCCATCAGCACCCATCACACCTGCAAACAGACATCATCACTGTCATCTTTATCGTGTGTGTGTGTGTGCATGCACAAATAGGTGTGCATATCTGCACCTTTAGGTCCAGGCCGTCCAGGAAGTCCAGGATGTCCAGGAGGCCCAGAAGGACCACTGCGTCCGGGAGGTCCCTGATCCCCTCGATGGCCTGGGAAACAAACACTGCCCTCAGAACCAGAACCCACCTGCATATTTTGGACTATTCTTTGTACATGTGTGTGCGCGTTCTGTTCATCTGAGACTTTGACACTGAACTTATACAGAAAGAAAAGCTTTATAGAGCTAACAGCCTTAAGTAATGTTGGTACCACGACTATGTGGAACAGGTCTCCTATCCACAATGTCTATATCCAGCATGTGTGTGTGTGCGTGTGTGAGTGAGTGAGTGTGTGTGTGTGTGTGTGTGTGTGTGTGTGTGTGTGAGTGTGTGTGATGTGTGTGTGTGTGTGAGTGAGTGTGTGTGATTGTGTGTGTGTGTGTGTGTGTGTGGTGAGTGTGTGTGAGTAAGTGTGTGTGTTTGTGTGTGAGTGAGTGTCTGTGTGTGTGTGTGTGTGTGTGTGTGTGTGTGTGTGTGTGTGTGTGAGTGAGTGTGTGTGATTGTGTGTGTGTGTGTGTGTGTGTGTGTGTGAGTGAGTGTGTGTGAGTAGTGTGTGTGTTTGTGTGTGAGTGAGTGTCTGTGTGTGTCTGTGTGTGTGTGTGTTTGTGTGTGTGTGTGTGTGTGTGTGTGAGTGAGTGTGTGTGATTGTGTGTGTGTGTGTGTGTGTGTGTGTGTGTGTGTGAGTGAGTGTGTGTGAGTAAGTGTGTGTGTTTGTGTGTGAGTGAGTGTCTGTGTGTCTGTGTGTGTGTGTGTGTGTGGAGTGAGGTGTGTGTGTTGTGTGTGTGTGTGTGTGTGTGTGTGTGTGTGAGTGTGTGTGAGTAAGTGTGTGTGTTTTGTGTGTGAGTGAGTGTCTGTGTGTGTCTGTGTGTGTGTGTGTTTGTGTGTGTGTGTGTGTGTGTGTGTGTGTGTGTGTGTGTGTGTGTGTGAGTGAGTGTGTGATTGTGTGTGTGTGTGTGTGTGTGAGTGAGTGTGTGTGAGTAAGTGTGTGTGTTTGTGTGTGAGTGAGTGTCTGTGTGTGTCTGTGTCTGTGTGTGTGTGTGTGTGTGTGTGTGTGTGTGTGTGTGTGTGTGTGTGTGTGTGTGTGTGTGTGTGAGTGAGTGTGTGTGATTGTGTGTGTGTGTGTGTGTGTGTGTGTGTGAGTGTGTGTGTGTAAGTGTGTGTGTTTGTGTGTGAGTGAGTGTCTGTGTGTCTGTTGTGTGTGTGTGTGTGTGTGTTTGTGTGTGTGTGTCAGCAGGAGGAACACCTGGGATTCCAGGTATGCCGTCCCTTCCCCTCATCCCCTTCAGACCACACGGTCCAAACCGTCCCGGTTCTCCTTTACATCCAGGCTCCCCACATGGGCCTTCTGAACCAGGCAGGCCCTGACCAGACAGTCCTGGGTCCCCCTGCACACCTCTCTGCCCAGAGAGCCCTGCAAGTTATTACTGTGTTATATGTGCTTATTAAATATTCTATACCACTTTGGCATATTAGTTATTTATTGGTAGTTGTATGCCATAGGGCATTACACTGCATGAAAAGAATATGTTTAATTTATGCTGCAGAAGTATTAGTAACAATAAAGGAAGTATTCATCATACAGTATTAAGAAAAAAAAGAAAGTTCCACCTGTGAGATTTTTTACCTTTAGTTCCACAGTTTCCTCTCAGACCTGAAGGTCCTTTTCTACCTTGGAATCCAGGACTACAGACTCCAGGAGGGCCCATCAACCCTGGAGCACCATCATATCCTCTGGTACCTGAACCGATACGTGAGCAAGTGAGTGTGTGTGTGTGTGTGTGTGTGTGTGTGTGTGAGAGAGAGAGAGAGAGAGAGAGAGAGAGAGAGAGAGAGAGAGAACGTGCTGTGAATTCTCACACCTTTACTGCCTGGGTCTCCAGCTCTCCCTGGTTGCCCACATGATCCTTTGGCTCCAGGGCCACCTGAGTCTCCAGCAGGACCAAGTGCCCCATCATCCCCTGAGGACCCTGGTCTACCAGCCTCCCCTGGAGAGCCAAAATCCATTGCACCCTAATGACAACAGGGAGAGAGATTATAAAGATAAAGTATAATCATCTCAGAGCAAGAATAATGATCTAGGGTCAGGCCTCTGAGTCTCTGTACTTCTATAAGACATAGAAACTGAGGTCAGGTTCTGAATACTTCGGTAAACACAGAATGCTGGGCCTGAAAACATGTATGATTATAAGGCACCAAATGTCTATTACTCATTCTTCTTTCAAAATATGCAAGGCTGACAATATGAACTCATTCTAGATTTCTGGCCTGGGTGGAATCCAATCTTTTCATATAGTGTAGATTTATTAAATTGATCCCTCACATATATCTGAGTTGTTTGGGCAGGGTTCCAGAATCTCTAACTGAAAAGAATTTACATGTGGCCTCCTAATACGATGTCCCAATTAGATTTCCTTTGTTTGAGTGTTAATGAGCTTTACTTTTTTGCATTTTATTTGTAATAGCATATGGAGTCATTTTGTTGTTATTTTCACTTTTGTGTCATTTAATCTACAGCTTTATAAGACATCTTCATAATGCCTTGTTTAATGTATTCCGTGATTGTTTCATATGATGTCATCATGTTTACCTTTAACCCTGGCATCCCAGGTGGTCCTGGGGGTCCGGGCCGTCCTTTGCTCCCAGTGCTTGATGGCCCAGGAGGACCAGGCACGCCCTTCTCACCTGAACAGGAAGAGAAACCAGGAAGCTGATTATGTAGACTATGTAGATCCCATTAAAAAAGTCAGGGAAAACTAATCCGTTGCATTCATTCGTTTTGTGTACATGAACTGTGTTTGTATCTCTCTACAAATAATTTTATTTGAGAGAGAATGATAGTGTGTGAGAGAGGTATAATGGTGCATGTGTGTGAGTTTGATAGTGAGTGAAATTCAAGTCAACTCCAGTATGAATTCTGACCTAAACGGCTTGTCTTATACTCCCTCCCACCTCACAACCCCCTTTGCTCACATTACAGCGGCTTTATGCCTAAATCAAAAACAAAACCACTGAATTCAACTCAAGCTGGACAGCTCTCATTATATTCCTACATCAGTGTCCTCCCCAACAAATTGATATCAACAGAACAGCCAAATACAAGATGCATAGATACTCCCCACTTCTATAATCAGGCTACATATCTGTATTCTTTCTTTCACACGTTCTGGAAATATACGCACACACACACACACACACGCACACACACACACACACACACACACACACACACACACACACACACTCACACACACACACACGCACACACACGCACACGCACACGCACACACACACACTCACACACACACACACACACGCACACACACACGCACATGCACACACACACACACACACACGCACACACACACACGCACATGCACACACATGCACGCGCACACACACACACACACACACACGCACACACACACTTAAATGCAGACCAATATCAAAATCCCTTTAAAGGATATGCAGATCACAATTCATATAACACTGTAATAGTATAACTGGAAATGTTAGTGTAAGAATGTTAGCCTAATTACATGAGAGCTGTGGATCTGTGGGGCTGTGGATCTTATGCTTATTAAAATGACATGAATTCGGAGTAGTGCTAAAAAAGATGTTTGAACATATGTAAGGGTTCTTTGTTAGAACATATGTAAGGGTTCTATGTAAAGAACATATGTTCTTTGTTAGAACATATGTAAGGGTTCTTTGTAAAGAACATATGTTCTTTGTTAGAACATATGTAAGGGTTCTGTTAGAACATATGTAAGGGTTCTTTGTAAAGAACATATGTAAGGGTTCTTTGTTAGAACATATGTAAGGGTTCTGTTAGAACATATGTAAGGGTTCTGTTAGAACATATGTAAGGGTTCTTTGTTAGAACATATGTAAGGGTCACCACTGCAGGTTCATGCACAGGATGGAGGTCTCGTGGGCAAGGGAAGCTTCACTCATGTCCACACCCTGCATCCGGTTACAGGCTCAGCCACACCGAGCACATTTCCTTTTATTTGTTCCCTGCTCCTTCCCAGCCCATCTAGCTCAGGCTCTCCTGGTTACCCAAACATGACCCACACGTTTCGCGGCCATGTAACCAAATCACGCGGTGGTCACGCGCCTGTCGACAGCACAGGCTCCAGAAGAAGGTTGCACCCCTCCTGTCCACCTCTGTGGACGCACACACACACACACACACACACACACACACACACACACAGTGACATTTACACCCCACACACACCCAGTCTGACCTCTGGGTCCTGTTGGCCCTTCTTCTCCTGGCTGGCTCACTCCTCTCTCGCCTTTTTCGCCACAGTGTCCCGGGAAGCCTGGCAAACCCCAATCTCCCAATGGCCCTAAAATGAAAAGGAAAGGAAAGGAAAAAAAGACAAAAACCAAAATAAAAATTGTAAATCTTTGGCATACGCACAAAAACAGAGCTCCGGTGTCCTGGGTATATAGAGCACATCCGTGTTCTCCCGCGCCTTCTCTTCACATGACCTCTCGCACCTTCATCTCACCTTGCAGGCCTTTTGGACCTTGTGGACCCTTCCTTCCAGGTGGCCCTGGGTCTCCTGGTATGCTGTGCACTTCTCCAGGTTCACCTTTTGCGCCTGCCAGACACATCCCAGAAACACCTGTGATTTTTTTATTTATTTTTTTTAATGATCAAACAGCAAATCAGGGATACCAACACAAATTGCACAAAACCATGCATATGTATGGGTGTGTGTGTGTTCTGGGAGTTGTAACAATGCTCTTTACATCTGTGTCTTTTCTGCCAACCTTCTTTTCACAGTTTTTATGTCATTTTAATGTTGTTTCCGGTCCTTCTGCTGAAATGACTTATGCTTGGTTGAAATTCTTAGCACTTTCTACAAAAAAGTTCCCTTTTACAGGAAGGACAGTTTATGAGAGCGTCATGGGAGAGTTGGCTTGTAAATTCATGTTTAAATTTAATGGCTCTGTCAAAATTGAGAACAAAAAGTTGCAGGCATCTTTCCCTAGCATTACTGTGTGGCCCGGGTGAAATGTGTAGAACCCTAATCCATTTTAAAAACAATTCACCATATACTAATCTATGCGTCAAACAGAGGCTTCCACTTGTGTCTTTATTAAAAATATAGACTATCCTCACATTCCTTGTTTCTTAATTAAAACTTGAGCTTAAACGCAAACTGAGCTGTCATTTTCTTCAGTGCTGCTCGATTACAATGTGACCAAGAAGAAGAGCATTTCTGTCAGTTTATTCAAGTTTAAAAAAGCCACCCTTTGTACTTCATCATACCTTGTTCCCCAGGATTCCCTATTGGACCCTCAATACCACTGATGCCCTTCTCTCCAGGGGCCCCTTCTGGCCCCAACCCTGGTGGGCCCATTCCTCCTATAGGCCCAGGGGGGCCAGGGAACCCATCCACCCCAGTGAAGCCCCCGTCCCCCTTAGTCCCAAATGGACCCTGTTGAAAAGCAACAGATTACCATGAGAACAGGCCGTTATCATGGGACTGTTTTGGTATGTTACTGTTCCCTTGGTGATATTTTACGCAAACATTCTATAATATCAGAAACTGAGGCTACAGTAATGTCTTAAGTGATCAAAACTATAATGTCAACTATCTTGAAAGTTAATTTGCTAATATCAAATTTGCTAGTGTTAGTACAAGAAATCATTCTAGTTCAAATCACCCTTAAGAAATCTGCAACACTAGGGCACACAACTTCCTTAAACATCTTTAAAAAACTGGGCTACATACTGCTCTATAAACAACCTCTAAACTACCAAAAATACAAAAAATATGCACTTCTGCAATTAGAGCCTTACTACTCTTCATCACAGATCTCAGCATTACTGTTTTGAGACGGATGAAGTTGATAAGTATGTTTGATTGCTTTCCTGCACTATGTATATGTGGTTGTTCTATAAAAATCTAACACTAATGCTGGAAGGCTTCATGCTTATGTGAGGCATCTGCGTTCCCGTTAAGTCCATTGATACGTGTCTGCTGGTCAGACCTGGGAACTTACCGGATAGCCCTTTTCTCCCATGGGACCCCGGTGTCCTGGTGCTCCTGGCCTGCCATCCCGGCCGGAGTGCCCTGAACTCCCCTTACATCCCGGGTCACCAGTGTTCCCCTTCTTCCCGGGTCCTTCCATATAGCCGGTGTCTCCTTTAAGCCCCTGAACCCCTGGAGTTCCTGGATAACCTGAATGTCCCTGAATGGGGAAATATTTGATTTACTCCTCCACAATATTCTTTTAAGGGCATAAATGAACTGCATGTGTAGTGCATGATGTATCATACCTGGTGTAAACCAGGTAGGTATGATACATCACACACTACACATCCAGTTGAATTATTCCTGGCATTTGTCTGAGCCAGAAACTTCTCACTATTATTTCTGACTTAAGTAACGGTATGCTAACAATACATATTATATTGTCATTTCAATATGTTCAAAAGTCAGTTGCGACCGTACTACCCTGCAAGTTAAAGTGATTTTTTTTTCCAAGATAAATAATTAAGATAAGATTCCATTTATTGATCCCCATGGGGGAATTCTGGAGATACAGCAGCAGAGTTAAAGGTAGAATTACAATAAAATAAAGATAAAAACTGGGGATAGTTTCTATACTATGCAAAGTTGCCCAAGTGATACCCCATGTCTTAGTGATACACAACGACTATGGAGCGTAATGAAAGTGACTGTGATGATTGCCCCTCCTATCATCTCTGTCTCCAGGGTTTCCCTGTCTCATGCCATTGTTTCATTTTCTCCATTCCTATTCCTGTCCTTGTTTTGCATTTTACTCTCTTTTGTAGCACCTGTGTCTTGTTAATTCTCAATATGCGATATATTTATAGCCTTTGTTTTTCCCTGTTAGTTCGCTGGTCTTTGTTAATCCTGTGTTTGCTCTGATTGTTACAGCCTCTGTATTTTTGCGCTACCTGTAATTTTGTACATAGCCGGTTTTCCGTTGTGTTCCTTATTGTAGCCTTTTTTCCCCTCTTCTGTTATGATCTGCTTTTGTCTCTTGTTTGACATATATCCCAGAACTCTTTGTGTTGGCAATTTGACCCTGGACTGTGACTATGACTCTGATTATGGATTTGCCCCTAATAAATCTCACTCTTCTCAGTGAATGAAAGAAAGAAAGACCAGCCTACTAAGGACGCAGTGAGAGAGTGACAATCTGGTATGTATTTTGTTCTGCTGGGACTCCACATAGTCTGAGTCTGCCATGTCTCAGTGCCACCAAGCCAGAGACAGCAAAGCCCCTGGTGCTGTGGGAATAAGAGCATCTTGTCGTTTGTAGAAAGCACCACAGTCTGTCATGATTGGCCCCTCCTAGCATCCTGTCTCCCAGGTTACACTGTCTCGTGTTTATGTTCTGCTCTGGGTCCATTCCTTAGTTTCACCTTCTCTGTTGCAGTTCTCGTCCTTGTTTTGGTTTTCGGTGTTACATTAGATATCACCTGTTTCTTGTTGGCCCTCATCTCTCGTGTGTGTGTGTGTGGCCGTGTGCATTTTCTGGTCTTAGTAATCCATGCCTTGAGTTTTCTCGGAACCCTTACCATTTTTTGTCACCATGTGTTTTGTCTCTGTTTATTATGTATACTGGCTGTATCAGTGTTGGCTCCATGACCCTGGACTGTGAAAACGACTCTAATTCTGGATTTGATCATAATAAATTTAGCTCTTCTCAGCGAATGTATCTGCCTTGTGATCACTCCGTTACAGTGACCGTGTGAAATGGCAGAAGGTATTGTCACGATCAGTCCCTCCCAGCTTCCGTGTTCCATGTTTTCCCTGTCTTGCGTATTTTAGTTCCACGCAGTAGCTTCGTTTTCTCCACCCCTCGTTTGATTATCCACACCTGTCCCTTGTTCCTAGTCTTGTGTCTTGTATTTAAACCCTGTTGTGTTCCCTGTGTCTTGGCTGTTCATTGTTTATTTGAATGCTTGCATTTCATTTGTTAGCCTGTTTCGTTATCCTAGCCTTAGTAGTAGATTTTATATATATATATAAGTGTGAGAGAGAGAGAGAGAGAGAGAGAGAGAGAGAGAGAGAGAGAGACTATCCAACAGGACCAATCCAACCACTAAAACACAACATACAATATAAAACTTGCAATAGTTTTGCATGTTGATCCAATAATTCAGCAAGGCCTAATTATTGTGTGTGTGTGTGTATATATATATATATACACACACACACACACAATAATTTTTGTGTGTGTATATATAATAATATATATAATTATTGTCTGTGTAAGTATATATATTATTTATATATATATATATGTATGTATGTGTGTGTATGTGTATATGTATGTGTGTGTATGTGTATATGTATATGTATACACACACACACACACACACACACACACACAATAATTAGGCCTTGCTGAATTATTGCATCAACATGCAAAACTATTGCATGTTTTATATTGTATGTTGTGTTTTAGTGGTTGGATTGGTCCTGTTCGATAGTCTCTGTTTTGCATGTAAACTGGTTGTAATGATTCCTAATTTAAAGCTTTGTAAAAACAGAGCAGACTTACCCTAGGGCCAGGTGGACCTACCGAACCCTTATGGCCTTGATGTCCTTTAATGCCATGTTGGCCATTGATACCTTTATAGACAATAGTAGTACAACAGACAAAGCTGTATGAATAAATGATGGGATGTTATTCTCATCAGGGCTCATATTTAACATGCTCTTACACAGTATGGCTTGTCAGTGTGGGTTACACATTAGTCTTGCCCAGACACAATGTGCTGTCTACACTGTTAGTGTCTCCGCCTGGGACTGTCTCAAACTAGAATCTCATTCATTCTGTTCTTTTTTGTTTCTTTGTTGTTTGTCATTTATAGAGCTGCAGGTAGATTATTAAACACACAATGCCACTGTACAAAAAGCATCATTTTTGAAAATGTAACAGATAAAAATGCAACAAAAATTCTCTCTCTGTCTCTCCATCTTATTACCTTGAACTCCAGGTTCACCAGGGACACCATGTGGTCCTTTAGGTCCAACTACAAGCTCTGGTAAATGGCAAAATGTGCACAGTTCTCCTTTCTGCCCTGTGAATGAAACATAAAGAGCTCAGTCCAAAACAGCTTTCACGGGATGATAAAAAAAACAAAAAAACACCTCATCTGCGTGTGCCATCTAATCTGCATTTAGAGTGTATTTCAAAATTAGGGTCACACCACAACTAATATGATTATTTGTATTCATTACCAAGTGCTCTGAGTTTGGAATTTAATGGTAACACCATGTAATTCAACAGATGCTACATTTGGGTTCATCTCAAAAGTGTTTAATGAGATTGATATCAGATACATGGAGCCTACGAATTGATGAACATGGTCTCCAAAAATGATAAAGTGTACTCTGGCATCATGATGTTAACGTACCCAACCTAAGGCAGCTGAACGCCCACCTGACCATTACTGCTTCCCCACTGACCTGTACAGTAACTAGGCATATTGGGTCCAGTGCCTCACATTGTTTATGTCATACATTGCATCTACCACTGTAGCTGTGCAGTTAGAACCAGGGCCAGGTTCTGATTTATCACCTTTCTAGCCATCACTAAATGTGCCATACAGCTGCTGATGCACCGGATAGGAGCTGATGTGCCAGATAGGCACTGATGTTCCTCAGCTTGCTGCAAATGCTTTCAGTGGTTTACTATATTGGTCATTCTCAAACCCAGGTTGGCATTTTTCAGTCCATTAGATCAAGCTTCAAGCCCATTCTGTGTAATTTTATGACAGTTAAGTATGTCCCATTTTCACACAATATTACTGTAGTGGAGGAAAAACGTGCTTTTTTATTCAAATAGCCTCTCCCTCAGGTTTGGAATTGAAAGCAGCCTAAAAGCAGATTTGCTTAACTGACCCAAGCATTGCTGCACATAGATGGATCTCTAATTCCCAGAGGGATTTCCTGGAGGAAAGCTATATCTGTTTTGAGACTTATTTAGAATAATCAGGCTGTTTTTCCTTTATACTTTTAACATTACAATTCTTAGGGGTGCTCTATAACATCATTTTGGCCATGAAATACTTGCTGGAACAGCCAGCAAATAAAAGACAAGACACAGTGTATGAGTCAGAACAAGCATGGTGGTCAGCACTTTCAATAAACAAGAAAAATGTAAGCAATGTAAATTTAAACAAACTCAATCCAGAGACGTGTGGCCCCTTCCTCACCGCAAGGTCTCCCAAAAAGCTCCTTTCCCAAGTCCACTCCCCAGAACCTCCTTTCCCAAGTTTACTCCCCAGAACCTCCTTTCCCAAGTTTACTCCCCAGAACCTCCTTTCCCAAGTCCACTCCCCAGAACCTCCTTTCCCAAGTTTACTCCCCAGAACCTCCTTTCCCAAGTCCACTCCCCAGAACCTCCTTTCCCAAGTTTACTCCCCAGAACCTCCTTTCCCAAGTTTACTCCCCAGAACCTCCTTTCCCAAGTTTACTCCCCAGAACCTCCTTTCCCAAGTCCACTCCCCAGAACCTCCTTTCCCAAGTTTACTCCCCAGAACCTCCTTTCCCAAGTCCAGGAGACCTCCAAAGCTCCACGCAATCCACATTAGTAGAAAAAACATCTCTTGTCACGCCAAAGCTGCAAAGTACAAGCATTAGTATCCAAAACAGTCCAACTGGGGCTGACCATACTAAACCATGGAGCTGTAAATATAAGACCCGGACCCCCAACTTCATAAAGACCCATACGAGTCCAAACATCTCTGTAATTATTTTGATGAATAATTAATTGAATAATGTGGCAATGCCCCTCCTCTGATTCATGGCACCACTGCACTGGTCTAATTTTTTCCAGTTCATGGGTGTATGCCCTTTTTGTATGATTTGCGTGCTTTGGTGGTTTTATGCCTTCACTGTTTCCAACTTTTGCTGTCTGTAATGCGCAGTGGCCCGAGTGCCGCAGGGCGAGGGGCAGGACGCGCAGACTCCACCGACTGGGACGAACATTTATTTACGTTTAACATGAAACACTAACGGCACTCGCAAGAATCAATCATGATTGATACAAACAAGAAACGATTAACATTAAACACATACGGTGAACACTAATACAATGAACATTGACTATGTTACATCCACACACTACGTCAACAATAACCAACACTTTGCACTCTTTGCCACGGGTTTATATACATTTAGACAGACGAGGTGCAGGTGTGGTTACTAAATAGACCAGCCCTCCCACTGCACGTGGCAGGCCCAACCATGTGACACGGTGGGGGCAAGCGTTCCGTGACAATATTCTTTCTGCAATATGTTTTCTGGAATTCCCTTTAGGCTTGTGAGTTGTTTAAACCTCATACACCTACCTGCAAGCGATGCCCCTTCTGTATCGTGCCTGTATCATAACTTTCCTACCTGTTTCCTGCCTAACAATTCCTTATTTAAGCTGTTTGGTGTTCCTATGACTTTGTTGGTCATTGTCATTACACTGGCTTTATGTTCAACATGTTTTACACCCATGAAAAGTATTTTAATATCTAATATTCAGAACAGCATGCAGAGAGTTCTAAATGTTTCACATAAGGTCTAGAACATTCTTACCTGTCTCTCCATGTTGACCATGTGCACCCACAGGTCCTTGGACACCGCTCTCTCCTTTGGGCCCCTTAGGCCCGACACGTTTACTAAATTCTGTACATCAAACAGTTGAGTTCAGACCATAAAATCATTGTATTCAGAGCAGCAAATCGTTGTTTGTCATAAAGAGAACACAAGGCAATATGAAAGAAATGAAGGCATTGTGCCATTTTAAAAAAATCCCTTATTTGTTCTTTTAATGGTTATACAGTTCTACACAAAACACATCTTAGTTTGGTCGGTTACCGGACAGTCCTCGGGGGCCGGGCTCTCCAGGAATCCCAGGATACCCGAGAGGCCCACTGGCTCCTGGAGGTCCAGTCCCAAAGGTGCATGACTCCCCCTTGTCCCCTTTCATCCCCCGATAGCCTGGAGGACCATGCTTCCCAGGAGGCCCAGGAATACTCGGCGCTGGATTACAAACAAATGATTCTATTTTCTACTTCCTGTGTTGTTTGTAAAAGAAATACAAACACACATGGGTTGCACTTATAAAAGTTTAGAACAGTGGTTTCATGGTGGTTTAAAACAGAAAACCATTTACCTGGAGTGCCTGGCCTTCCAGGAAAGCCAATTGGACCTGGTGAAAATTACACAACAATCCATAATGCCAAATGTATAATGAAATCTAAATCCACACTCACGGATTGCAGGAACACATTTCTGTTGCTGCATTAGTGGCTCCTTACCGGGACTGCCAGGAATCCCAGGAGGTCCCGGACCACCGCTATGTCCTTTCTGGCCTTTCACTTGTTCTTGTAAGATAATGACCTACACACATACACATGCGAACACACAGATGGTGAAACAGTGTCTAACTATAGCTTTTCCATTCATGTGTTGCTGTACATTATGGAACAGAACTACAGGTGTATGTGGGGTCTATGTGATCCATCTCTGGGTGTTGGTGCACGGGTATAAAATGAAACTCACTTCTCCTTTTGCACCAGGTAGACCTCGGTCACCCCGCACTCCCTACACACACACACACACACACACACACACACACACACACACACACACACACACACACACACACACACATGCACAAACGAGAGCGTAAAATCATTTCAGTGCTTTTATATAATTAAGCATATATTGTAGATTGAAGAAAGGACAGACAGATGCAATGTTGTTATAAAGGTGAAATGTTGCTACATATCTGACCGTTGAACCAGAAATTCCCTCTGGCCCAGTGGATCCTCTGTCCCCTGGAATTCCCTTCAGGGCAAAAAACAACAAACAATAGCAAATACATATTACTGATCTATTTGAGGTTTGCTTCTGATGTGTGTCTGTGTCTGTGTGTGTTGTCAGACTGTTATATTCACTAGTACAGGGTAATTATATCATTTGAGCCCTAGCAACAAAAAAACATACATGTCCATTTACTATTCTTCATCTACAAAATAAAACAATAATCTAAAGCATTACTGCAAGTTATATTTTTAAATGCCCACATGAATAAAGTAATTCTAAATAATAATAAATAAAAGTAAATAATAATAAACATCACTTTTGTAAGTCGCTGTGGATAAAAGCATCTGCCAATTGCGGTAAAATGTAAATGTAAATAAAGCATATTTAGCATTTTAATGTTATTTTAAGGCAAAGATTATATAAAATCAACAGCCAAAATAACTGATTACACAATAAAGGGAAATGGCTGATATATGGTTTTGCATTGCAGGGGCTCATTTGAAATGAGATTTAGAAATGTGTTATTCTGCTCGAGCAGGGTGACATTTGGGAGCATCTCGGCGCATCTCGGCATATCTCGGCGTATCTCGGCGTATGTCGGCGCATCTTGGCGTATCTCGGCGTATGTCGGCGCATCTCGGCGCGTCTCGGCACGTCTCGGCGCGGCACACTTACGTTACGGCCCTGCTCCCCATTATTGCCATCCTGCCCAAATTTCCCCTTGAAATCAACACATCATATGAATGAACCATGAATAGAAACTGCTTGGGCAAAATAATAACAACCAATCTTAAATCACGTCACACGAAGGTGTCACCACCGTGTTTGTAATGTGTCATTGGGCATATCACAATGAAACCGTGTACTGAGACAGAAAACCAGGAGATTCGGCTGTCAAACGTCGAACGGCCTGAATGACTCACTGGCACTCCTGGATCCCCTCGGTCTCCTTTTTTCCCTTTGCGACCGTCCTCTCCCCATGTGCCCTTCAGAACAGGAGCAAAAGGTGGATACTTACAAAGGTTCTGTCACAAGGAAGAAGGGGATTAAAGGCTATTTTACTAAACAAAGAATAAAGGATCTTACGTTATCTCATAACGGATGCATTGTTTTATTCAAAGCTTTCAGATGATTAAGACAAACTTATATTTGTGTGAAAAAAGATAAGAGAAAAATGCCTTATTTTTTGGGTGTTTTTACTAATTTATTTCTCAGTTGTTTCTGAGGTTGCAGTACGCTAAGTTGGTCAGCGGCCTCCTTACTGGTGTAGGTTTGTGTTTTATAGGAAAGCCAAACACTGTTCAGCAGGTGAATGTACTAATTTTAATTTGCAAGGAAGGCATGCGTTTCAAGGCACTCGGCACTCACTGGATTTCCAGGCCATCCTGGATTTCCAGGATCCCCAGGATCCCCCTGTAGACAGTGAGACAGCAATTAACAAGGAGTTACTGAGATCCAGTGAACTTATTATTAGCGTTCGTATAGCTTACTTTGAGCTCCTTGAGTCCTGTTGCATATAGCTTGATGCCCTTCGTTCCAGGTACACCAGGTGGGCCTCTGTCACCCTGTACAATATGAACCACAAGGCTGTGAATGACCAGCAAGTAGGGATCAGTTATCATTTATCACACATGATAGAAGATGTAGGTATACATGTGTTTAGTTGTAGGTTAGTATGCGTGTAGCTGCCAAATAGATATACAGGTGTTTAGTTGTGGGGGATGGGGGTCAAGCTAACGTGGTGCTGACCTTTGGACCTTGGAGACCAGGTATTCCTGTACCTTCTGGACCCTGAAAAATGCATAATGATCATAGTGAGGCAGTACACATACACACAACGACCAGAAGACCGTATTTACAAATGTTACTTCTGTCCAAAATAACCTTTTCTCCTGCTTGGCCAGGCCTGCCTCTCAGTCCCTGAGGAGAATGCACATTGTTAAAACCATAAATTAGATACCAGTACAAAAAAAAATCATCACTTTTTCCATCTGTTTTCTTACTGAAGATCCCCAATTTCCTACTGGTCCTTGTGGTCCCACTGGTCCCATCGGTCCTGGCAGACCTTGAGCACCCTGCAACACAAAAACCAATCAGATTCATCCTTCTCTAACTGTTTTCAAAACAACACCCAATCACACATCAGTGATCTATTTATTTCATGGTCATAAATGCACAGTCATTATTGTCTGACAACAAGAAAACAATCGCAGTTAACTTCAGTAACTTCAAAGGAGATAATAATAGCAGCTAGTGGTTTCTTCTCAATGCTTGAACTATTGCCTCCTTGACCTAACCCTACATCCTTTAGCCCAATATCCAGACATTTATCAAATCATTTATTAATTAATTATTAACCTTTAATGAAGCATTCTTTCAATGTGCTCTGAGAGATCAAGGATTGAGGTGAGGATTCCCAATGGTCTTTTTTAATTGTAGCATGTGACATGATTATAAAATACATTCTCTGCCTCCACAAAATTCTAAGAATAACAGATAAAAAGAACATGAATAATAATAATTATAAAAATAAGCACATACAGGAATTCTATTTGGTTCTAAACTGGACAGTGGTCTAAACTGGCGTCAGAAATGATGGATGTGTTAATGTAGAGACACAGAGACAGTATTCTTACCATCGGACCATCTTGACCTTTCTGTCCGACCAGAATTAAAGGAGGAGGAAAGTGAATTGCTTCTCCCTAAGACGGGAAAGCAAAACATTATTTAGGGGCTACCATCACACTATGCACATATTACTATTAGATCACTAAAACTAAAACAACAACTGAAGGTAACCACATTGTGTGTGTGTGTGTGTGTGTGTGTGTGTGTGTGTGTGTGTGTGTGTGTGTGTGTGTTCATAGTATGAAGAGTCTTAATGTTGCACCAGCCCGGTGTAGAGTGTTTCAAATGCAGTTTCCTGTGGACATCATTGCTAGGACTTTTACAAAATGCATACACACCTTCTGACCGTCTTCCCCTGGTAGTCCCTGTAAGAGGAACAGCAAAATGTCACTGAACTTTCACAGTCTGATTCTGAAAATAAGGAAACCACACTGTATCTGAGCTCTCTGGCTGTCCATGTGATTACTGGTTACTGACTACAGTAAACTTCACTAGCATTTGCCAAAACATCACTGACAGCTCACCAAACGGCCGGGTTGTCCAGGTCGTCCTGTATTTCCTAGAAAACCCCTATCACCCTAGCAACAAATCACAAGGAATGGCCAGTATAATTTTTGCTTTGATAAATGTATTGCTTGAAGTCAATTACTGTTCCCTCATTAATGTCACTATTATTAATGTGGCTGCAGCTACCTTTGTGCCATTGCATCCTGGACTCCCGGGTGGTCCCATTGGACCCTTGTCTCCTGGGACTCCCTGAGAGGAAATGACATCATAGGATTAAACACAGAAACACTCTCTTTAAAGAAGTGGTGATCTGATGACTTAAAGGCACCAAGAA
Organism: Electrophorus electricus; assembly: GCF_041902795.1. Classification (NCBI taxonomy): domain Eukaryota; kingdom Metazoa; phylum Chordata; class Actinopteri; order Gymnotiformes; family Gymnotidae; genus Electrophorus; species Electrophorus electricus. Next base: position 16,419 of record NW_027658559.1, on the reverse strand, counting down.
ATGTTTATCACTTTCTCTTCCTGTTCATCAAACCTAGAGAGTAAACATCTTTGAGCAGTTCAATTGAAAATAAAACAATAATATCAGATGCAGAACGCTGGACGACGATATGTTGATTTGGAGATCTTTATCCCTATATTGGGCAAACCATATAGAAACCACAGCCCTTACCACGCTGCTTATTATACTTACTGTATAGCTGTATTTAGAGGTTATCAACCTTTTTAAAGTCACTTTTGTGCACTTAGAAATTAACTTTTTAAGACTAACTTGTTTCCTTTTCTATACACTAACGCCCAGTTTCCAGTGGCCTCAGTCATAAATGACCTATTTTAATAAAGGACAGACAATGTCTGGGTATTTTGTGTATGTCCATATAAAAGCATATATGAATATCAGAATATGCTGTATTCATAAGTGAAATTAATAAACAGTGTTTCTAATACATTTACATTATAGAAGCATATTACAAGCATCCAGCTGACCTTGGCCTTTTGATTAAAACTATGAACGAGGCCAATAAATGTACACAGGGTTCAGGACTGCAGGACAGTCAGTGAGTTGACTTTAAAGTCAGTGTAGTCTATAGATTTCAGCAGACCTAAAGTATCTAGGCACATAAATTGTCATGTTTAGTGCTTGGATACAAATTCTTTGCAGTCAATTCAGCGCAGCCATCACCAATCAATGCACGCCTGAAACCACTGACCCACAGGCATCACCAGTTGATGCCCAACTGCCCAAGTGATTGGCAGACATTACCAGCCAATGGGTATTTTCCCTGCTGTGGCTCTGTCAGGCCTGTAATATTTTGGATCCTGTTTTTGTTTTGTGTTTTTTTGCATATAAAGGCTTTGCCATGGTTTAGATCTTGTGGTAAATGCTGGTTTCTTCTTCTCTTTGAGGTTGTGTTTCACACTTCTGTGCTCTTGCCCTGGACTGTAGTTTGTTCAACAGCCTAAAAGGAGTTTTGCTTGATTGAATATGTTTTTCGTTCATCCCCACTCTGGTCTAACGAGTCACTAGATGTAGTGTGAACACAAAATCTAGAATCAAATCTAGGCCTGCTGATAACTCCGTTTGCATGAACTATGGATGCGACAACACCCAGCTGGTCAAGAAACAACTCAGCAGCCAACTGTCAATTCTGGAGGACTGAAATTGAGAAACTATATACTAAAAAGGCTGCAATTCCTAACATGGATCACCGGGTATAGACCGTCAAATAAAAGCTGACATTTCAGAAACAATGTGGTTGAGTGTGGGAACCAAAGCAGCAAAACCTGTCTCCGTTCAAATAATTATGGAATGGAGTGGGCACTTCCAATGAATTAGACATGATGGGGATAAATATGGAAATAACTTATAATACGATGGAATTATGCAGTGGAGATACCACCTGGATATTTTCTAGACCAATTACAAAATAGACAAATAATAGGTTTTAGACAGGAAACAAGGCTGGAACAGGGTTTGAACTAAGATTTTTAAAAATTTCTCAGGTCAAAATTATCTACAACCTATGACAGACACAGAGAAGGGTCAGTTGTGGCATTATTTTCGTTCTGCCCAAATCATACGTACAGGTATCCCTGGATGACCGGTCAATCCTGGATTCCCGGGAAGACCCTGACAATGAGAATTAAAGAAAGCATTATTTCTAAGACACACTACAAATGGCTCATCAGTGTTGACTCACATATACATTCATGCAAGCATGCCAGAGAACACATGCACACATACTAATGCACAAATACATACGTACACGCATAAACACAAGCATGCATCCACACAAATACATACGTGTACACACAGAGACACAAGCCTAAATCCACACAAATACAGATGTGTACACACACATATACAAGCATGCATCCATACAAATACATACATATACAAACAGACGCAAGCATGCATCCACACAAATATATAGGTGTACACACACAGACACAAGCATAAATCCACACAAATACAGATGTGTACACACACATACACAAGCATGCATCCATACAAATACATACATATACAAAGAGACGCAAGCATGCATCCACACAAATATATACGTGTACACACACAGACACAAGCATGCATCCTCCACACAACAACATACGTGTACACACACAGACAAAAGCATGCATCCACACAAAAGTGCACACACATAGGGGAAATACCTGAGAGCCTTTGTCTCCTGGAAACCCTGAAAGTCCCACACTGCCCTGTAAAGTAAACACGCTAATGAAGTGGTAAATATAATAACCAGTAATCATCATTAAAGATAAACATAAATTGTTATTTTGATGTTTTGTTTTTTCCTATTAACGTGTCATTAACTTCTAAGTGCAGTCTCCTATGTTATGTATTCAAGGCTAAATATGCCCTTATGCATTAAATACTGAATAAAACGGGTTGCACATTCTGAAAAACATTGTTTGTTTTCTGAAAAACATTCATTGTTTTCGAGTTTTAACATCCAACGGTGAAGATGAACATTATGTGTGGACTGGGAAGCAGACCTTGGGCCCAGCTTGTCCAGGGGGGCCTTCAGTTCCTGGAAATCCAACTGTACCTGGAAGTCCAGGAGAGCCTGTATAACCTGGCTCACCCTATGAGGGGTGGGGGTGGGGTTGGGGGGTGGGTGTGGGTTGGGGGTTAACAGAGGGAGGGAGAAGCAGCGAATGAATTTATCATTCATAATAGTACATACTCACACCCACACACACAGTATTAGTACTAATATAACTACACAATACTAAAATTATGTATACTAGTATTGTTTTTCAAATATAATAACAAATGTTATCTGGTTTATACATTATATTCAGAGACAACAGACAGAGATCAGTCAGACTTTTGCTCTTCCAAAACTCTCTAAAAATGCATTAGATGTTGTTTTTGTAAACTCAGTAACATGGAGGTTCATTGTGAACACTGAGTTTTGACTAACATTTCTCTGAAGATTCACAGGCAATGACTATGTGTACAAACCAATGGGAATGTGTGTGGGGGGCACCCGAGGGACGAGTTGCTCTGTACATGCGTTTCGGTTTTGTGGATAGAGGGGCAACACTATGCCTGAAGAGGACGTGAGGCATCTCAAGGATCTGTGCATTTGATGTTCTTTTTGTTGATATGCCAAACATATGCACACCAATACACACACACACACACACACACACACACACACACACACACACACACACACACACTCACTCACACACACACACACACACACACTCACACACTCACACACACACACACACACACACTCACACACACTCACACACACACACACACATACATTCACACACACACACACACACACACACACACACACACACACACACTCACGCACACGCACACACACACACACACTCATGCACATACAGAGGTACAGGTGTGTGACTGCTGTTGATAAGTGTGTCTCATCAGACATCAGTGGTATTATCAGATAGCCCTGGGTGGCCTGCAGCTGAACGTGGCCACCCTGCAGCACAGAGACCCTCCCTATCCTGCCAGGGCCTGAGCCAATCAAGCTGCATTCATTTATTAATCTATATAATTGGACCTAAAACCTCATAATAACCAAGTGCCAGCATGTAGATTGTAACTTTTTAATCCACCACTAAAAGGCAGTAGGCCACTGCTCTGATTATCAGTTTTTGAAGCTCAACAAGAGATCAACAAGAGAATGTTGTCTTAGTGCTACCTTTAGTAGACAATGTGTTTATTGCTGTCTGCGGTATATTTTTTTATTATTTCATAGTAATTTCTGAAATATGGTTAAACCATTTATTTTACCAAATAAAGATAACATTAAAGTTAAACATTTCACCTTATGCTACCTCTAAAATGCAGTTTATTTGGTTTTAATTGTAATTGTTATTTTCGTTGTACTGTTGTTAAACAATACAAAACACAGCCATACACACAAAAAGAAGGAGAATGAGATGTTACAAGCTGGCTTGTTTAAAGGGCATAACATAAATAAAAGAGACCACACCACTTTTATAATGAAAAAAAATGCAATCAAAAATCATCATCCAATACACACACACACACACACTCACACACACACACACACACACACACACACACACACACACACACACACACACACACACACTACATTTTATTTATTTTATATATTTTAATCTTCTAATCAAGATAATGCAATTCTTTCATTCAGCACTAGGGGGCAGTAAGCTACTGCTCAGATCATTGTAAAAGAGGGTCATTGCATTTCTCTGACTGAGTGCTGTATGAAAACTCAAATGATACAAGGCGTTGTGTAATTATATTTGTCAAAAATGATCGATCAACACAAGCCAAACCAGCAAGAGCAGCTTCCTGTGTGTAGCCTTATCCAGCAGAAGAGACAAAATTCATTTCGCATATGAATGTTAAGTATATCAATGGAATATTTTTAATCACTGCTCTTTTTCATAAAGTTCCAGGTTGTTCAAAATCACATTTTCCTGAGAGTAAATTGATATTGATAATGATAAGAGTTTATTCTCATGCTGGATCAGCGCAGTGGTTAACTAACGCAGGGATTTCTAATACTTCCACATTTAAAAATGAATGGCTTCTCCATCTTCTCCGGAATAAACCATAATCATTAAAAAGATATGACTTCCTAAATATGCACAATAAGTCATGCATGATGCACTGGCATTTACATGTTTAAAAAAGTGACATAAAAAGTTATGTTGAGATATAGTTATATTAGTTGGTGCACATAATGCTGATAGGTTAACCTACTTTATCTTATAACAGCACCTGTATCTCCACCATTCAGAATGTAATGCTTTAAAATGTTGCTAGCTAGTTAGGGTTTTTATTCTGCATCCTAACTGTCCAGTAACAGCTAGCTAAACGTTATTCAGGGTTAGTTAGTCCCTTGTTGCTACAGACAGTAGCACGCTTCCTCTCTCCCAGTAGAGCTGACCTACAGTGATTCTTGCAGAGTGGAAGGCCTGAAGCAGAAGTGAAAGGAAGCATCAGGGAGCGGGAATGTTCCTAATGAGAGTCGGACAAAGGGGTAGGGGTTTGATCACCTAACAGGTGAGTGGGTGACATTCAGGAATACACAGAGACCCTATTTGAGTAGCTTCAGTAGGATATATATATATAAATAGCAACTTTGGGATGTCAGGAGGGTGGGTGATGTAGTCATTCATATTGGTAGGGATTAGGAAAGCAACCGTGTGGTCAGGAGAGACAGCCTGGTCAGGAGTGACAGCCTTTTCAGGAGAGACAGCCTGGTCAGGAGTGACAGCCTGGTCAGGAGTGACAGCCTGGTCAGGAGTGACAGAAAGATTGACTGCTTGTTCAAAAGGTGAGGCAGCATGATGAGGAAGAGTGATAGCATGATCAAAAAGTGACTGTATGTTCAGAAAGAGTGAAGGTATGTTGAGAAAGACCTGAAGCAGAAGTTTGGTCCAACACGTACCTTATTGCCTTTGACTCCTTCACAGCTGCATCTGAGCTTCCCAGTACACTCACAGCCCTAAGAAAAGATAGCATACAAACACAAATAGCTTTAATTTCACTGAATACACTGCAAACAAGAGACAGTCATTATTAGGAGAGGCCTAGGTTTAATCAGTGCCTGAGAAGACTGGTTCGAAAAAGTTAATGTGAACATAAAGAGAAACTTCAACAAACGCATACAGGTGCACACACACACTTTACAGGTGCACACACACACTCCATTTCTTTACATCCTGCTGAAGTTGAACGAGATCTCCTCTGGTAGAGACACCACTCAGCCTGCAGCTGCTTTCATACATGCTTCACATGCACACCAGGAAAAGTGTTTCCAATGTAAAACCAAGTCACCGTGTGCGAAATGTCCAAAACACTTTCATCAAAGTCCGTGCTGAATCGTGAATGCACGTGGCCAAGGACAAACCCCATTCTTACCTTGAAAAAGATAAGCAGGTCACTTAGAGTGACATAACGCTCACTTCATCACATTTGTTCACTGCTCATGGACAGTTCAGCCAGCGATGGCGGTATAAGTCCGAGGATGTCGCTTAAGACATAGGTCTCTGTTGTAAAGTTTGCACATGCAAGTGAAAATAATGAATGCTTGGCATGTTCTGAAGGTCTCCTCTAATGGTAGTTTACCTATGTTTGTACTCCCCATGCTGGCTGAATGAACACTTCATTTATCCTTACTGGGGTTTCATATCAGTTCAGCCAATCTAAGAACTAAATTTAGCTCATGATCTGGAATTCAAAAGTCACCTGAACAATTCTAACATCACCATAACAGTTTGTATACTTAGCAATGCAAACATCACCTCAGTGACCAACTGGCATGGGAGAATTGCAAGATGGTTTTCAGCTGGTCAGCTGTAGTGTCAGAGTTTGTGTGTGTGTGTGTGTGTGTGTGTGTGTGTGTGTGTGTGTGTGTGTGTGTATGTGTGTGTGTTATCTCAGGAAGGTCTTTCAGATAGTTTCAGACACAACAGTGGTCAAGATTATGTGAGATAGGTTTCACTTCAGTGACGTTTCACTGCATGTTTCTCTATGTTAGTCTTTGTCTGCCTTACAGTGTGCATATGCATGTGTGTGTGTGTGTGAGTTTTGTGAGAAAGACAGGTGAATGGGTTAGTCTGTCAGAGCCTGATAGATACATTGATATAGACTCTGTTCAAATGAGTTGTTTGGGTTTCTTAACGCATGGAATGCCAGCAGAGAGAGAGAGAGAGAGAGAGAGAGAGAGAGAGAAACTAAGAGAGACAAACAAAAAATTTATATACTTACAGTTTACAGTTCACACACAAACACACATACAAACACCACACACACAACACACAAACATTTTTTTCACATACCTTGGAGACAGGAATGCAAACAGGGTAAACAGGTAAAGATCTTTGGTTTATTATGGCATTAAAAGCAATAAATGTTCATGACTAGTATTTGCATTGTATGTGTATTCTGGTGTCCCTGTATGAGTGTAGGTGCATGGGTATCACAATGTGGATGCGTGTGTATCTCAGTATGCATGCATGGTTATGCATGGGTATCCCAGTGTAGGTCAATGGGCATCCCAGTGTGAATGCATGTGTATCTCAGTGTAGATGCATGGGTATTCCAGTGTGATTGCATGGGTATCCCTGTTTGGGTGCGTGGGTATCCCTATTTGGATGAGTGGGTATCCCAGTGTGGCTTCATGGGTATCTCAGTGCAAATGCCTGGGTATCCAAGTGCATACATTTCTGCCTGCAGTTGCATGCATCCTTTATGCTTATAGGGTATGTATGAGTGAGTTGTGTGTGTGGCTGCATGTGTTATCAGGTTAGTCTGCCATTGTGCCTGCAGAGAGGGAGAAAAAATGCAGAAGAAGATGCAGAGGTGATTTAACGATGGGGAATCTTTATGTGTAGTTATATGTATGTGTAGTTATACCTGCACACAAGAATGATAACCCTGTCCTAGGGACAGCCCCAAACACATCCATAAGACAATCTTAAGCAGAATCTGCTGTTTGCTTTACAGGCACGCAAAAACACACCCACCCACACCCACACCATCCTGACGCAACCAATGTGGGACCCTCTCTGTCTCACATACACACACACACATACACACATTCATGCCGGTGAAAACTGAAGGCAACCGACATATCCCAAACATACATACAGTGAATGACGACGCCAGCTAGCAGCTCTTTACATAATTGAACAGCGTTTATGCCGGAGTATCGGTCAATCACGCAGAGCTCTTTTGGAGGGCACGAGGCTCTTTAGAAGGGCACTGTGCTTCAAAGCCCCCCTGCATGCTACTGCAAATTCCAAAACAGCAGCACACCATTAATGTGTGCACTAACAAACCAAATGCCAGTATGCAGGTGAATTCAGGTTCAGTCATGTTCAGGCAGATAAACATAGCACCATACGCTCACTCATTCTTTCTTACACACAAACACAAAGAGACAATCACAATAACTTAATTTCTTGATATTAAGCTCCCCCTAACATCGCATATATCCTCCTAACATCGAATATATCCCCCTAACATCGCATATATCCTCCTAACATCGCATATATCCCCCTAACATCACATTTATCCCCCTAACATCGCATATATCCCCCTAACATCGCATATATCCCCCTAACATCACATATATCCCCCTAACATTGCATATATCCCCTAACATCGCATATATCCCCCTAACATCGCATATATCCCCCTAACATCACATATATCCCCTAACATCGCATATATCCCCCTAACATCGCATATATCCCCCTAACATCACATATATCCCCCTAACATCGCATATATCCCCTAACATCGCATATATCCCCCTAACATCGCATATATCCCCCTAACATCACATATATCCCCCTAACATCGCATATATCCCCCTAACATCACATATATCCCCATGTAGGCTTAAGAAATCACACCATCTCTTTGTCTTTCTTTTTCCCAGTATCTCTCTCCCTCTCTCACTCTGTCACCTTCAGCCATGATCTTCATAAACAGTGAGACTTGAACTCACAGTGACACACACACACACACCTAAACACACACACACACACACACACACACACACACACAGTGGAGGGGGAAACGTGTTTCTGCTACATAGCTGAACAGGGCCCAAGTGGCAGGTAATGGGCTAGTGAATAGAAAACGTTCCATAGGAGAAACTCTGCCCCCCTGCCCACAGAGTGTTAACCACAGCAGTTCAATCTGTCTGCACCTAAGACACGTTTGGGCCAAGTCCAGACAGGGTCATGAGTCTGTCAACAGAAGCACACGCGCACACACACACACACACACACACACACACACACACACAGGCTGTGGTCATTGTACAGGAACTAAAAACGGCAAAGCAACCTGTAATACAACCGGCTTGCTGACACCAGACAAAGCCCCAGACAGAAGCTGTGATTGGCTGAAAAAGCTCCAGGCTCAGATTCAGAATTATTTTTTTCCAAAGATCAGATGTACGGGCTGTGTCTAGGTCTGCCCTGACCTGACCAAGCTCATGCTCATCTGCAGATGAAAGAGCTCGGTGACTTCTGTCCTGCGCAGTCTGCAGTAACTGTAACTGCGATTTTGCTCATTCAGCTAACATTTGTGAAAACCTTACTGGCTTTCACAAGCACTCACCCTGCAACTACTATGGCTGTCAAAGGCTCAGGATGTGTATAGTGCTGTGTGTGCAAATGTGTGTTTGAAGGTGTTTGGTAGATGTTAAAGGCTGGGGGGAGGTCACAGGGTTGTTAAGCAACAGTACGATCACGAACATTTACTTGGCAAGTACTGGCAAATGCAGCTGTCTCATACACACACACACACACACACACACACACACTGCCATCACATTCAACTTCCTGCATCCTGGCATGCCATAAATCACTCAGGCCTCTTGATTGACTAAACCATGCAGAAAAACAAACACACTGGGGTTGGTGCTGCTTTACTAATCCCCCATCAGGGGGCATTAGTGAGTCCCCAAGGCTTTTGGAATGACCTGAAGTGGACAATGGATGAACAGAGGGTGAAGTCACCCAGGCCAAATGTAGGGCTGTACACTAGCACTGGCCAATAAATTGATATGAGAGGAGAAGACAGGAATGCACAGGAGGACAGACTGTACTTATTCATGAAATTAGGAAGTGATTAGTGCCATTAAGTGCATAATTAATACTTTGTATTTAGTGCTGTTTATCGTTATGTTTTGCTTTCCCATTTTATGGTGCTTGTCATTCTTCACTTTCTCCTCTCTCATTCTTTTTGCAGCCTAAGGCTTTTACCTTGGTTATTTCCTTCATAACATTCCTGATAACATTTCCGCCCACATCCCAACAGGGCACGCACGCACACCTTTTATTACACATGCAAAAAAAAAAAAAAAAAAAAGCTTCTGTACCCTTTAGAATTTACCTGGATATATCCATTAATAGCACCTAAAATGTAATATTGTCATCTTTTTAATCATACTGATAAATCACAAAGGCAGTCTTATATAACAAACTACACACACGGCACACAATTTTCATGGACAAACAGTTTAAGCAAAGTCATCAGTTCACAGAAATTACAGTCCTCTAGGCAAAACGTTATATTTAAAAAGGCGTATGTGTATCTTCAGATTATTTCATAACATTTCATTAGGATTTTGGTCAGGGCTCTGACTTTTTAAAACACAGATATTCTATTCTAAAATGCACATATCATTTTTTGAGCCAATCTGTCATTAATTGTCTTGCTGCATGACCTCTTTTAAGTTTTAGATAACAGGCATCTGATCACAGAATTTCCTCTCACAGTTAGGAATTTGTTGGCCTTTTCATCAAATACAAGCCAACCTGGCCCTGAGGCCACAAAGTTGTCCCATGCCATTATACTTCCCCCATCATGCTTCACAGCTGGGATCGGATTTTAATGATTGCCAGTGTTTTCAAATATAATGCCATTTACACCAAAATGTTCAACTTGTGTCTCGTCCACCCCAAGGGACTCGCTTCACCAGAAATGTGGAACATTCAGGTCATCTTTAGTTAACTTGAGATGAGCAGCAGGGATTGTTTAGAAACCAGTGGTTTCCTCCATGCTTATGTGCCATTGAATGCAACTCTTGCTTGATGTTTTCTTTGTGGTAGACTTATCAACTCAAATATTATCAAGTTCAGTGACTACAGATCCTTGTAGTCACTTTGTAGTCAAAGGGTCTTTGCTGTTTCTTTAAGGAATCTGTGACATGCAAATGCACTGATATTTGTCTGTTACCATCCCAACAGAAGCAGGGGAATTTCTGTCCTTGATTGTTTAAATCAGATCCTTATTAAAGACTATCCTTATTTAATATATAATTTAGAAGAAGATCTGACAATGTTCATATGGAATACACATAGAAATTTAGGTTCCTAAATGTTTTCTAGCAACTGTACAAACTGTATTGCTATTATTGCTCTCTCTCTCTCTCTCTCTCTCTCTGTGTGTGTGTGTGTGTGTGTGTGTGTGTGTAGGTGTGTGCACATGTGTGCGCATGAGTGTGAGTGTGTGAAAGACAGCAACCTAATGTCCGGATCAGGGCAGTATACGGACAAGATAGAGCTTGCATAAACAGATGTCTCCTTCTGATAGGGGGCTGTAAAGAAAATACTGAGGAAAGGTTGACATCAAAGCACACTGACCATGCATTATCCATCCCCCCCCCCCCACACACACACACACACAAGCATGCAGACAGTCATACTGATCATGCACATATACCTTAAAAATGAAATTACTTGTAACAAGTAAAAGGGTGTGAGCATTTTCTGAATCCACTGGAAATCCCTGCATACCAAGCATCTAATCTTCATCCTAACTGGGAAGCATGATGGAGGGAGTGTAATGTGGTGGAGCTGCTTCACTACCTCAGGATCTGGATGGCTTTTCAGAAAATCCTACAGCAGAATGTCAGAGCACCTGTCTGTGATTATAACCTCAAAAGAGGTCATGCAATATGACAGTAAAGCAAAAAGACCAAAAATGGTATTTAAAAAAATGCAAAAACAGAAGAGCAAACTGCCAACAAAGTGGCTCCAACAGAGCCAACTCTGTATTTCACAGTGCTAACTTCAGTCTGATGACAATACATGATTTAAAGCAGGCAGCTCAAGTAAGACATCCCAAGATTATACATAGAGTGAACGTTTCATATAGAGGAACATGCTGAAATATCTCTCAACTGCTAAGCAGGACTGATAAACAGCTATAGCAAGCATCTGGTGCCAGAGCACATTGTTTGTGGTGTTTGTTAAAGAGGGTCACATTATAGGTGCTACATGTGCAGGTATGTCCAAAGGGCTCACAAAGTGTTTTCTTGCAGCTGCAATAAACACAAACAGCAAGAGAGGAAGAGAATGGGAAACAAGCACATGCTCGAAACAACAATAAACAAGGTCATCCAAGAGATGAATATAAGGATCCAGAACCCTGGCACTTAAGAATAAGACGTTCTCAGCCTCCAAATGTGCAGGACTGCGGCAGACCAAGCGGTCTGCCCGGGTAAAGGTGCATAGCTGACGCAGAGGAGACGTGACCCGTCTGAGTTAGCTTCTCTAGCTGCTAGACAACTGAATCACTGTCTGCCCCTCAACATTCTCTTCTCTACCTTTGACGCAGATTCTTTAACACCTCCTCTGTCATCAATAACACTTCCACTTTCACTGCAACCACAAAACAGAAGGACATCCCATTTGTACTGCACTTGGGCTTGGAAGAGATAGTTTCAGTTTTTTTATGACCTGTCTGTTGGGGCCCAGAATAAGTGTAAGTATCTGATAAAGTGAGGGTTATGACAAGACAGGCCCCCTAAAAAGTATTTACGGAGGTCTTGTCAAGAAAATAGTTAACTGTTTAAAGGGTGATTCCTGTGTGTGTGTGTGTGTGTGTGTGTGTGTGTGTGTGTGTGTCTGTGAAAACACAGGTATGTAAGATAATAGTACAGCAAATTAACATCATTAATCACCAGTAATACCACCCTTATTCCATTAACTGAATAAAGCCACTGACTGTAATGACCACATTTGAGGGCTGTGCTATACTAACATCTCAGAGCAGCATTGTTAAGATGGAATCTGATTTGTGTCCATAGTATCAAATCTATTTAAATATATTACAATATCAGAGGCAGTCACTGAACCAAAATCATTAATCTTACAGTGAGAATGATGATGTTGGTGATGATGATTCTGTGAGAATGTTGGCAGTTAGTTTCATGTTTCACTCAAAAATAAGTTTAAAAAATAGTTTCTACATTCAAATAGCAGTTTGTAAACTGACACACTCGAATTGTCAGAAATCCTTTCAACTGGAATGTGTATATCAAATGTTAGGAGAGTGGATTTTAGGAACCAAACTTCAACCAAACTTTCCGAACCAAAAAATACATGGCCAGAGATAGAAAATGTAAAACAATGAAATCAATGAAAATCAAAGTTTTTGTGTGTATAAATGCCTTTTTTGTTTAAAGTGCCTTAAATGGTTTATATTTGAAATACTAACCAAAGACACACATTAATGCAAAGCACCACCATGACAGCACCACCTTGTGGAGAATTTTCTGGTTGCTAACAGTGAGTGAGTGAGTGAGTGAGCGACAATCCAGTTCCATGAGGTATTTCGCATCTAATAAATGTAAAGTGCTAGAGTTCAGTTCAATAAAGTGCAATTCAATTAAGTGCTTTATTGCTACAGCAATATGGATGATGGGGAAGTGTTCTTAGTGCAGCTATTTCAACAAAAACAAAACATTAAATAAAACACTAATGCTAACTCTTTATGCAGGCACAGTGTAATTACTGCTCTAAACCTTGTAGTTTTGCATTTACTGATCTGTCATCTGTGCATTTAACTAAAGCCAGAGAACACACAAAACACTAATAATAAACTGTTTGAAGACTGATTGAATAAATGGAATCGGGTGAGCTTCTGCTTCGTTAAAAAAAAAAAAAAAAAAAAAAAAAAAAAAAAAAAAAATGGCAGCCATGCCAAGCTTTTGTGGACAAAACTATCTCCCCTTAAAGAAACTACAAGTAGGGTGAAAAAGATCAGTGCCTACTTCCCTAACCTTTAACCTATATAAGATCAACACACAGATGCAAGCACCTGATTGTAGATACCAGCCAATTTCATCCTGTTGTTTCCTTTCTTTGCTATAATTGTATTGCCCTACCACACCAAACCACACCAAAGTTATCACACTTTTGATAACTGACCTATAACAGTACAAAAAAAGATTTGAGGTGCTTGTGCGATTCAGCATGTAAATAAAGACTGGTAAATTGTAAGTAGAGATTCTGTGGTTTTGTATGACTTCGACAAAGCATATGCAAAGTCATCACATCACCCTACCATAATTAGATACGGTACTGCTAATGTTAACCATTATCAGAAAAACGCAACAGCTGATCACGCGTCATCTTGAAAGTTACGAAACATTCATCTTGTGTTAATTCGGTGTAATTGCTACCTGATGCGTTATGCTATACCGCGCTCCTGGATTTCCTGGATTTCAGTAAAACCTGCAGAGGTTGTTAAATAAAATACATCTTATTCAACTTCCAAACAACGTCAACAGCTAACAGCGATAGCAATGTCAAATTGCAGTTTTGTTCTCTTTTCATTTTTAAATCATACGGTGTTTATTCTGAGGTCTTCAATATAAAAAAATAACACGTTTAAAAGCTGCAATTTTTTAAAAGTCCTCATATATTTAGAAAATGACAATTAAAATGTAGCTGAATAAACACGCATAAAAGGTTTTCCATGTCTGAAATGAACTACAGTCTTAACTCAGGAATGCCGATCTGTTTACGGCCTCTTAATATGAACAAAAAACTTTCCTAAGAATGCATTTAACTTTTTGTATGGGGGACGTTCGTAGAGCTTTACTCACTCCCTTAGTGTTGGCGGGCGTCAGAAGTCCGAGCAGCGCTATTCCCAAGAGTGCCGCTCGCAGCCTCGCGCGTGAATCCGCAGAGCCGCTCATTATTACAGCATCGACCCGATTCGCTTTTCTCCGCGTGCGGAGGTTTGCGTTTTCTTCAGTGCAAATGCCTTCTTTTCCCGATCAAATGATGGATCAACCTCCGTGCCAGTCGCAAATCATGGTGATTCCCACGAAGTTCGAAGTCACCACTGGGGTCGCACCTGCGCGTGCTGCCAGTGTCGCCGACGCAGCCGCCGCTGCCGCTTGTAATAGAACAGTCACATCAGTGTTATTAAACATGCGATAAGTGAATGAAACAGAAGGCTTCGAACAAAAGAGTTATATGGGAGAGAACGAGGCCGCTGGATTTCTGGTTTAAAAAAAATAAATAAATATATATATATATATATATATATATATATATATATATATATATATATATATATATATATATTTGTCTGGAGAAAATTTACCAAGTACCGTAAACTGCCGCATATTTGCGCAAAAGAAAGTTTTGGCAGCCCGTTATTACCTTGGACAGACGAGTAGGTTCGATGTCATTACGGTATAACGTGATGAGCTTCTGCAGACTGGGTTTTCTGTGACAGTGTTTCTGTTTAACTTTTCGCCTTGTACCCTCATTTCTACATGCGTTTTATATCGCGTGTTAACGTGAAGGCGGCACAAGAAGACAGGCCAGGTAAGGCAATTAAAATCGTTATGGCTGATATTTTCCAGTTCTAACATGATGCTTTATTGGGGCAGAGGATTTAAAACCTCAACTACGCTTGACTGACACTTGCTGGCATTGACTAATTCGCTTGATCTACAAAACACCGTTTAACGGCGCTGTGCAACTGCCGTATCGAGTGTTTCCCCTAAAATGTTAACTTGAGATATAGAATAACCGTTTCCCACAGGAAGCATAATCATACTCCGAACTGCGGCAATATGTTTTTTTTTTTTCCTTCGTTTCAGATTTCATTTAAAATGCAAGCAGAACGAAATAGTTAACGCGGGAAACATTCGACCAATGTGTCAGAATTCTGGTCACATCGTTGCACATCATATCCCTCATATGCCTCTGTCCAGAGTGAACCTGAAAGTATTAGACTTTCCGAAGCGAACAGTTAAGGACGCCTGCGCCTCTGGAACGCGCGATTTGCGTGTCTGGAGCAGCTGTTGAACCTGAGCGTGGGCAGCGTTTTAAAACTACATGCGTTCCTTTAGTGTGCATACTCATACATGCATTTGTAACTAAAATATGCCTATAACTACGAGCATGGGGAATTTAGTGAAGACTATAACGATCACTAAGGCTGCACAATATAGTTTTTTTAAATTTTATTTAAATAATTACAATATTGGCAATTACATTGGTTTTACTAATCGGAAGGCTGTAAAATGGAAAGGAACAATCCAGTTTCAGATGAGTGTTTTGTTCGTATTATGGCACCTCTGTATTCACAAATTTCAGCAAATGATTTTGCTCATCTTTAATGTAGGTCAATCTGCAACATGTCAGTTCAAGAACTGAAGGCATGTCACAGTGCAGCCCTGATACGAAAATATAGCTATACATGTTTTATCTTGGACTACAATAAAATACTGACTAGGGTAAAGGAGACAGGGTAACTCATGAAGACTTTGGGAGTGTGTCATTTGCAAAGACATTTTTCTCCCTGTTGATGGTGGCTTTTTATTCAGGTCTTTGTCTGGGATGTTGTTGTTTTTTTCCCTGTAATACAGTGTTGATGTGACTTTAAACCTAAATTGGGTAGCACCGATTTTGGTGTGTCAGGGAAAATAAGCGATCCAGAAAGATCTACTTCACACTGGTCCAGTAAGCCACAGGCATGCAGATGTAACATCTATTCTGTTACTCTATTTCTGTGTTTCTGTCGCTCGTTGGAAATAAGAGAATGGCAGTGGGCAGCCTCTAAAAGCCAAACTCTAACATCCAT
>NW_027658558.1:20000-32500 GCF_041902795.1 Electrophorus electricus | reverse complement strand
CTTACCTAATTACTTATTGTTTCCTTATTGTTATTTATGCTCTTCCCTTTCACTTTTTCCTATTATTATTTTAGACCAACTACACTTTCTCTTCAAGTTCTTTATTATAACAGAATTCTTCATGTCCTTAATTGTAAAGGTTCGCTCATGTTATTTATTTTAATACTGCAAAACTGTTACTGCATACGGTCACGACAATAAAGCTACTGAAGGAGAGAGAGGGAGAGAATGAGATAGAGAGAGTGTGTGTGTGAGAGAGAGAGAGAGAGAGGGAGAGAATGAGAGAGAGTGCGAGAGAGAGAGAGAGGAAGAGAAAGAGAGAGAGAGAGAGAGCGAGAGAGAGAGAGAGAGAGAGAGAGAGAGCGAGAGAGAGGGATGTTGATGTCGGCAGTGTTTAAGACATCTAGGTGACCTCAGGTCCCTCTTGGCCTGCTGAGCACAAGACGTGACACAGGAAAAAACAACTGAATCACCGGAATGCTCAACGCTCCGGAACACTCCGGAACACTCCGGAACAGAGGTCCCTGCCGCTGAACGCTCTCACCATGTGAAACGTCCCACCTGCTTTACAGTGCAGAGAGAAATAAAAACTTTCACTTGTGTGTGTGTGTGTGTGAGCGCGCTCGTGTGCGTGTGTGTGTGTGCGTATGTGTGTGTGTGTGTGTGTGTGTGTGTGTGTGTGTGTGAGAGAGTCTGAGGAGAGGCTTGACGCTCTCAGTCTGTTGTGTTGTGCTGTGTCTCCTGGGAGAGGATGCTGGGATATTTTGGGTTCTGGCCTGTCCGGTCTGGCTCCTGCCACCGCGGTCATGGCAAGGGGTGAGTGGGCGGAGCTGTGGGGGCGGAGTCAGTTGTGTTGTGGAACGTTCTGATGCCAGTGGGGGGGGGGGGGGTAGCTGAAGGGCGGAGTCAGTCATATTCTGGGGCCTTCTGCTCCTGTGTCTGAGCTGAGGGGCGGAGTCACTGTCACCCATCTGGTACTGCAGGTATACAATCAGCTCCCACGCAATCACGTGACCACAGCCACGCCCCTTAATGCAAACACATTCAAAGACACGTGGAAATATACATGCAAAAAGCTCTGAATACATACCCCCCCAACACACACACACACACACACACTCACACACACACACTCACACACACACACACACACACACTCACACACACACACACACACACACACTCACACACACACACACACACTCACACACACACACACACACGCACACACACACACACACACACTCACACATATACACACACTCACACACACACACACACACACACACACGTACACACACACACACACACTCACACGCACACGCGCACACACGCACACTCACACGCACACACACACGCACTCACACACGCACTCACACACACACACACACTCACACACACACACACACTCACACACACAAACACACACACACACTCACACACACACACACACACACACTCACACACACACACACACACACACACAGACACACACACACAGACACACACACACACAGACGATGGCTGTTCTGTTGTCATCACACACTTGAGGAACAATGCTAGGCAGGCTTCACCAGATAAGGCCGTGACGCTCAGGAAGTTTTTCCTTCGACTTTATTTCCACCCGTCCTTCCCACCCCACACCCCCCCCCCCCACACCCCCAACACCCCCCACACCCCCAGCACCCCTCTATCTGTTTCCCCATCTGCTCTCGGAGGAAGCACTCTCCTGCACGTACCCTGTGACATCGCCCGAAAACAAGTGGTCGCATGGTTGATGGGTAATTGATGACTGTATTGATTAATATTGGTTAGAGAAGGCAGAGGGTTTTAACCCTTTAAACGCCACAGAGTTTACAAACACAGGACACTGTGTTGCTCTAGATGATAGCAGGTTGATGGGTAAGATTACAGACTAGCCTGATACAGGCTCCTGACCGGAGCTTTGATGCTAACAGCGAACGATTCAACCATTAACCATTAACCATTAACCATTAACACACCATTCACAATTAGCAGTTAAATGATTAATTCCTTGAATGTTTGACTTTGGCTTTGATCTGATATCAGTGACATGACAAAACATGTTGCAATGCTATATATATACACACACACACACACACACACACTGTCATTATGCTCAGGCCCAGACCCTGATCCTAGGTCAGCAGTTTGACTCTGAAAGAGTGGATTACTGAAGGACCTGGACCAGTATTCCGCATCTGACTGAGGTCATTAGGTCAGAAGGAATCTGACCAGTGCTGCCGGTCTCCGACCCGGTGTGAGCACTGGTCCAGGATCAGGACACAGATGTGATGGCACATCCACGCTCAAGGAGGTGTACACAACCAAAACTGACCCCAGATCTGTTTATACCACAAGTGCTGGCTTCTGTCAGGCTAGCTGAAGCTGTCGCCCCCACTCCTCTGTCTTACAGCTGCTGTGTGTGTGTGTGTGTGTGTGTGTGTGTGTGTGTGTGTGTGTGTGTGTGTGTGTGTAAGAGTGTGTTATAAACAACATGGCTGTGCTAGTCCAGTGTCGCGTGCACACACACACACACACACACATACACACACAGGCCAGGCCTGCTGCCTCCATGTGGGGGGCCTCATTTCCACAGGGTAACCTCTGTGGAGCACCAGTGGTTTCCACATGACTGTGGTGGTCAAGCATGCATCTGTGAACTCCGCTCCCAACCACAGCATGAATGCCCCCCCACACCCTGCACTGTGGACCCAAGCCCTGGGTGTCTGCGTGTTACAACCACTGGTCTGGGATCAAATGCTCTGCCCATTTAATTACGTTCATCCTATTCATTTCAATGAATGACTGTCAAAATAAGATCCTAGATCAGGTGGGTGGTTCTGAGGTCTGATACACAGGAAGATATTATGGGTGTTTCTATAAGTATTTGTTGAGGTCTGATACACAGTGACATCAGGAAGTGATTACACAGGCTCCACCCCCCGTGGTAGTAATGGCAGAGTGTGAGGAAAAGCTCCATTAACTGCCCTAATCTCTAATCACCCGGTCAGATCCTTTTATAAACTACAGCAGATACGGCCATGACCCGTTCTCCTATACCTTTGGCCGGATCTTTGACCTCTGGGCGTTACGCTACCCAGGCCTGCCTCGAGCGTGGCATAGTTCACATGCCCACCTGTCAGTATCCCTACACAGCCACGCCCCTTAAACAGACAGTCTGCCATTCCCTGTGCCACAAGCCCATCTGAGGGCTAGCGTGTGCAGGGAGTGGGCGGGGCTCACGCAGGCATGGAAGGATGTCTTAAAGAGACAGTGCGCTATTTTCCAGTGGAACGTGACTCTGGTCTTTCTGCGTGACCTACGTTTATTACGTATCACACGACTTATATA
This sequence comes from Electrophorus electricus, assembly GCF_041902795.1. Lineage (NCBI taxonomy): Eukaryota > Metazoa > Chordata > Actinopteri > Gymnotiformes > Gymnotidae > Electrophorus > Electrophorus electricus. Next base: position 29,125 of record NW_027658558.1, on the reverse strand, counting down.
ACATTCCCCTCCGGAGATGATAAAGATGAGCTGTGCTCATTACCGTCACGTCGTAGAAGGGTTCAGTGACCGTGGAAAGCCGGACACTGTCTCTCAGCCTGTAACTGACGAATAAGTGCTCTGTTGTTGTCGAGCGACTTGGCCAAGACCCTCTCCCAGTGAATGGGAATTTGACCTCTTGTCACTATCTGTATGCACTGTGAGGCTGAGTTATAAGCTGGTGAGCAGAGGTTGGGCTTCACAGTGGGAGTCACTCAGCACAATGGCAGTTCATGACCTCTAACGCCCCCAACTCCGTACCCCTCCTCCACCCCCCGAGTGTCCCTGTGGGGGCTGAGCGATGCACAGACACACTGTGTTTACTCATCTTTGCATGTGTGTGTGTGCGTGTGTGTGTGTGTTGGGGTATGTTAGCGGGGTAATCAGAGAACAGAGCAGCGAGTGACGTCCCTGCTAACCGTGATGACAGACGAGGTGACGGAGCGTTTCACCGTAAATCTCAGGACAAACCCGACAGAACGGGAGAGGCGAACTTATTATTTTCTAGTGTCGTCAACACTAGCGCATGAACACGTCGCTTTTATCAACACCTTTATTATCGCGTTATTGTCTTAAGAGCCTTTACAAAATACAAAACAAAGACGGAGCTCGCAGTGTTTTACGTAAAGTGTGTTTTTGTTCTATGTTCATATTCAAGTTCGAGCACATTTTTCAACTGTACAGTGACCTGCAAACAAGTTTCCCCTCCAAAAGTCCCTTTACAGTGAAGCTCTAATTTACGGGCGGTGGATTGTACGGAAGGTGGATTCATGCATGCACATGAACGAGCGACGACAGCCTGGGTCACGCGAACATGATTTCACAATATTTTCGCGTTGCATCAGAATGGAGGCACGAAGAATGAGCTCGTGCCAGTGGAGTCGGGGGGACTCCCCGCGTGCACTATCCCCTCCGCAGACATTCACACACCTACACGCTCGCATCTGATCACTTGTAACTGGAAGGTGTTTACCATCCGCGGCTGGTGTACATGTAGAAGCACAGTATAAGCCCAGCACAAGACCAGTATAGGCCAGTATAAATCACGGCACTCTCACTGGGCGGGCCCGAAGGACGCTCCGGGCTTTGATTGGACGCCGGCGCGTTGACGTCGACGGACGAAAGGCAAAGTCTCCAAAGTTTTGGATTACTTTGGCGCAGGGCGAGTTGCGGGTGGGGGTCTCTGAAGGTCTCCGAGCTGTACCTCCATCCGTAAAATGACGAGAACCGGCTAGTGGAAGCTTGGCCGACCTTGGATGTATGAAGCTGGTGAGCAACAGCGATTGTGTTCGTAGTTCGTGGAGAAGATTTGGGAATGTTGGGAAGTTCGCCGTACCGGAGCAGGACTGCCCGAGACGCAATGAAGCGCACGGTAAGAAACGGCAGGCTACCGTGAAAGCGGTTTGGTAAAGACTACGGACCCCCGGGCAGCCCGAAAGTACAAAATATTAACTTTTTGTTTCCGACTTTTGCCTTTGAATCAAAACAATTAGGTTACTGTGCTGCAAAATAAATAGGTTAATAGCCTAATTGAAACCAGTTGGTGGCGCTTACGAAAATTCACGTTATGGACGACTGTAGCATTTTAGAGGCGAAATGTTGTCGGTTTTGACCGTATATTTATGACACAGCGGTTGTAAGCTGTTAGTGCGAATGGATCCTGAATGTTGTCCACTAAATGTAGGCAGGTTTCTCGACGTTGGCCCGGCGAAGACGGCGCCTACGATTTCCACGGTGTTCAGATCGGGTGTTGGTTGTTGATTCTGAAAACAACTCTTTAGCACTGTGATTTTGTAAACTACACGAGTGCTGTGCTTTTGTAAACTATACTTTAACACTGTGATTTTGAAAACTACACTAGTGCTGTGATTTTGTAAACTACAATAGTGTTGTGATTTTGTAAACTACGCTTTTGCGCTGTGACATTTGGTGCTGTGCAAGATGGCAGAGACTCAGTAGGGTTGTCACACGAAACTAAAAAAAACCCAAATGTTATTTCTAAGGTATTACACATTATAACTGCACTGGTGTCTTCAGCTTCCTGCCTTGAAATTATTTGTTTACTTAGTCACTGGTCTCTCAGATTTCACGCTTAAGTTGTTCTACTCGTTTTTTGTACGTCTCATAACTTTCTTTCCTGCCCTGGAACACACTGGACCGAGAAGAGAAGACTACGGCACACACTCACTCACTCACTCACTCACTCTCTCTCACACACACTCACTCACTCTCTCTCACACACACTCACTCACTCTCTTACACAAACACACACACACGCACACACACCTACTGACGGCTCCTCAAGTTCAAGTCAGTGCGCGCCGGAAACGCCGCGCGTGTGGGCGTCGCGATCCAGCACAAAATCCTCCTGGCTTGGGGCAGAGCGCGCGATTAAACGCGCCAGTGCTTTCCATTACCGAAAACCAGATTCCCACGTTCATGTTTTATCGGTCCAAACTGTTCCAACGTCCTTTGAAGGTCCAGAGACTTAGTGCGACGGCACGTGGTCATTTAGTACCGGGGCCAGGGCCGGTGGACCGGATAGACCTGCGCGAGAGACAGGGAGGCATTTCCCGCAGAAAGCCCTGCCAGTGTGGCTTCTCCCGCGCGCTCAAAGGCCCATTCACGGGTCGCGTGTTGCTTTTTCCAGCTGCGCCCTGCCACCACAAACAGAGGACTCGCGTGCACCCTTCCCCGCGCGCGCCTTGCCCTGCCGCTCGCCTGTGCGCGAGCCCGCGGGCGTGCGGCGGAGTGGGCTGTCAGAGGCACTTTATTGAAATTCCTTTCTTATACGTAACTCCGGCGTGGTTGGATCGTTTCTTTTAAAACTCGCCTCGGGTGTTTCCGCGCATGCACACCGACGCTTATGTCTCGCTGTTTATTGAAACGGAATAACTGGAGTTGTTCGGCATGTCGGTGTTTACGCTACGCGCGCTGTGATGAAGGGCCATCTCGAGCAGGCTGCATCGCTCACGCGCTCCCAGCGGATGAGAAGGACGCGCAGGAGCAAAGCCAGGAGCGCTGTGCTACTCCTATTGTAAACTTCCTGTCAGCGCAGATGTTAGTGACAGGAATCAGAGCTTTGTGTACAGTACCCACCCACACACACACACTTCAGATGCAATCAGGAACAGGATCCTTGAAAGCTCACATGCTTTTCTCTTTCTCTTGTTCTCTTCTTCTCTCCACACACAGATGTTCCTTCTCTCATTTTTTTCCCATCGCGCTGTTTCTCTCTCTCTCTCTCTCTCTCTCTCTCTCTCTCTCTCTCTCTCTCTCTCTCTCTCTCTCTCTCTCCCTCCCTCGCTCCTCCGATCTTATCGATGTGCTGTCTCTAGGGTGTGGGCACAGACAGGAAGTGTGTTCCATATCTCCTAAATCCAAACAGAACAGGCATTCCTATGCTGGTGGGCCTGTGTGTGTGTGTGTGAGAGAGAGAGGGAATGCCACACGGAGAGTTTTCCTGCTTCCTAACAGCCTGTCAGCCTCGTTAGTGCCGTCCAGCGTTTACAAAAGCGCCGACCACAAAGGTCCAACAGTGAAACGCCCATACCAGGGTGGTCGTGTGTGTGTGTGAATTTGAGAGTTTGCTTCTGTACCAGGTGTACGTGACTACAGTGGAGTGAGAGTCATTCCGTGTGTTTACCACTACGTGTGTTTACAGAGCGAGGATGCCCCACCCACAACTGCTATGTAGTCAGTCTTATCAAACGGGTGAAGACCCACCGGCCCCTCCCCTCGACCCAACACCCCACGGCCGACCCCAGCTCAGAGCCGCTCGGCGTCCCACTCCAAACACAGGCCTGTCCCGTAACCCTAGAGCAGAGCTCCGGCACGCTGGGCCTTTGTCCTCCTCCCCAGTGTCGTGGAGAGCATTGTCTATCTGCCTCTCGCTGTCTCAGACATAAAGGAGTGACCACACCTGTGGTGTCGCTGGGCTCAGGTTGTGTAGCGCACCTGTTATTGGGGTGGCCCAGTATTCAGCCAGGTTAAAAGTGTGCGTGTGTGTGTGTGTGTGTGCCTGAGAAAGCAAACGTTCTATCCTGAACCATCTCTAACCTGCTCTGTTTCTAATGTCAGTCCTGTGCTGCATGTGGTGAGACGTGGATTTTTAGGGTGAGCTGACTCAGGAGACGCTCAGGGTACCAGCAGTGTGTGTTTAGGGCAGATAATCACTGTACAAGTCCAGGAGAGACATGCGCCCACTGTTGTCCTTTGAAACAAAGTTGGACTGCATGACATAAATACCATATCACTGCATTATACCACATCACTGCATTATACCACATCACTGCATTATACCACATCACTGCGTTATTATGATGGCAGTTATATAGTTGTTGTTATGTGACGTGTTGTTGTGTGTTATGATCACGACTTACTCACTACAGTTGGTTCAAAGGACACTGGAAATCCTCAAAACAAGACAATGACATTAGTCAGGATGCTTGCAGTGTATACACACACACACACACACACACAAGCACGCACAACACACACGCATGCGCGCGCACACACACACACACACACACACACACGCACGCACTAATCCACAGCAGGTGTGTTTGAGCCTCCATATCACGGACGCTATCAGTGTGACTCAGCACACGTGAAACAGGGTCGTGTCTTTCTTATGCCGTGGTTCACCAAGCCCCAATCGTGTGTGTGTGTGTGTGTGTGTATGGACGCTGGTGTGTCCGGCGCCGAGAGGTTTCTCATTTAACTCAGAAGGGGTCTAGTCAGGCTAGACTGTGAGAGGGGGGAATGGCCTGATCCAGGGTCAGTGGTTAACAGACTAATGAACCTTAACTCCAAGTATCTGACTCTCCCACTCCGTGAGTAATGGGAAAGGATTGTGGAAAGAACTTTGGAACCGGCACAGTCACTTTGATCTCAGCTCAGTGGCTACCAGGGAAGCTTGTTACTAATTCCATGTCAGTGCCTGACACGATAGGTATGTGCTGCAAGCGTCCTGGCGGAGCTGATCTGAGATCAGCAACTAATGGTAAAGTGTAGGGCAAATGCACTGTAAAGTCTCTGGCTGTTTGGTCCCAGGTCAGTGAGTAATGCACAAGCCCTGCTGGCACACGAAAGCGGGACACAGCGGCCGTTGCAGGAATGCACCGGGATGACTGCTTCTCCACACGCTGCCATCTTAAGCCCTGCTCATCTTGTCTCTGTGGAGACGCAACAGCCCAAATATTTCAAGGAGTGAACGTTTTCTTTCCTGTTTTAAAATGTTCTGCTTTTACTAAGTTCATGGGCTGGACAGGCATTCCTACTTTAGAGTACTCTTGGAGCAGAGTGAGACACTGCACACATGAGACACTACACAGTAAAGTGAGACGTGAGACACTGTACAGTTAAGTGAGACATGCCACACGTGAGACACTACACACGAGACAGTAAGGCCTTGGTTTGCCTACGTTACCTAATGATAAGTGCTAATTTGTTTGTGCATCGTAATATACTGCATGTGTAGTAACTCAGTGCTTTGTGAGCGATTTACGAAGAAACATTAAGTAAAGTAATGCATGTTAAATCATATTTATAGCTGTGGTGTTAATGCACAAAAGATTAATAGGTGTAGCTGTCTGTCATATTCTTGTTTGTCACACTCGGTCGTCATTCTCAAGAGTTCTTTCAGGCTTTGAATAACACACACTTTATCCGCGCCACCCTGCATTGTGTGTACTCACGTAAGATTCTCACATCTCAGGTCCTATGAAGGTGCGCCTGCCCCACAGACGTCACCACACACACACACACACACACACAGTCCCCCGAAGCTGGTTAGTGGACCGGCTAGGACGGGTTTTGCATGTGTTAACAGTGTGTTTTTCCACATGTAGTTCCGTGTGTTTTTCCACATGTGGTTCAGTGTGTTTTTCCACATGTAGTTCAGTGTGTTTTTCCACATGTAGTTCCGTGTGTTTTTCCACATGTAGTTCCGTGTATTTTTCCACATGTGGTTCCGTGTGTTTTTCCACATGTGGTTCCGTGTGTTTTTCCACACGTGGTTCAGTGTGTTTTTCCACATGTAGTTCAGTGTGTTTTTCCACATGTAGTTCAGTGTGTTTTTCCACATGTAGTTCAGTGTGTTTTTCCACATGTGGTTCCGTGTGTTTTTCCACAGGTGGTTCCGTGTGTTTTTCCACACGTGGTTCAGTGTGTTTTTCCACATGTAGTTCAGTGTGTTTTTCCACATGTAGTTCCGTGTGTTTTTCCACATGTGGTTCCGTGTGTTTTTCCACACGTGGTTCAGTGTGTTTTTCCACACGTAGTCCCTTGTGTTTTTCCATGTGGTTCAGTGTGTTTGCCCACATGTAGTCCTGTGTATTTTCCCACATGCAGTCCCATCTGTTTTTCTATGTGAGGTTCAGTGTGTTTTTCCACATGCAGTCCCGTGTGTTTTTCCACATGTAGTCCCGTGTGCTTTTCCACATGTAGTTCTGTGTGTTTTTCCACTTGTAGTCCCGTGTGTTTTCCCACATGTAGTCCCGTGTTTTTCCACATGTATTCTCGTGTTTTCCCACATGTTGTCCCGTGTTTTTCCACATGTAGTCCCGTGTGTTTTCCCACATGCATTCCTGTGTTATTCCACTTGTAGTCCTGTGTGTTTTTCCACTTATAGTCCCGTGTGTTTTCCCACATGTAGTCCCGTGTTTTTCCACATGTAGTCCCGTGTGTTTTCCCACATGCAGTCCCGTGTGTTTTTCCACATGCGTTCCTGTGTGTTATTCCACTTGTAGTCCTGTGTGTTTTTCCACTTATAGTCCCGTGTGTTTTCCCACATGTAGTCCCGTGTTTTTCCACATGTAGTCCCGTGTGTTTTCCCACATGCAGTCCCGTGTGTTTTCCCACATGTAGCTCCCGTGTGTTATCCCACATGTAGTCCCGTGATTTCACACATGTAGTCCCGTATTTTCCCACATGTAGTCCCGTGTGTTTTCCCACATGTAGTCCCGTGTGTTTTCCCACATGCAGTCCTAGGTCAGCGTCTGGCATGGCAGTTGATGTGATGGTGTGCTAAGTTTTTGGCGGAGATGGGAGGTGAGGAGCGGTGTTTGCCCGTCACGGTGCTTCTCCCACATGACGTATCGCGAGGAAGCTCAAGTGTGCCGTTTTACACAGGAAGTGCCTGTAAATCCTCTGCCTGTCCCTCCCTCCCTCCCTCGCTTTTCCATTCCTTCTCTTTCTTTCTGTCTTCGTTCTTTGTTTCTTCTCTGTCCTTTTTGCGAAAGCCAAAGGCCTCCTTCACTGTGGGCCCCGGCACAGAGCTCGTTCAGGGGGCCCAGGCCTCGTTCACTGTGAGCCCCGGCACAGAGCTCGTTCAGGGGGCCCAGGTCGCCTCACTGTGGGCCCTGGCACAGAGCTCGTTCAGGGGGCCCAGGCCGCCTCACTGTGGGCCCCGGCACAGAGCTCGTTCAGGGGGCCCAGGCCGCCTCACTGTGGGCCCCGGCACAGAGCTCGTTCAGGGGACCCAGGCTGCCTCACTGTGGGCCCCGGCACAGAGCTCGTTCAGGGGGCCCAGGCCTCCTCACTGGCAGGTCAGCAGTGGTTATGGGTGATCAAAATCAAAATGTAAACTTTTTACAACAGACGTTGTCACAAAGCAGCTTTACAAACGTCCCAGTCCAAGCCCCCAGTGAGGAAGACAAGGGCCGTTCTTGTTAGGGGTCATGTTGTTACACTGGTCTCTCTGTCTTTACACTGGTCTCTCTGTCTGAACACTGGTCTCTCTGTCTTCACACTGGTCTCTCTGTCTTCTAGTTGGATTGTTTAGCCCTAGAGCTGTAGTCTGATAAGCACTGTATGTGGATGTAACTGTGTGTGTGTGTGTGTGTGTGTGTGTGTATTAGGCCTGAAATGATTCCTGGAGAAACTAGTAATCCATATAACTGTATCCACGATATTCCTACACGTGGAAAATATCATGGAGACTTTTTAAAAATCACATTAAATTAATTGTTTATTTACTTATTTGCTTTTGTATTTGATACAATGTTTTATTTAAATCCCAGAGTGTAATATGGCACTTAAATGTTCTGAATGATGTTCAGAACATTCAGATACTGTGTACAATAAAAAGATTCTACGGCAGAAACCGAGTGTTTTTACGTTTAAAGAGACCATGATGTCTTTATTCTTTTTTATTCTTTTTGATATTTGTTGCTGTTCTATTGGTATTTTATAAAGCAAAAGTATTTCTTATCCGATTACTCGATTAATCAATAGAGCGATTGATTATTATACCTATAATCTATTTCTGTGGCCCTCGTGTGTCTACATGTGTGGATATAACTAGGAGTGTGTGTGTGTGTGCGTATGTTTGCTGCACAGAGCCTCCGTATTGTCTCACGGCTTCCTGTGTTCCCAGAGAGGACACTCTCATGAAGTTTCACACGCTCCTCCAGGGACCTGTGTGTGTGTGGGGGGGGGGTGTGCATGTGCGCGTGTGTGTGTTGTGATGCATACATCTCTTTGACTTGTGGTTTGTGTACACAAGCACATGACTTGTGGCTGGGCTGAGGTTTTGTGTGTGTGTGTGTGTGTGTGTGGGGGGGGGGGTCACTGTAAATGTTGCAGCATACTCAGCAGCTGTTCTTACTAAATACTCACTAAATCTTTAGCAATATCTGTGTGTGTGTGTGTGTGAGTGTGAGTGTGTGTGTGTGTGTGTGTGCTTCCTCTGTGTATCTGTGTGTGCGTTTGAGTGTGTGTGTGTGTGTGTGTGTGTATAAGATGGTGTGTGTATTCTTACTCTCTGTCTCTCTCTGTGTGTGTATGTGTGTGTGCTTTCTCTGTGTATCTGTGTGCATGTGCATTTGAGTGAGTGTGTGTGTGTGTGTGTGTGTGTGTGAGTGAGTGTGAGTGTGTGTGTGTGTGTGTGAGTGTGAGTGAGTGTGTGAGTGAGTGAGTGTGAGTGTGTGTGTGTGAGTGAGTGTGAGTGTGTGAGTGAGTGAGTGTGAGTGTGTGTGTGTGTGTGTGAGTGTGTGTGTGTGTGTGTGTGTGAGTGTGTGTGTGTGTGTGTGTGAGTGAGTGAGTGTGAGTGAGTGAGTGTGAGTGTGTGTGTGAGTGTGTGA
>NW_027658558.1:5000-7500 GCF_041902795.1 Electrophorus electricus | reverse complement strand
TTGGCTGTTGTCTGTGTCACTCAGGATGGAGTCTGCGTTTCGTCAGCGGAGGAGCAGGAAAACAGCCGCAACGCGGGACTGGAGGCGGTGGAGGAGCTCCGCCCCGAGTCCCGCCCCCTGCTGCAGGAGACTCAGGGCAAAAGCATGCCCGTGGAAGACGAAGACCGGGGGCTGGGCGACAGCTTGCCCAACACCACCAGCTCCTCCCAGACCAGCCTGTCTGCACTGCCAGTCATGGTGCCCCCTATGGTGGAATCTCCACCACAAAGCCCCCCTACCCAGAGGCAGGCATGTACCAGCGTGCAAGACCCGGAACCGTGGGCCAAGGTTGGTACAGCGCCACCCGCTGGTGTTCAGCACTACTCCTGGAGGTCTTCCAACCCTCAAATAACTGTATCGAGGTTACGAGGGTCTTCTCAATGTCCTGGATCTGGTGCTGGATTCAGCAGGAAGGTTTGGACTGGGCTGTGTTTGCGTTTCCGTGGAAACGTGCACTAGTGTGTGGCGAGAGGCAGCCCAGTACTGCTAGTATTTATTCCTGTTCAACACGCAGTAACTCTTCAGCCAATCACCAAGCTCTTCGCCAGCCGAGAGCTTGAGAGGCGGGTTTGGAGGCGGAGCCTCGGGGCTCAGTGAGGGAACTGCTGCTTTAGATCAGGCCCTCCCCCAGGAGTATTTAGCCCCACCCCAAAGACTCGTGAGTGCTGGATCAAAGCGATGAGGTGCATGTGGGCTCAAGCACTCCTGCTTCAGATTAGCACAGTGGAAATGTTCGCTCTGCTGGGATTCGCCTTTTCTTTCTGCACCGTAGGAACCAGGGCGTGGGAGGGTTTTGGACCACAGCCCAACACTAACTCTGTGTTTTATGTCCACAGGACGATGGCCCTCCCAGACGACTGGTCCCTTTACAAGGTGAGAAACACTTCGTACAAATATTTAAGTCTCACCTCTTTCTTTCCCACATTTGGGTCGAACCCAGCCAGCTATTTATGTACATTTGCTCTGTGACGTCTTTGGTTAAAAAAAAACCTTTTAACAATATAAAAAAAATGCACTGAATTGAACTGAATAAACTAGAGGAGGTTACCGTAACCTGGCACTGCACCATGTCCCACCTCCCTGACACCTCTCTCCTCCCCCCAACACCTCCTGCTCCCTCCTCCCGCAGGCGAGGAGGTCTCGCTGAGCAAGAGCTTCGACCTGTTCGACGTCCTGGATGTGCGTGTGCACAACAAGTTCTTCCGCAGCATCGGCGTGTCCGACAATGCCATCCGGCAGGCAGAGGCGCTCCATGCCGCCGACAAAGTGTACGAGCTGCTGCGGGGATGGATGCAGCACAAAGGCCTGCGCGCCAGCATCAACGACCTGCTGGATGCACTGCTGCAGCTCGACCAGCGCTGGTCCGCCGAGCAGATCGCCTCCAAGGCCGTGGAGCGTGGCTACTATAAGTACGAGTGACCGTGGGCCCCGCCCCAGCCCCCGCCCACCACCCCGCCCCATTCATCGTCGGAGCACATCTCAAATGGACTCGTCAAGAGCGGACTGTAAGGCAGAGGATGGGTGGGAGGGGTTGAATTGGGAGGGGCTATGGTCGGTCAAGGTTTGCCCCCCTGCCCTGCCCTGCCCTGCCCCACCCCACCCCCCGTGTTTGACCTGTCGGCCAGATGTGGACCGAGGTCCCCGTAGCCGGACGGTCAGCGTGGAAGCCCACACAGGACCTGGTGAAGTCCATCGCTGGCTAACGGGAGACCGCCTTTACCAGTGCGGCCTTTCCCAAGATGCACTGGTTCCAGGTTTTTGAAACTACGGGTTAGTCCAAAGCCTGCAGAGAGATTTCAGCATGACTCTGGTCATGCGTGAAGTCAAAACACAAGATGGTGTCTCTCTGGCATTGTCTCTTTCCTTTGTTTTTGACTAAATTTTCCCTTTTTTTCTGGTTGATTTAGAGATGAAACCATGGACAACTACATGCAAGGATCTCTGTGTGGGTTTGTTTTTTACAAGGAAATGGGGAGTAAAGAGGAAATAAAAAAAAAAAAAAAAAATATATATATATATATATATATATATATATATATATATATAAAAACAAAAAAATCTGGGATTGTAATGTAAGGGCTGCCTTCAAACGTTTTAAAGTGCATTCGCATTGAACACGTTTATTCAGCCGCGGAAACTCGAGTCATGTTCGCAGGCATGTTCGGCTGGGTCCCACAGCCGGGTGCTTCGGCCTTGGGTCGTAGTGGAACAGAAACAGCACACTGTATTTTGCAAAGGGCACATTCTTTTTGTGACCGAGAGTCAGTCATTTTTCCCGTCGACTGGGAGGCCGGAGGGATGGCGTCGCTGCGTTCAGTGCGTTCCGTGGGACGTGTGCGTTTCTCTTTCCTGGCCTTCGGCCTCTCCCATTTCCTTATTTATGTGGAAACAAATGACGTATTTATTTTTTAAGTATGTAAGTATATATATGATTATTTATACCTGTTAACCGACAACGGTT
>NW_027658558.1:0-2500 GCF_041902795.1 Electrophorus electricus | reverse complement strand
GTATTGATTCTGATACCATGGTAACGTAGTATGGTGCGTATTCATTCTGATACCATGGTAACGTAGCATGGTGCGTATTCATTCTGATACCATGGTAACGTAGCATGGTGCGTATTCATTCTGATACCATGGTAACGTAGTATGGTGCGTATTCATTCTGATACCATGGTAACGTAGCATGGTGCGTATTCATTCTGATACCATAGTAACGTAGTATGGTACATATACATTCAGATACCATGGTAACGTAACATGGTACATATTCATTCTGACACCATGGATATATGGATATCCGGATACAAAAAACTTGTTTTCTTGTAAGCTCGTGGGAAACACATTTTTGTGGCACTCATGGGAATAAACTCTCATAAAAAATAAATAAAAACCAGAAAAGATGACTCCCATCTGAGAGAATCGTTGTGTTGAAAATATTTTGACATTCTGAAAACATGTAGGCCCCACTACTCTAGTATATAAGCAGAACCTTAACCCTGTACTGTACTACAGCTGTACGTAAGAGACTGGGGGACATGGTCCACACCACTGTGGGATATTCACCACGCCTGTCACCCTTCTGAGGACACATGACTGAGTGAAGCAGTCCTATTTAACATTTACTGCCCTCTTAAAGAGTAGGTGTTAGCTGGATGCTTTTAATATATTCATTGTGTACTGTAAGCTTGCTTGTAAATACTGTTCACATGAACACTAGAACAGAAAGTGGCCAGTGTGCTATATAGCCACACTCAGCTATACAGCACACGGGCCACACTCAGCTGTACATCACACTGGACACACTCAGCTATACATCAAACTAGACACACTCAGCTATACAGCACACTGGACACACTCAGCTATACAGCACACTGGACACACTCAGCTATACAGCACACTGGACACACTCAGCTATACAGCACATGGGCCACACTCAGCTATACAGCACACTGGACAAACTCAGCTATACATCACAGTAGACACACTCAGCTATACATCAAACTAGACACACTCAGCTATTCAGCACACTGGACACACTCAGCTATACATCAGACGGGACACACTCAGCTATACAGCACACTGGACACACTCAGCTATACATCACACTGGACACACTCAGCTATACAGCACACTGGACACACTCAGCTATACATCACACTGGACACACTCAGCTATACAGCACACTGGACACACTCAGCTATACAGCACGCTGGACACACTCAGCTATACAGCACATGGGCCACACTCAGCTATACAGCACATGGGCCACACTCAGCTATACAGCACACTGGACACACTCAGCTATACAGCACATGGGCCACACTCAGCTATACAGCACACTGGACACACTCAGCTATACAGCACATGGGCCACACTCAGCTATACATCAGACGGGACACACTCAGCTATACAGCACATGGGCCACACTCAGCTATACAGCACACTGGACACACTCAGCTATACAGCACACTGGACACACTCAGCTATACAGCACACTGGACACACTCAGCTATACAGCACACAGGACACACTCAGCTATACATCAAACTAGACACACTCAGCTATACAGCACACTGGACACACTCAGCTATACAGCACACTGGACACACTCAGCTATTCAGCACACTGGACACACTCAGCTATACATCAGACGGGACACACTCAGCTATACAGCACACTGGACACACTCAGCTATACATCAGATGGGACACACTGAGCTATACAGCACACTGGACACACTCAGCTATTCAGCACACTGGACACACTCAGCTATACAGCACACTGGACACACTCAGCTATTCAGCACACTGGACACACTCAGCTATACATCAGATGGGACACACTCAGCTATACAGCACACTGGACACACTCAGCTATACATCAGATGGGACACACTGAGCTATACAGCACACTGGACACACTCAGCTATACATCACACTGGACACACTCAGCTATACATCACACTGGACAAACTCAGCTCTACAGCACACTGGACACACTTGTTAGCCGGCGCAGCTAGCGTCAATCCCCCTGGAGCACGCCCACAAGTTGGTACATTTCTACCAGTGCCGGCACCGGCTCGCCTGCCGCCAGGCCCAGCTCCAACGCGAGGCCCTGCCCACGAGGGCGGAGCAACACCAGAAGGTCCACCTCGGTGAGACAGCAGGAGCGTCTCCACAGATGCGTAGAGAGGACGTGGAGCATTCTGAGGTGGGGCACGTCAGCATTGGTCCAGCACAGGTAACGGACACACTAGAGGCCCGCAAAGCACCACAGCCCAGCCGAGAGGACCCCGAGGGTGCAGAGCAGAGAGATCCAGAGAGAAGCCCAGAACCGGAGGCTGGTGGGTTGGCTAGCGTAGGACCCCGGACCTCCAGGAGTGTGACTACTGCAAAGCCGGCCAGCCAGATTGTGATCATCATTGAGATAAAAGCCCCACGCAAGAAGGTGCTTAGAGAGCAAGAGACAAGCACAGAGGGCGACACCAATTACATCACAGCCAGTC
>NW_027658557.1:0-36408 GCF_041902795.1 Electrophorus electricus | reverse complement strand
GCAGCTAATCCATTCTAGCTGGGTTACCCAAGACTGCCATGACTACACAGCTTCTCTCTCCCATCCTAGAGGGGGATGAAGCTGACGCATTCTTTGATGATGAAAGGATAGAAAATGAGCTGTTGGTGGGGAGAGAAGTTGGCTCATTAAAAACACGTGTTGCTGGGCTGTTGAACGGGACCCAGAACAGAATCCAATTATCACCTGCCACTTTTCCCACCGCTGCATCAATAATCCATTACAAAAGAATCCTCGGCAGAGATGTGCTTCAGCGGGTGGCCTCCCCCTTCACCACCTGTTCTGCTATGAAGCTCCGCTCGCCGCCTTAACAGGCCTTCTCTGATGCTGCCCTCTCTCAGTGCAGAGGCCATCACTTCACAGAATTGTGGCTCACCCGCTCATCCTTCAGTCCCTCCACTGACACGGACTCGGGGTCCTCTAGCGCCCCCTACCCTGCCCCTGGTGCAGTTTGGCTGCACTTGAAAGCCTTTTGTTGAAGAGAGTGGTTCTTAAACAGAGGCAAGAGTTTTAATGGGATATCCACCTCTTTCATCATACACATAGACTCACACTTTCCATAAAGAGTAATGGAGCTGAATGCTGCTCCTTTCTGTGGTGGGAATGCAATTATGCTTTTGCACGCAGTGCAAAAAAAAAAAAAAAAAACTTATCAGATGGTTGTTATAGGAAGCTCATCACATGCATAATTTACATACAGAGGTATACAGAACCATAATAATAATATGCCAAAAACTGGATTACTTATTATCTGATCAGTACTTTTTAATTATTTTTTGAATTACCATGTTTTAATATTATTATTTATAATAACAGCAAAGTGGAGTCAAATAATAGGCCATGAACCTGGCAGTGAGTCAAACTGAAGACAATGGGTTGTCAACCTGACAGAGCAGCTATGTGAAATGATATGTGATCTTGAAGGAAAGTGCAAAGCATATATCGCACATGCCCTGAAGGTCTCTCAGTATTACGTTCACGCAATTCTAACTGCCTCATCTGGCATCCTGCCTTTCAAAAAGAGACAAGTTCAATGATGCCTTCTGTAATGCTGTAAGCCCTGAAGACCTTAGAAGTGAATATCTAAAGGGCATGAGGGTGAGGCAGATCAGGTCCACTCATAAATCGGCCTTTTGGCAGGGGGGAATCAATCGATCAGCTGCTCTAGAAGATCGCCCAACTGCAAAGAGATCTGGGGAGATGGCAAAACGAGGGGATCAATATAAGGCCTTGTTTTAAAATGCCATTATGAATTGTTGGATAATTGAAACTGTCATTAAGGATACTTATCGCAATAATTACATATAATGACCGCAAGCTTGCTGATCTAATGCAAGATTAGAAATGTGGCACAATGTAGCACTTTGTAATAGATATGATACAGCTAAGTGTAGTATAGAGTTTAGGTTGTATTAAATCCTGAGTAGAAAAGTAACTAAATTCAAATTAACTAGGAAACATAAAACTTCTAACACAATGAAAGCCGTCAAGTATTTTGTGACAGAATTTCAGACACTGAAATGTAAAAGAAAAGAAGAAAATAAGGAACAATAAGGGAAAAAAGTATATATAAAGTATAGTGTGAAAGCTTCTGGAAAAAAGTCTGCAAAATAGTGTCTGAAAGGATTAAGGAATAGCAGGCACATAATCATAAACAAACAAACACAGAATAATCAAGATTGAAGAACACTGTACATACTTGGCTGTGTCTGACCTGATTGTGTATCATTATCTAATAAAGGTAATGTTTACGACAGGGCTGTCATCTGGAAAATACAAGTAAATCAGCAAACCGTGGATGTAATCCAATTTTCATGACCCAGCTCTTTTTTTCTTTTTTTAAATAAAACCCTCTGCCTCTACCCCAATGTTCTATGTGATAGCAGGTCTTTTCCTTCTTAAACAACTAAAAAAACTAAAATTTGCTGTTCAAAACATTTAAGACAACTTTCCATTGAAGGACAAAATGCAAAGTAATCCCTTGTTACTGAGACAGTTAAACAATGTTTTTATATTTGTATTTGTGTCATGGGACACTTTGCATGTCTTATCACTTATTTATGATACTTGTTGTATAATTTGGTGTCAAAAACAGTCTGTAATGTCAGTTTCATACGTAAAAAATTGGTTATTTATGATATTTATTACGTCATTTTCAGATGCAAATATGAACAGTGTGTTCAGCAACAAATGTTACACCTGGAAGGACCTACACTGATAATGTGTGATCTTACATGGCTGGCTAAGAAGGTATATCAGGACCTTCCCTGAGCGGTTTATCATAAATCTCACAATCTCGCACATCAAACAGAGATAGAATGTACAGAGGGAATAAAAATATTTAAAAATAAAAACAAATTCTGACTCTCAGCATTTCCGCCAGAAATGTTCTGTCCTCTTTTTTCTTATTTTTGCCTCACTATTCAATAAACAATCTGGTCAGCGGTAGAGACAAACAGACTGAATGCAAAGAGAAGATGAGCTTCTTTCACAATAGATTAATCATAACCTGGAGGAGGAAGGAGAGAAAGTGAGAGAGAGACAGAGAGAGAGAGAGAGAGAGAGAGAAAAAGGCAGAATGAGAGACAGAGAGTGTTCTCATTAGTAGGCGAAGTACACCGAGACTCGAGCCCTTTATGTGACACTATGTCTTGACGCACTGCCAGGGAGTTCAAGGAGAACCCACAGTGCCACAGTTTCCATTTCCATTAGAGCCGCTCCCAGCTAGACACACATGTCTCTAATGCCTGGCTGCTTCTGGTGTATGTAGGCTTAAGTAACACTGCTCGACATTAATGGCTATAATGTACAGACCAGCCTTTCAGTGCAGTAGCCAAGTGTTGGTGCTGCCAGCTTTGAGGTTGGGCAGCGACTGTTAAAACCAGCACAGGTCAGAAAGTAGGGTGAGTTGCTGGACCCTGGGCAGCTCATGCAAACAAGACAGCAGCTTTATCAGCCTAGGAGTTTTTCACACTCAGATAGGTTTCTGCTCCACAATTAATGGAGAAAGGAGAAACCAAAGCACTCATGAGAGTGAGTGGGGGAGAGCAGGGGTATGATGAATAGAAAGAAATTGATCAGTAAATAGATGTAGATTTAGTAGATGGTGGAAAATCTGAAATATTTATTATTTGGTATTATGAAATCCTGGATAACTAGACATAAAAATTTAAGATGAAGATTACTAAAAGACTATGGCCATTTAGCGACAATCCTCTGCAAGTTTAGCTATCCATCTCAAAGTAATCCATTAGAAAACACTGCAATCATGCATTCCCCATGCATCTGTCCATCAAACCTGGGTTATGTGCTTTGAATGAAAAGTAGCAGTGAAATCGAAACTCACAGCCAGGGCTATGAATAGGGGCAGTGTTCAAAAGCATTCAGCAGTAGAAGGGCCAGGGCTGCACGCATGGAGCCCCCAACAGGTCACCTCCCACTAACGAGCAAAGAAAAGACTGGGGAGATCAATTAATTGAGTGGAGCTGCAGGAGCCTGAAATTGGCAATGCTGTGACTCAGGGACAGCCAGCCTGTCTGAGAGAGTATAATACAGAGATACTGAGGTGGACCAACAGACAAAAACAGGCAGAGATGCGATAGTGAAAATGACAGGAAGCTACTGGCAAAGGGACAGCAGTGGAGCAGAGCAATGGAGAGCCACAGAAACAGATGGCAAGGTGAAAGTGTAGAACGAGGAGTACTGCAGAGGGTGATCATGGGAGGACCAGAGGAGAGAGAGAGGGAGGAAAAATAGTCATGCTACTGGTTCTCTCTATGTTCTCCTTTGTAGGCCTAATAACAGCTTGGTCTACTGGCAGCTGGTATATTTGCCAAGTCTATGAATGAATGAATGTCTATCTCCTCTTCTTCTAAAAGACAGCAAAACCAGATGTGGCTTAGTTCTGACTGACAGCTAGGAGGAGCATAACCGAGATGGAATGGCAAATAAATTCTCATTTCCGCCAAAGTAGGAAGATTTCCATACAGAACTGTACAGAACAGATTGTATTGTTGAAGGTTCTGTCCAGCTGCCTGTGGAAGGGAGAGGTTTCATAACAAAGTGCTGAGGATTCTCCAAGGACACTTCTGGCAAGGATTAAAATGGTTGGTGCTGCCAAGTCTTTTGCTTTGGGCATGCTTACCATCTGTAGACTCTTGGTGAATGTGGGAGGTCTGAAATTAAGGGGCTGATTTAATTTTTTCCATCATGTGTTTCGACAATGAATTATGTTGATATCTTCATTTGTGAAATACAACCTTCTAGTCCAGGGTAAACAGCTGAGCACTTGGTGTAAGAGAAATAGTGAGAGAGAGAGAGAGAGAGAGAGAGAGAGAGAGAGAGAGAGAGAGAGAGAGAGAGAGAGAGAGAGAGAGAGAGAGAGATTCATGTTCTTGTAGAACATGCATTATATTAAGTCTGTTGTTTTAAAATCACAACCACTGCTTGATTCTCTGATACATTCAACCCACATATCCTTAGGCTAAAACACTTAAGAAACCATGGTTTGCCACCTGACCACATCCATTCATATTACTACGGTTGTAATTGTGTCGTTATCCTATGCTATATCTTAAGAGATTTGTTTAGTTTTCCATAGATAAGGAAAACTAAACTGATAACTGCAAGGTCTAGTAGATCCTCAGAAAATAGAATACATAAGAGTCCTTTTGTCTGGGAATTAGATAACATATAAAAGCTGGTTGACTTCTGTTTTATTCAACATTTACATTCACCTGAATATTGCATTAAAAAAAACAGTAAATACAATAAATCTTGCACTTCATCCTTAGGCCAAGTCCTAATCTAGATATGGGTCACATGGATTCTGTTACCGTGGTGACTGGATGGGTAATTAAGATGGCAGGCTGTGTGCGTCTGAAAGAGCTTCCTGTGCTCGCCTGGCCATGGCACACGTCTTGCCCTCTAAAATTAGAGTCCAGTCAAGGGCAGGGGTCAGAGACGTCCAGGCACCAGACACAGCCATGAGAGTACAGAGCATGGGGAGTGTGGAGGGGGGAGAATGTGAAGAAAGTGAATAAGAAAGGGAATCTAAGGTGGTCAGCATTATGGCTCAGGCACTGGGGACATGGCAGGACCTAAGGCTCTGTAAAGCTGTCTTTCCGTTCAACACTCATTCCATCTTCTGCAGCTGCTTAACAGGAAATGGGTTCATATAGAGACCCAGATTGTTTTTGAGGGATTTGCCCCTGGAGTCTGGACTCAAGTGCTCCAGATAATGAGAGCCCCTGAGTTTCCATGCTAACAGAAATTAGAATATGTAGGGGATTTTTATGTGTGTGTGGAAGGGGGCATGCTTGCTTGTCAAAAAAGCCTGTTTACCACAAAACTGACCTCTGATTAACCTTTGGGTTCAGGCCTCAGACCAAAATATGATTGGGGGTTTTTTTGTTTGTTTGTTTTTTTTGCCTGCTCCAGTAGAACCACAAGAGAAATGCACACAAGACTGCACCATTGTCTTACTATGAAAAATAATTGTGGCTATTTACACTGCATTTGCACTACAGCAACTATATAAATTACAATGGAGCAACTATGCAATGTTTATAGTGTTAGCCAAAGGAAGTGTTTGTGGCTGACACTCATCAAATACTGCACAGAGTACTTCAGTAAAGCCTGGCTTCAATGTACCGCCAGGAAAGCAAGTCACCAATCTGTTATGTGGCAATTACTGCCTGGTGGGCGTCAAGCATAAAGTGATTCATATTCAAGTTTGGTCCCTTGCAAAGAGACAAAATCTTTCCCATCCATAGCTAATGTACAGTGCTTTGTGTGGTGAGAGAATGGTGTCGTCTTCTTACCCTTAGAATGCACAGTGCAGGAGGAAGAGTAAATGTCTCATTGATCTCTGTCTGCCACAGCATTAGAAACCTGAGAGGCCATGCTGCACCGGTGAATGCACATCCCATTAAAATGTCTAGACTTCACACAGAACCATCCTCCAAAGAGCGAGGTCATTCAATAAGCCTACTTTCCACTGAACATAAGTTTCTGAAGTTGAAGATGAGTCAGGTTTTCTGGACTAGGGGGTCAAGGAGAAGGGAGGTGGTGGAGGGTCACCAAAAATCTGGAAAACTTCAGAGTTCAACGTGACAAACTTTTTTTTTTTTTTTTGGTTCCAAATCAGATCATCCAGCACAGCAACCTGTTTCTCTTCAGGACAACTGATTTCTGTAGAAATATTCATCAGCCTTTTATAGATGTCCTACTTTGACTAGATCAGTTATCAGAGAGTGTGTCAGGCCTTCGACATAACTCTACATCACACAGCAGCAAAGAATATTAATTATTTTTTTGTCTAATTTACATCAAGAAAAGATCTAAACTTGTTTACATGTTTGTTACAGTGTAGACTGTTCCCACACTCAATTTCATTTGGCAGTATTCAGGTACTGCATAAAGCTGCCTCCAAGAAAACAACATTTGAACTGAAACAGGAGCCAAGTATAAAGACAAATGAGCACAAATGCTGTCTTTTTCTCTGCCGTCATTGGTATTTCGCTGTCCAGAAGCTGGTGATGTGATGAACAGCACGATATACGCGCGTAACTCGTTTAGCCACACTGCAAAACCATTATTCCAAAGAAGACAAAAACGAAAGCAAAAAAAAAAAAAAAATCCTCTGATTTAAAACCAGTCTACACAGCAAATAAATAAATAAATCTGTTTACATAAACACTGTTCTTGTTACTATAAGTAACACAGTGGGACAAGAGTAAAGAGTACCAGAACTTCGCACTCCTTTCGCCCTTCCATGTCTAGATGTGACAGAGCAGTGTAGCTGGATGTTCGGAGGAACGGCGCCAATGCCTGCGTGTCCGACTGCAGTCCCAAGAGCCTGTGCCCGCCTAAGACTGCTGATACAAAACTCCCCACCGCCAGATTCAGCTCGCGTCCGTTTGCGTTCAGGAGACTTTTATGAGGCCCAGATAGTATCAGTATTCATTAAAAAAAACTGCCTATGTGGTTTAGAACCACGTCTCTCTAGGACCTAGACCAGGGGTAGAGGCACATATCCTGTTCTATGTCTGGATGCAAAGCAGGCATCGGCTAGCTGTGAAAGGTATTAGCGCAGGAAGTGTAGGGGGTGGGGATATCTTAGAATCATCTTCCACTCATCAGTAGGCCTAACTGTAAATTTACAAAAATTACCCAAAATGTTTAAAACCTAAATAGAGTGTAGAATGGGTTTAAACAGAGTTGCAGGGATGCTGGAAAATCTATTTAAATTATTTGTTGAAAAGACCTCCACCAGCGTTCAAGCGAACGACAGCAAGCAATTTGATTTTTCCTCAGGCAACGTTAAAGTTTAAAGATTCCTGCAGGCCTTGGTTTGTGCCATATACAATATATATACAGTACCTGTCAAAAGATTGGACACACCTGACTGTATGTATGCTTTTAATAGATAGAACTGAATAAAGGCATTTTAATCTAATGGATTATACTTAAACTTGTTTCCAAGAAAAAATATAAATAATAAAAATTGATATCCTATGTATGAAATGATTTACTGATTTCTTTATTTCCGCCCAGTGGCAGCCATGGCCAGTTACGCAGAGGTGTCATCACAAAGCAGCATTTGCTAAAGCAAAATTTATCGTTGCACGTTTAAGAAATACGTTATATACATTGTCTAGTTATTTTATTCCTACACTCGCACGCTCAAAGTACAAACATACTAACGCAGCTAACGTGCTGCTTCCAAAGATTCCACGGCTTAATCTTTACGTTTCCACGGAATGATGAAATTTCAGTAGTCAGTCAGAATACGCCTGAACCATTAAAGTTCAACAACTTCTTTGGGCTGAGCAACTAAATGAAATAAACACGTTCATATACCCTCGTTGTTGATACTTTTTACAACGTAGTGACAATTTTTTACTGCGTGGCTGCTCGGATGTTTGTGTGTTTGTGTCACTGGAGTTACATTTACAGTTCTGTGTATTTGGTTACTTTATGCAATTTTTGTAGGCTGTATCTAGGCTTTCTCACTTGCACCCATATACTAAAAAATGACACACACACACACCCCCCCCCTCACCCCACCACCACCACCACCGAAAACACATTCCTGTGAAACGCATGAAAGGGCAGCGCGCCCGCGCGCGCTGCAAGAGCGCAAGAAAGGAAAGGACGCGTACAGTGGATCTCGTGACATCGGCAATTTTTTCTTCTTCAGTATGTGAAGAATGTGGTAACAGAGCTGTTCTGCCAAACCACGTTAAACACACTGACTCAGCCCGCTGCAGTCAGCCCCTTGGGTCACGCATGTACAGCGCACAAGCTCATCACACACACACACACACACACACACACACACACACACACACACACACTAACAATAACAACGCACACACATTCATTCTCATTTCTGATGGTATACATGGATTCATTAACTTCAGAAAGATGGCCTCAGTGTTTTGCTTTCCACAGCGCTCTCCAGTTTCCCTTCAGCAGAAACATAAATGCGTTATGTCCATTATCTGCGGAGCCCGTTCACAGACTGGGCTCACCGCCTGCTCACACAAACAAGGCTCCAGTTGTTCAGTGGAGCTTGAGAGCTCGTTAATGCTTATTAAAATCCGCGTGTGTGGCATCGACCAGAATAATGGAGAGCCCCGCTTGCTGGTCAGTAATCATCACAATCTCCACCACTGGATTGACATACTGATCGTCAACATTAATTGCCTGTAACGAAATGCCCACTTTCACGGGGGAGATGTCTATCAAAGGACATTGAAATATCCGTGTTCGTTAATTCTCAGTTTTAGTAGAGCTGCATTTGATGTGACTAGTAATAATGCCGTTTATGTAAAGACTGAAATGTTAACCAGAATATGTATTAATCATTAATACACGTCATGACAGAGGTGTTTTGTGCCACAACACAACCTGTTATTTGCCTCAGAGACTGCGTTTCCAGGTTTATTTAGCACTGATGCTTATGAAACGTGTTTATTTCCTAAGTATCTAAATGAGTTCTATTAAATGAATTTTTAAATCATTAATTTTTAACAGTGATGTCTGGATCCAAGTTTCACTAGTGAAACTAGCGCAGAACCTAACAGAATGCAAAATGCAATGTTCACACATGTGCGCGAGGAAAGACGCCTTAGCTCAGACCAGTAATTGCTGTCACAGCGCTACACTTGTTTAAAGGGAATAAAATCACTGGTGTGTATTTATAACACCAATCCTCTTCCCCAAAAGGGTAAGGGATTATTCTAGCTCAGTGGAGCTACAGGCCCTGCTAACACTGTCATATTGAAATTGAGACTTACTTTTATTAAAGCCAGCAGAGTAACACTGATGTTTCCATTTCTTGAGTGAGCTGAAGCAGAGATGACCACAGACCAAGAGAACACAATAACACCAAGAAAAATCCTATACAAATGTCCCACTTGGTTTCAGCAAACAATCCTTTCTACTGTGTGGGAGTCAATGTAATCCCCAATGTAGATGTTCAATAATTTATTATTAAATTGTTCATAAAAACCTCATACATACAATAAAGCTTAAGGCACACCTTTACATTTTCAATTGTACACACATTAATCTACCTGCAAAACAGCTGAAGAGGCACAAATCCCTAACCCATTCAAAAGGAAATCTTTGGTGTAGTAGAGCAAAAATGGAAATCAACATGGCAACTTGAGTGTAGACAGATCCACGGGTGTGCCTGCTGCTTTGAGTGTGCACGCCCCCAGGTGTGAGACAGGAGGATATCGTGCCATTATCTGAGGTAGATAAGAGAATGAATAAATGAATATGTGGATCGTTTGGTTTTTCTCCTTAGAGAAAACTGCCATTGCCATATAGATTTTGGGGTGGGTCACCAACAAAAAAAAAAATTACAATGGTCATTTTTAGGACAGTGTAAAATCTATGAGGACATAATGATAGGAACATAAATGAAACAAGTACATTTAGAAAATGTAACACCAGAAGTAAAGATAGAGATGGATAAAGTGAGCGAGCACAAGCACATTAGCACAAGCTCCAGGACAACACTCTAGGACAAGTAAGCTCTTTTCTGCTCCAGTTCAATAACTGGTTACATCTGCATGCTTTGGCAGCAGGGCTGCATTGATTTCCTTCCTCTTCCCTTTTTAAGGTGTGATGCGATGCACTTTCCTAGGGCTCCACTTTGGCCTTCGTGAAAGCGTTCCAACAGAAGTCGTATTTTACTCCATCTCTGCAGTCTTGTGCTTGCCTCCATATAGAGGTGAGGTTCAAAAGTTAGAACATCTTTAGCACAAATCAAGAGTCTTCCATGTAGGAGACGTGCGATCAAGTCAGCAAAAGTGACCAGGAAAGGTTCCGATAGCTGCAAAACAAACATGAAGCCTTCAGGGGACTCTGCACGGCTGGATTATCCTCTTAACACGCATGAGTCAGCACCGGGCATTCACTTTATTATTACAAACACCTACACCCACTGGTCTCTTTATTACCTACACCTAACTACAGGTACATTTTATAGGTGTACCATTACATCTGTGGTCCATCTGCCTGCACACAACCCTTCATCTCATTAATTACTGGCCAGAACCACTGTTGACCAGTTATATTATTTGGGTGGAAGACTTTTCTCAGCCCAGCAGGGATGCTAAGGTGGTGCTGGCATGGTAGTGGGTGTTACTCTGGTGAAAGTATATCAGGCACAGCAGTGTTTCTCATATTAAGGTCATTGCTGGTTTGATGCTGGTCTGTCACCCAAAATAGCCATCAAACAGAGGTCCTATGTTCAGAAACTAACCACTGAACACAGCAACAGATGTGCCAATTTGCAACAATTTACAAAGTAAGTTTCCTAATAAAGTTAGTAGTGTATGTTGTTTAGTTCTCTAGTCTAAGCATGAAAGTATTATAATACAAATTTCTGAGAACAACTTGCCTGAGAAAAGGGAACAAGCACATGTAAACCCCCGATTCCAGGCCTGGAACTCCTGAAGAACCATTCCCTAAGGGAAGAGAAGAGATTCTCAGAACTCCACATCATAACATATGACCACAGTGCAGTGCAAAAAGGACCATATGCAATCTAGTAGTCATGGGTCATGCAACTCAAGCTTTTCAAGAGCTTCTTGTTAAAGGCATAGGAAATGTTTAACACATTAATTTATACACTGATTGTGCAAAAAAAAGGGAAAAAAAATGTAGCAGCAGCATTTCCTGCGGACACAAATACAGACTCAGTACTGAAGACTTTTAGCAAGAGTTGCATTACAGGTCTGATCTAATATGTTAGTATACCAACATTTTGAAAAATACATATGTATTACAGTGTATTTGAGTAACCTTTTTTCTATTACTTTTATTTTTGTGACTGGTATTTAATTAAATTACACGACAAGAGGTTTATGGAAATGTAAAACATAACACACTGGCCATGTACAAATTTAGGGTTAGAGCTACCTTTTCAATGCTGTACATAAGGTTTAGCACTCCTTTCCTTTTCGCAACCATTACTTTCATTAATAAAAGCAGTATCAAACTTGACATATAAAGCCTGGAAGCTAAACCTTATTAAATTCAGTTATTTCAAGCTAGTCAATACATTTCCCATTGTGAGTAAGACCAAATATAAAATGTCATTCAAGAAAAGTTTTATACATACCCAAGCACCCAATGCTTAGCTGTCTAAAGACATTAGGAAGCTATCCGGGTTATTTTAAAAGGCACAGGTCTTACCTCTAGGGTCCTTTTTAAGTATAAAAAGAGAGAAAAAGATTAAAGTTGTGCTTTTTATTATCAAATGAAACACTTTAAACACTTTAGCGTTGTTTACGTCTCCAATCTACATGCAGTTTTAAATTTAAAATCTCTTTTGAAGATGAAGAAAAAGTTAAGGTAATTAAAGGTTATAAGTTATTTAAAAGGGCATTTCAGCTTTTATAATGACAGAAAAGGAAAAATAAACCAGGTTAAAGTTTCATAAAAAACAAACTAGGCTTTATTGACAACTGCTGCAAAACATTTTTTGGACAAATTTAGTTACCTATTTAGGCAAGCTTACACACGTAGCATTCTGCATTTTATGGAGACTGTACAGAGACTAAAAGGCAGTACGTACAGTTTACGCGATTTTGTTTTTTTAATCTATGTACAAAAGACTTGGATTTAGCTGCAGTATCCCTTTACATTATAAAGAGATGACCCTTGTAGAGATTGTTGTCCAAATCCTTCTTAAGCAGTTGCATGCAGTTTATATGACATAATATCCTCCATGAAAATCTGACTTATTTTATATTTTACTTTTTTTAACTTTTTTTTTTACATAAGTAGCCAAACACTAGTCATTCTACAGAACAGTTTTGAAAGAGCCATGACTTATTTTAACAAATTAAGGATTTGAGGACAGTCCATCTCAACAGCGTCTAATAGGGCTATATTTCAAAACTCTAAAATATAGTGAAAAATATTGAAGCCTAAGTCTAAATTTACATGTTTTAAGACTATTTAAAACAAATAAAGAATAAATCAATGGTTGTTGACAATGTCATTAAAGAGACTTTTCCCTTTCCTTAATTACCGTTCCTTACATTACATAAAATAAATGATCTGGTTTAATGGCCTTTTGATTTCCTAATATTGAGCAGAATTTTGAAATGTAGCCTAAATGGGAATCTGCAACTCCACCTCTATAGATTCTTTTAAAAGCAACACAAATTAAAGTGGTGTCCTAAGATACACAACAGGTTACACAGTTGTTAAGCTTTGACATGTTTAAATTAAATATATTTATCCAACCACTAAGGAAAAAGACACAAAAAAATCTATCAACAACGCAAAAAAGCAAAGAGGAGAGGAGGAGAGAGTAGCAATGTAAAACGTAAAACAAAATAAAAACAGCTTTCCGTTTTTAAATATCTAAACACTTTAAATCCATCTCAAACTTTCAATTCTTGAAGCTTTCGGATGCTGATTTGTGGAGTTTCACTTTAAAAAATGTCCGGAGTAGAAAAACGAAAACAAAAGACGGTCAATTACTTTTGTCTGGGTTGCTTAAAGCGTGAGCTGCCGTGGGAGACAGTCGTCATGGTGACACATTATGGATGACGTTCTGCTTGACGAGTTCAGTATCGTCCATAGGGGTGTTCCCTGTATGCACCCTTGGTTTGTCTCTGAGCAGGAGCCTTCCCGGCAACAGAAGTCCTCTGTGTTCCATTCCAGTCATCTTGAGCTGCACACACACACACACACACACACACACACACGACAGATATACACACAACAGATATACACACAAATACACAGTGCATACTCCGTAAACCTGAGGAATGAGGAACTGCTAGTTTCAGCTATACTACTTGAATTCATTAAAAACAATACATGTAATACACGCAATAGAACTGTAATACATGTAATAGACCTTATACAATAATACATACCATAACTCTCATACCCCTCCTGAGTCTCCCCATGTCCATAGTCATAGTACTCTGGTTCTCTGGAAGAATTGATGCACAATGCCAACACTTAAAAAGCAAGTTAAGGCTGCCAAGTACTATTCTACCGACACTAAACTACAGCGGGCTAGTGGAACTCTCCCTGGGACAGAAGAGGAGGTGCTGTTTTAACTTACGCCTGCGGTTGACTGTAGTAGCTGTCATAAGACTCGTAGGCTGGCTCGGTGTAGCTCTCGTCATAGGACTGGGGCGAGAAAGAAACACAGTTGCTGTGTTAGTATATCTCTGCATTGAGCATGTACTTATAAATCTTTAGACCTCACAGAGGAGAACGGAGCACACACAAAGTTTCAGCACATTTGGCGGGCTCCTTACATATTCCTCGTACGTCTCCTGGGCAGGAGGCCGTGGAGGTGGAGGGGGCATGCGCTGAGGTCCAGGGGCAGGGGCACGGGCACGGCTGGCTGTGGCCCCTCGGGTCGGCTGGGCTGGTGGACCACCTCGGCCTGCAGGGGCTCCCCTCACTACTCCCCCCCTCGCGGGACCACCACGAGGAACTCCGCCACGCAGTGGAGGCATGCCCCGCCCCCTGAAACGGGAGTGGATGAACAATCCTCAGCATCACAAATGACACTTTACGTTGCATTACAGTGTGTATGTGTGTGTGTGTGTGTGTGTAAGTTATACCTGGGCGCAGCAGTAGGGGGTGGGTGCACTCCACGGCCCCTGACGAGTGGGCCCCCTCGGCCCCTGGCTCCGTGATCCTGATTTCCGTTCAGATAGCTCATCTCCATGAACTGCTCCTGGCAAATTTCATCCATCATGTCCTGCAGAACAAACACAAAGTGGGTGGGATGTGGTTTAGCCACTTAGCCAACATATTACATATGAACACAAGAGAGACGAGCCTGAAGAGCTATTAACAGTGACAGCGGGGGAGGGGCAAGAAGACACAAACCCTGCACATGAAACAATCAGGCATGAGGATTAACGCAGTTACAATCACAGCCCATAATCAAGAGCGAATAATGACTGCCGCTATGTAAACGTAACTGCCGCATGGCTAAGAGAGGACCGCATGAAAGCGATTTATCAGATTAAATATTAATCTGTAGCCGAGGGCAAAGGGAGCCAAGATCTAATTCAACAATGTACGCAGGTAATCAGCGTTAAACAATGACTTCTTTGGGTCTGCATGCTGGGAAAGCCAAAGCCTCCTGTGCTGTAGGTCAGAGGCTTTGATCTGATGCTTACTGGGAACAGGAACTTCTTAATCTCCTCCATGGCATGGGCCATGCGCAGGTAAGCCTCAGGCGCAGGTGCGAACACCTCGATGAACACGTGCAGCTCCATGGACAGGTGGGCGTACTTGGGCTCCCCGCTCCTTCTCAGCTCCTCCTCCTGAAAGAATGAAATCCAAACATTTCTCAGGCCCTAAGAGCAAGTAGTTCCTACAGCCTGACGAGGCTATAACGTTGAAAATCTGCGCCAATTTCAACCAATTACCATGATCAGGGGAAGAGGACTGCTAAACGGTAATAAGAAAAGCATCTGCTTACGAGTTTGTGGTGGCACAATTACTCTGCCAACAGACACATGAAACAGAATAGCAGATAGGCTGCTCTCATGTTGCGCAGGACTCACAACTTCCACATCTGACCCTAGCCATCTGTCCAGAGTTAGCACAGAAAATTCACTAGTGAACATAATGCCTTCATTTGCAGTAAATTCATTTCAGCTAGAAACATTTGAAAATGTATTCCTTGTGTTTATTTGATGCAACATTTCCCACTTTAAATCCTTGGATGCATGTTGCAGCCTCACTGCCAAAATAAGATTCTGTAGGACCAAAATGCATAGGAACAGTTCTTATTTAACTGAGCAACTGACTGTCCGGTTAAAATAAGCCAAGTTCCTGTCTTCACTGTAAGGCAGTGAACAGTTGACAGTAAAAATAATTCCAGCCTAGATTCTACAGTATAGAAAAAATGGATGAAATTACAAGTTTCAGTCTCTCGTGCAGATCCTGGAAATAAATAAATGTTTCGCATGATCGTTAAATTTAAATTGTTGTTTTTAAAAAGTAAAAATTGAAAATGACTGAGCTCAGTAGTTCCACATACTGAAAAATTTGACCAATACATTTCACAATTTTCTGCCGCAGAAATAAAAAAAAAATTTACATTCACCACTGGAAAGTACTATATTTACCACTGTAAAGACAAAATTAATCACAACCTACAAGTCTCTAGTTGACATATCCCAATACATAGAATCCTGGAGCAGGATTTGGATGCCATTTGCACAAGAGAACTTTTCCACTGGGAAAAATGTCTGTTTGTATTTCAGCACTGAATGCAACTTCTGTGACTGAGATGTAATGGGCTTGCTTTTAGCCGTGGTAAACAGCACGCTCCTCTAACCTTAAAGAGCGTCGGAATTCCAAACGCTCACAGTGGTGTAGATCAGACTTTGAAATGTATGTGAAGTACAAAAATCTTCTGATAGCTTCCTTTTAACTTTGGATTTTTAACAAAGTGAATTTTATAATATATTATGTCTACTGACAATATGTGGGTTGCAATAGTTCAGACAGCCTGTGTTTAGGAAAACAGGCAGGAATACATTCGCAACCATGCAGAAAGTCATTTTAAAGTCCACACAGACTGCCTCTACATCACAAATATAATATTTTTACACTGCTACTTAAGAGAGATGACTAATGAGACCATTAAACCTGGTGAACAAGGAACATAAAATTTGGGAAAGTAATGGAAGACAACTGAAGGTCTTTGCATGTGAGGTCAAAGCTGGGGTGCTTGTACTGCTTCTGCAGGTGACCTTGTGTCTTCGGCAACAAATTGCTAGACAATGTTGTGGAATACATTAGCTATAGTAAGCAGTCTCCTTTTAGAAAACTAAATAGTCAGATTGTCCTAACAAGATGAGGCTGCTTGCTTAAGCAGTAATTTTTCTTTATGAAGTGCAATAGTATAATCTCAGTTTAGAAAATAATTGTCAAATTGTCTTAATCATGCAACACTGCATGCTCGGCTAATAGTATATACACGTATACATACATGCATATTTTACATCAAGCTGACAAAAAATTACTAGACTACTAGACTGCTTGTATGAAACAAGGAAAGTACACTACCTCAAATTGTGGGGGTTTCAAGTTACATAGATGGACTTTTATTTGAGACAAAAAATGCATTTCACACTTACCAAGGCTCAATTAAATAAAGGCAGCAGACTGATCAGGTCTTCAGGTCTGACACTTAGCTACACAACAAAGTGCTCTTCATACTAGTCTCTGATTTGGTTAGCAGAAACATGTTTAGATGACCACCACTCAGCTCTATAATGAGTTGGGGGGGGGGAAACCTTTCAAGCACTTCTTTTTCTTGCAGAAAACATTCTTCAACCATTCAATGCTCATATTTTCATTTCAGCCATTCTGAGAATACACAGACTAAAACTTTTTGGCAATGCATCCTACAAGTTCTTAAAATTGTACTTTCTATGGTCTCGCATGTTTCCCCAGTGTTTCTAGAACGGTCCCTGCCTGAACCATTACAAATGCATGAGATCTCCACGTGCACGGATGCATGAGATCATTCAGGCCCTGTGGCACACTCCAACAAGAAGCGGCCCTCGGACATCCCACAGCGTCTGCGAGCCGTTTACCTTGGCTTTGTCTCGCATGGAGCCTTTCCCCAGCACAGAAATCTTAGCGCCCGTGTCCTCTTGCAGTCTCTTGATCGTGTTCCCCTGCGGCCCAAGAATCTTCCCAACAAAGTTAAACTACAAAAAGCAAAAGGCAAGATGAAAAGTTAAACTTGGAGCATGAAGAAAGCTGCAGTGTTACACTCATCTGAACTGTTATATATATATATATATATATATATATATATATATATATATATATATATATATATATATATATATATATAGAGAGAGAGAGAGAGAGAGAGAGAGAGAGAGAGAGAGAGAGAGAGAGAGAGAGAGAGAGCGAGAGAGAGAGAGAGATTATAACTCATTATTAAATAATATTTTAATCTTGGTGATTAGGGCAAGATTAGACACAATGGAAAACCAATCGTTGGCTCTGCAATAAACCTAAACAGGATATAAGCATGTTCAATAGTCTTGAGTAGCCACTGTTTGACAGTATAGTTACTCCATGGAAATCAACGGAACTTAACAAGAAGAAACTTCTGTGTTTCTGATGAGACACTTCAGCTGATCTGGTACTGCAGTCTATGACATGAACTCAATAACTCTCAGTAAGACCCTGGGCAAGGAGCGTTCCAAAACAAAATAAACTCCGCTTCAGTTCTGAGCTGGAAAGGGATAGTTTTTTGTGCGAATGAAAATACAACTGGGAATATAGCCTGTGCTTCTGTTAATACAACCTAAATGAAAAGAATTCCAGCTGCATGACTAAAAGGGTGGAAAGACTAGGAGGAGGGAAAAAAACAGAAAAGAAAAGAATATAACACAGAGCAAACACAAATTTGCAGGGAACTGTGTAAAGTCACAGCACTGTAAAACATTAGGCACAAAGTTTTAAACAGAATATCAAACCACTGTTGACAAATCCTGGTCTTGGAAGTATTGCTTAAACTTGATATGAATTGATATTATATTATATGATGTGTTTATTCGTGTTTTCAGAGAAAGGACAGCAGTGAAGAGTGAAGTGCAGCGTCAAAGGGAAAACACCACTAAGCCAATGCAATGAGAGGAAGCTATTTATGTATTTGACAAGTTCATACATATTTCTTATCAGACATTAGTTCAAGATGTGCCCCCCTACTCTTCCATATAGTAATAGTTCATCACCCATCAACTGATTACATGTAACACCACTCACTGAATTAACTGCCAATCCATACTTTGCAGAAACCGTTCTACCACTTTACACAGACAATTTTAATCTCATTAGGGCTCCAAGACAACAGCGTGTGCCACTTACCTTTGGGTATTGTTTGACAGGTATAAGGACCCTTTCCTTCAATTTGATATTCTTCGTTGTAAAGAGATCCAAATAGGTTTCAGTGTCTTTTTCCGTCTCCTGTTTCTGAACCCTCTCAATTTCTGAAAGAGAAAAAAGACAATTAGCACCCTCTCAGCCACGGCTGTCACAGTTATTTGTAATCCATTTTACAGTATTCTGAGTGAGAACACACACTGAAATCACAGCTGCTGAGGTCCTTAAACAGAATATGTGAGCTTTGATACAAGGAAATAGGATACTTTCATCTGCACTGGCAATCAGAGTAACAGTCTCATACTGATCAATAAGTCATCTCAATTGTTCTGGAAGACACTTAAAATAAACAGTATACTTTTTCACTCAGAAATCAAGAAAAACAGATAAACAGATAAGAGGGTCAGAGCCTGAGAAAGGCTGAATGCTAGAAGTACTAATAACATCTTTAGACATTCTCAAGAAAGCAAAATGCCAGAGGCTAAGGCTGTGAGTACTATTTCATCTCAGCATAAAGAACAAACTCTGCAGTCATTCCTTCTGCCCCAAGTCACAGCAGTTATTAGCTCCGCATGACCTGAGTCTTCCAAGGAAGTGTACGTTACTCTGGAAAGCACAAGTGTCAATACATGCCATATCTTAGTTAATGACAGAACAAGAACTGAATATGCATGCGCCAGTTTGATTAGATTGCTCAATCAATCCCAGCAAAATCACAAAGAATTTTCTAGACAACAAATTGGCATTAACCCAACCACTGAGAAAGCTGAAATATAATGATCACATACGTTTTGAATCTATTATTATTATTTTATTACATTGTTCATTTCATAACAATGACATGTAGTTTATAAAGAGTTGTCACAAGTAATCCCTTTAAAAACATAATCAAGAACTACGGGTACCAAAACCCAATGAGTAAACGGACTCAACAGACTGGATATTTCTGCGGGGTTAATGCAAATGCTGAATAACTGATCGGTGGCACATGGAAAAACAAGCCCGTTACATGTGGAATTACATTATCCGTTACAGCCCTGTGGGCAGATCTAAACCATCTTGAGGAACAGAACGGGTTTGGTTTAAGGGATACATTTCCTGTTGGAAAAAGAAATCATACTTGATAATCATATTCAGCGCTGAACGACTAACCTTTCCAAACCGCACAGTCAGGACGGATCATCAGAACCACATACACAGTCAAACTAAAGCTAGCAAAGTTCTCCTGCAATAAACAGAGAATAATCCGGTGAATCCCAGAAAAGAAAAATAACGGACAAGCAAAATAGAGCTTCATGCCCAATTGCAAGACTGGGTTAACAGTTCCGTTAACATTTATGCAAGTTAGCTACCAAGGAGTTTCCACATTGATGTAGATAACGCCCCTTTTCGGGATCTCCGGTATTGACTTTAACAGGTTTTAACATTTTAATAACACTGAAAAAAATGTAGGCGCTTCTGTAGGCGATACGAATACGATTTCAAAACATCAACCTCGCATTTAGGATGACAGGCAAAACAAAGGTGGTAAACTAGCCAGCTATCTAGTGCGGGAGCAAGCGACGGAGACAAAACTCCCCGACGTGCCGCAACTGTACAGCCGACCAACACTCAAAAGTCCGCGGTAGCCAATGCGCCGGCCAGCAAGGCGAACTTTCAGACATTAAAACGTTAACCTGCTGTTTGCCTCCGACACTGTTATGTGACTTGGAAGTTAAGGAAAGCGATTTACCACGTGTCGGGTGCCAAAATCAAGGTCCCAGCTGCTGTCTGACCGTACCTATCCAGGACACTCGCTGACCAAAACTATCCAGGACACTCGCTGACCAAAACTATCCTGGACACTCGCTGACCAAAACTATCCAGGACACTCGGTGACCAGAACTATCTGGCCAGCTTCATTCAATACTAGTTTAAAACGCACGCCCTCTGTCCTGGAAGCACCATCCGATATTATTTTACCCCCAGGGAGAAACCCGTTAAACCGACAAAACAGTAATCCCTACATAACCGCAAGCAGTGCGGACTGATAACTGCCCGTAGGAAAGAATATAAACGAGAGACGGAATTTACCTGCAGAAATAAGTTTCATTGCATGTATGAACGATGAGTCTAAGCTGTCTCTCTCGGCAAGGAGCTGCGGGAGGTACTTGCTCTCATTCTCCATTTTGAGTTGGCGAATAAGTTAATAAAAAGCAATCTAGCTCGTCAAGAGACCTCGACTGGAGAGCGAATCAGTGCTAGTCCAGAGACGAGACTACGGAATATCCACTTTCCGGGGTTATATGCTGCTTTGCATCGACAGCGTGGTGCAATAGCGCAGCTCCCCGACGCGCGGCGCGTTGGAAATGGAAGAACAATGAGCGACGCGACGGGCAAAAAGCGAGATCTGCGGGCGGATGTGACGTCACAAACAACCCGAACCTCTCCATAGGACCGCCCAGTCTGAAAGTTTCTGACCAAGGTAATAATAAAGAAAAATGATTATATGTACAGTTTGATCCTTTTTATGGGTGTCTTTTTTCATTCACTTAGGTTGATAAAATAAATATAATAATTAAAAACGTGAACTCATTTTTGATTATTACTTAATTATCTAATCTCGTTTTTGGATTAAATACACTATTCAAAGAAAGTGACTTTAGATCAATATTTATTGGGGTTTCTTTGTACGTAAAATGAAAGGACCAAATTATTGTTTATAGACAAATAAACACACACTTGATCAATGTTAGTTAATTGTTTTGAAACTAGAGTTAATGTGCTGACACTGTATACGAATTATGTTATTAGAAGAAAATTCCATGGATCGAAAAATAATGTGAGGTAAAATGTTAATGTTTGCTGCCCCCGTGTGGCTCAAATAACAATTGACGTGAACACTAGGCCTTGTTAATTAAGCCTAATACCTTTTCGCCGTGTTCCCACTATAATCGGCACAAGGTAAACGGTTGACTGAGTGTATGCTTTACATAATCATGAGTATAAAACGGACAGCTGAGTAGAAAGCTAAAGCACTTTTGTAATTTGCTCTAGATAAGCGTGTCTGCTAAATCACAAATGTAAATAAATTTTGATTCAAATGATTAGGATTCAGTTATTTTCTAAAATATACATAAACCATGATGCACATACAATATGTGTGTGTGTGTGTGTGTGTGTGTGTGCATGTGTGTATATATATATATATATATATATATCCTAAACACTGAAATGTAAATAATAATAATGATATTAGCAGACAATGCCTCAAGTTGTTTCTATTAGAACTTTAATCACCCAGCCAACATAGCATAAGCAGTAAATTTTTCAAGACAGCTCACGAGTATGCAGAGCTGTCATCAGGGGAAGTAGCTACTCTGGGGAATGTAAAATATGCGATAGTCTTGATTTATTTACCACTTTTACAGTTATTCAAATACTTCCATATCTGTTATTTCATAGTTTTAATGTTTTGACTATTATACAAAAATGTGGAAGGTGACAAAAGGTTGCTCCATTTGCTGATCAAAGCTGCCTCATGTAATAACAATTTAATAAAACTGACAAATGTATCCCAACTATTGTGCTTCAGATAGGCTCCTTTTCTTCATGAGCAGCAAGATCAACCAATCAACTCTGACTGTCAACAAGCAAGAACAATATGATGGCTTTGCCTCCTAAACAAATTAGAAAGTATGTACCAATCAAATAATTATATTAAATAAATACCAATTACTTGGCTTAGACTAGTTTTAGACTCATGTTATGCAAAGTACAATGTGTTTTCTGTGAACATAACTTCCCTCTCTGTTGGTAGAAGCAAATGGTGGGGTCACGGATAGGGGCAGCTACAATTTAGCATTGCTTGAAGGCCAGAAAAACCTTTTTGTCCTGTGAAAGCTCTGAGTTGTCACACCTGCTTAGTTCTTTACCAGCATACTCACCTCCACGTCTCTCTCTCTTTTGCTTTCTTTCACATTCTCTCAGTCTCCTCTCTGCAGTCTCAGGGTCAGCATACACTATGTGCTCTTTTATATAGCTCTGTCTTTTACTTTCATCTGTCCTTATCCCGTTTTTCATCTCTATCATTTATGAAGTAAGAAACAATGAAGACAGACATACTACCTTGGAAACAGTAATATTTTTATTCAGTAATACCTAGGGGCTTACATGTATTCAGGATTATTATGTGTGAGAGAGAGTGTGTGTGTGTGTGTGTGTGTGTGTGTGCGCGTGGGTGGGTGTTAATATGAACTTTAAACCAGTCAGACAAGTCGAGCTAGATTTGGATAACATGAAATAAAGTAAATGGAATGAAAAGTATATTCTTCTCATAAATATACTATTCACTCTACTGCATATATACCAATCAATCGCAATATTAAAACCACTGACAGTTGAAGTGACTACCATGGATTATCTCATTACAATGGCTCCAGTCAAGGGGTGGGATATACTAGCCAGCAAGTGAATCACTCTGGAAGTTGATGAGTTGGAAGCAGGAAAAATGAACACGCGAAATGATATCAGCTACTTTGACAGGGGTAAAATTCAGATGGCAAGACAGCTATCTCCCAAAATACTGGTCCTGTAGGGTGTCCTTGGTACTCAGTGGTTAGTACCTACCAAAAGTTGCCAAACCAGTGAACCAGCCACATGGTCATGTGTGTCCAGGACTCAATGACGTATGTGGGGAACAAAGTCTAGTCCAATCTCACAGAAGAGCTACAGTAGTACAAATTACTGAAATAGTTAATGCTGGCTATGACAGAAAGGTATGCATGTCAGCATGCTGCATATGGAGTTGTGTAACTGCAGATACATCAGAGTGCCCATGCTGACCCCTGTCCTCCTACCATGGGCACATGAGCATCAGAACTGGACTATGGAGCAATGGAAGAAGATGGCTGGTTTGATGAATCACATTGTCTTGGATGGACAGGTGCGTGTGTATCATTGACCTGGGGAAGAGATGGAACCTAAATGCACTATGGGAAGAAGGCAACCCAGTGGAGGCCGTGTGATGCTCTGAGCAATGTTCTGCTGCAAAACCTTTGCCAACAGTATTCCCTAATGACAATGGGCTCTTTTTGCAATGCTCTCCATGACACTGGAAAAATAGTTCAGAAAGGTATGAGGAACTTGACAAAGAGTTTAAGGTGTTGACCTCCAAATTCCTCAGATATCAATGCAACTGAGCATCTGAGGGAAAAACAAGTCCAATACATGAAGGCCCCATCTCACAATTTAGATTTGATTTAGGATTTAAAGCTAACATCTTGGTGCCAGATATCACAGGACATACTGCATTCAGAGGTCTTGTGGAGTCAATGCCTCAACATATCGGCTGTTTTAGTAGCATAAGGGCAACCTATGCAACATTAGGTAGGTGGATTTAATGTTATGGCTGATCAATGTTTAAACCACACAGAAAAAAATGGGGATGTGGAATACTTTCAACATGATTTTGATTTTTTTTCCTGGTTTTAACATCTTAACACTCTGACCTAGTAGAATGCTCTATTACTATTTGTAATCTTTGAAAAGCTTAACAGTCCATGTAATTCACTTTTACATGCATATTCTAATGTTAGATTCACCACACTGAAACACTTGGTCATGAAACACTGGCATGCTTCTTCATATAGAAGCATATGACCAAACACAAATAAAATGCAGTATCCTTTGGCAATACAGATGTGCTTTCATGCTTCTCTATGACTTTAGGTTTTTGGAGGGAAAAGGGCCTGCTGAGATCTTGGATTTGTTCAGGCCTCAGGCTTTGGTTTCTCCCAGTGTTATTATATCAGGAGTTGTCCTTGTACTGTGGCAGATATGAGTAGTGCCTATTTTCAAGTTAGTGAGCAAAGTCTGTGAGAGCCTCCATTTCCCAAAACCTAAGTATCACTGACACTGATAATTAATCATTTTAATCTTTCTTTCTCTCTCTGTATCAAACTAACTTGCAAAAATATAGTGCACACTGAAAAAAAAGAGATTAAAAAAGAGAAAGCCCTGCAGCTTTTTCATTGTTTCAGTTCTGATATTATTTTAGAGTCAAAAGAAAAAGCACCGACCAGAGATGCAAATAAATAGATTCCATGAAGTTAATGTTCAGAACAGTCTATTTTAAAGGATGCTTTTAGTTTTTCTCAATGAACTGCACAAATTCTCTTATACTGCAGTGTCACAGAAGCATATAAATTTGTTCATTTATCCATGCAAGTTTTGATTTCTCTTTCATCCACAAAAGGCCTCAGAGCATGGTGTGCTACGTGAGGTGCCTAAAATAAATGACACACTCTCTGAGATACATTCTCTAATGATGCAGGATTAATCACTTCAAAGAGAATAATTGTCAAAGCTTTAACATTTACAATCTACTGCTGCCCACACAGCCATACACCCCCTCACTGTGAGGGAAAGAGGACAACAGACTGTAACCTGCTTTTCTCTGGCTCTTTGATCAGAGTGCATGCCTGCACATGTCAGCACACTGCACCTCTGTGCTCTGGTTCCCAAGCCAGCGCTCTGATGACACACGGAGGGGGTAAAAGGTGCGACAGTCCCCCTCAGGCTTGGAGAAGCTGAGGTTATCAGTTGGTGCAATGATCCACAATCCTAGAAAGCGAATGGTGTCTGATTTACAGAATTCATAATAACCATAACAAAAGTTACATAATACCTATTTGTGTGTGTGTGTGTGGGGGGGGGGGGGGGGGTTGTGTGTGTGTGTGTGTGTGTGTGTATGTTTTTCTGTAAGGGAGTAGATAGGTAAGGGGTGGTGATTATGGTCTGTGTATCTGTGTATTGGTGTGTGTTTTAATACAGATATAGCCTGCCACAGGGAAATAAGTGGAAATAAATACAATATGTTATTGATCACATTGCATGATAAAAGAATTGACCTTATATTCCCTGTGACAGTGTATTGGGCCCCAACTGGCAAGAGAGTAATGAAATGATTGGGTACACTTAATGAACCTGATGGACATCATAAACTACTAAGAATAGCCCCACAGGTTTCGTTTCCTCTGTCCTATTCAAGAACTATTTGCTGTCCATCAGTGAATAATGAAAAGCATGGTGCTACAGTAAAGGGTAAGAACAAGGAAATAAAAGCAACTTAACTGATGCATTTACAGCTTATACAATATTCATTACATGAATCCTTTGTATTAAGATTATGATGTGTAGGAGATAAGGTGCAATTAGCTTTGGTTTCGTTGCCTACCACCCCACCTCATAGCCCTTCATAGCCCATAGTACATCTTCAGGGTGTCCTCTGCAGTTTTAACATGAAGCCTCAGCTCTCCATTATTATCAGTGAATTTATGAAGTCTCACATCTAGTCCATGATATGACCATTACTGTCTCATAGTATCAGTTAGCTCTGGCCTTTTAGCTGAATTGGCTGCCGCAGGCCCAGTGAATGTGGTTGTATATACGTTGCAGATGTGCTGTCTTTTTGAGCTTTAGGCCTGTTCTATGCATCGTTACTGAGCATAAAGCGTGTTCTACACAGCATTATTGAGTCTTAGTCTTGAGCTATGTAGTGTTATTGAGCCTTAGGTGTGGGCTGTGCTGAAAAGCCAGTATGGTGCCATAAACTTGCAGGTCCACTATGTGTGTCATAGACTTAAATCAACTACTTGTTTTTTTTGTTTGTTTGTTTGATTTTCTTTGTGTTTGCTATGGTTAATGGTATCCAATTCATTTTCCTTCCCTTGGAGTTTGTTTTGTCCTTGAAGTGGCCAGCACTGATTTCCATTCATGTCACTCACCCTTGTCCTTCACGGGGCAGCCTGCCAACGCATTAAGAGCCCATTTAATTACTTGGGAATCAGCATTAGCTCCCTAGTTGCCTTCTGAACAGTTTTCCTTTTTCACCCTTTTCCCTGACTCCAGGCAATCTATCTACTGAAACAGAGTAGGCAGTTAAGCAGGTCCAAGGTCAGTGACATTACAGTTCCACAGACCCCCTGGGGAGGCGTTTAGTGGTTAGCATGCTAAAGGTGCTAATGAACTAGGTCAAGCTGCACTGCCTGTTCAAAGAGCTGCCAGTGAGAAGAACACTGTCAGAGTCTGAAACACAAAGCTCTGGCAGGCCACATATGAGCATGGCGTAAGATGACTAAATGTGATATAGAGATTACCCCAAAGCAAGAGGAGAGGAGAACTGAGGAGAGGGGAAGAGAGGAGAAAGAAGGAGAGGTTCAGGTGGACAAGGGAAGGAGAGGGGAGGAGAGGGGAGGTGGAAAGGAGAGATCAGACAGTCCCGATAGCCAGACAGTGTCTGATCGTAATCGCTTGTCAGCAATTCAGCAAGAACTCTTGGAACTTGACAGCTTGACCTTGACTGTCTGTAGTTATCACCTCCAAGCCATGCCTCAGTGGCAGAACGAACACACGTGCACACAGACAGACACACACACAAACACACACACACATACACGGTTGCAGTTAAACAAGCCATTTCTCAAAGAAAGGAGGCTGTAAATGACCTTTTGCAGAGGATGTGAGGAGCCAACACCAGTTCAAACACTCACAGAGGGCTGCAGGTATGAACACTGGAATGAACAAACAAGTTGTGCACCAAAGGGTTTTTTGGGGGGTTTTTTGCGCTGCAAGAAATAGATGTAACTGCTCAGCTTGAGCTAGCTTAATTTCTAACAATAACCCTGAATGATCAGAACAGCCACTTAAGAAACAAAGAAATAAATCAGTAGACATTTTTAAAATATACACATACAGCTATACAGTTTTTTAAGCATTTTTCACATAACATAATAATTAGGAGTAATTTCCAGCAACTCTTTTCTAAGTCTATCCTAAAACTGTCAGCCTTGCGCCAACTCAAGTGCCAGTTGCCGTTAGAGACTGAAAAACCTTATATGACCACTGACTCTGTTCTACGTTGCAAATGAATGGTGTCCTGTTCTAGAAGGTTCTAAACTCTATACGCTGGTATAACAGGATGTTAAAAAATCTCTGTGGCTCTGACAAAAATGAGAGAATGCGCAGTCATCATGGGGCATGGCAGAGTCATAATGTGGCATCAAGGTGTTTCAAAAAAAGGCCAGCGCACCCATGAGAGTCCAGGGCTCTAGATGGCCTCAAATTGAAAAGTCTATCCTCTGTTCTGACAGTAGTTCTGTCACAGTGGATTTTATTTTAGATGCTGTTATGTGCAGTAGGACATCAATAAGGCATGGCTTATATGCTTGGGATGACACAGTGCTCATAAACTTGTTC
This sequence comes from Electrophorus electricus, assembly GCF_041902795.1. Taxonomy (NCBI): domain Eukaryota; kingdom Metazoa; phylum Chordata; class Actinopteri; order Gymnotiformes; family Gymnotidae; genus Electrophorus; species Electrophorus electricus. The sequence continues at coordinate 8,721 of NW_027658557.1, read as the reverse complement.
TTTTCCCAGTTTTAAAACTGTAAGAGGCTGTGGTCTTCTAAGTCTATCTCAGGTAATGCTTATAATTCATGCTTATAATTCATATATATATATATATATATATATATATATATATATATATATATATATATATATATATATATATATATATATATAATTTATATCATTTGCATGTTTTAAAATATATTAATTTATATTATGTATATGTACATAATATATACAGATGTATATTAATTTATACATCTGTGAAAATATTTCCGCAGGAAATTCTGCTTTTCTCAGTGACACTTTTAATCTTTTATTATTGACACTAAACAGGAAAGTTATGCAAGCTTACATGTTCTCCATTGATGGATATCTGAAGATGGGTTGCACCACTGGGTCTTTTCAGGCAAACCTGACAGAACTGCACTCTTATATCACCGATCAAAAGCCATTTCCTTCCCTAATGCTGGAAGTGGCTGCTAAAAGCTAACAGAAAAAGACAACAGGAATAAAAGAACAACAAAAGGTTCTTGACAAAAAATATTGCCTAATTCCCTGCTAGACTTTACCAAGTCCTAAAATAAAATTTATTTTCATTTCATTTTTGGCTTGTAAATAAAAGCACATTACAAGCCTCAAACAAGCAGAAGACAAGCACTTGTTGACCTGCCTTATCATCTTTGATGTGCAAGCCTTGAGGATTTAAAGCTCCAGGGGTCCTGTATCTGTATTTTATTTCTAATCAGGTCAAACCTGCTTTTCTGTGCAATGTATATATACATTATATGTGTGCAATTCCAAAGTCCATTAAGTGTCCAATTTATTTTACCACAATTTCTTCAATCCTAATGAAAAATGGGTTATCCATAAACATGGGAAAATGTTTCAAGTGGGGGGGGGGTGCTGTGGGGATTTTGTTTTTAATTATTTCTAGGTCCTCCACATGCCTACTTCCCACAGTATTGAGGTGGACCAAATGTTCAATGTAGGCTTCTGTCATTCCTCCTACTGCACCTCCATTCTCCCTTCCATATTCCAGGTCACTGATCTTCTGATCACCCTAATCCTGATCTCCACCGATTACACCTGCTCCACATCACATCACATGTTTATAAGGACATTCATTTAACATCCATTTCACTGATACTTCATTTCATAGCTGTTTGATGCCACTACGGTTTCATTTTTGCTACTTTGTATTTTGCCCCTGGCTTCTCTGTTGTTACTGGTATTTGTCTACTGCCTTTCACTGTATTGCCTGGTTTGCCCATATACAACTGCTCATTGCCTGTCTCTGCTCTCTGCCCAGTATTTATTACCCCATCTGTCTGGCCTCTGACTGTATTAGTCCTGACTGTATTAAGTCCTGTTTAACATTTATGTCTGGCCTGTGACTGTATTATCCTGTATTGTCTGCTGTGATACTACCTCTGCCTGTTTGACCTTGATTTGTAATAATACATCTCCCAGTTGTATGCAGTCTCTGTGAGTCCCACTGACAGCTACACTGACATTACGACTAGAAAGCTCAAATGTGGTAGGTTAAGTTATTTTGCAGAAATGTACATATAATTTTTCACTGCCCATAGAGCTATTCCTGTCTGTAGTTTAATTTTGATCCTGATGGAAAACATACACTGCCTAGCCAAAAAAAAGGTCACACACTCTAATATTTTCTTGGACCGCCTTTAGCTTTGATTACGGCATGCATTCGCTGTGGCATCGTTTCCACAAGCTTCTGCAATGTCACAACATTTATTTCTGTCCAGAGTTGCAGGTCTGGACTCTGTGGTGGCCAGTCCATGTGTGAAAATTATGTCTCATGCTCCCTGAACCACTCTTTCACAATTTGAGCCTGATGAATCCTGGCATTGTCATCTTGGAATATGCCCGTGCCATCAGGGAAGAAAAAATCAATTGATGGAATAACCTGGTTGTTCAGTATATTCAGGTAGTCAGTTGACCTCATTCTTTGGGCGCATAACACTGCTGAACCTACCCTGACCAACTGCAGCAACCCCAGATCATAGCACTGCCCCCCCAGGCTTGTACGGTAGGCACTAAGCATGATGGGTGCATCACTTCAGCCGCCTCTCTTCTTACCCTGACGCACCCATCACTCTGGAACAGGGTAAATCTGGACTCATCAGACAACATCACCTTCTTCCATTACTCCAGAGCTCCAATCTTTATGCTCCCTAGCAAATTGAAGCCGTTTTTGCCGGTTAGCCTCACTGACAAGTGGTTTTCTTAAGGCTACACAGGTGTTTAGTCCAAATCCCTTGAGTTCCCTTAGCATTGTACGTGTGGAAATGCTCTTATTTTCACTGTTAAACATATCCCTGAGTTCTACTGTTGTTTTTCTACAATTTGATTTCACCACACGTTTAAGTGATCACCGATCATGATCATTCAAGATTTCTTTCTGACCACATTCCTTCCTGGAAGATAATGTTTCTCCGCTGTCCTTCCACTTTTTATTAATGCTTTGGACGGTATTTAACCCGATTTTAGAAGTTTCAGCAATCTCCTTAGATGTTTTCTCTGCTTGATGCATGCCAATAATTTGACCCTTCTGAAACAGATTAACATCTTTCCCACGACCACAGGATGTGTCTTTCGACATGGTTGTTTAACAAATGAGAAGCTACTCACTGCATCAGTTAGGGTTAAATAACTTGTTGCCGTCTGAATCATAATTACCTATACAGTAATTATCCAATGGAAGGCGCTTATCTATTTGCTTAGTTAAATCCAGGTGGTGACCTTTTTTGGGGGGCAGGCAGTGTATAAAGCTACCATTCTGTCAACACCCATGAATGAGGCTTATCTGGTACCTAAACTTCAGAAGTATCTTAAAAATTTCCAATGGGAGGTTTATAAATGTCTGAATCTATGACTATCAGGCTATGAGTCTGTGGGATATATATCATATTTGCAAATTGGAATATTCGCACCATTCTCATTTAGCACTGATAAGATAATTTGGTTGTTTTTCATACTTCTGTTTTATTTTTTGTATAAAAGAACAAGTATTTGTTTAACAGAGCACTTAGGTTTGTATCACACATATATATTTTACACTAAGATTTTATATAGTTTTTTTTTTCCTACATTCCTTTGTAACATGCTGATGAATTGTCAATATCTACTAAGCATCTTATCATCCTTTGAATTTCCTATCATTGCTAATTATTTAACCATGCATTATACTGTGAGTGTACTATATTGTGCAAGTTTTTTAGATCCACATCAGCAGTTTAAAACAATAGTAAGTGAAACTGAGTTGACTCTAGCAGAGTCCCAAAGTCCCAGCTGAGGACTCTGAGACATGAATAGAAAGTACATAAAAGGACAGGGGTGATATAATAAAGCAGACTGAAACAAACAGAACTCTTTCCCAGATATCTAGGAGAAATGAGGCCCCAAATGCATTGTAAGCTTTAAAGTGAATTATAAGATCATTAGTTTTGTTATCAGCATTTTCTCAGTGAGAAGTGACTAGCACAGCAGTTCAGCTGCAGGTGTCTTAGTGACCACTGTGGCCAAGGGGTGTTCAAGGAGGATGAACAAGGAGAAATTGGAGAAATAGACATGTTCTGTTTACCTTCAGAGACCAGGGTCTGGGGCTTTCTTCATAGACCACAGTCTAAAGATGCTGAAACATTACTGATTTGAAATCTTTTCACTTCGAAATTCCTTTTGGATTAGTTGGTGGAGAAGCACTTTAACTGTGCTGTAAACCATGGTAACGTGCTGCTCCCTAGTGGTGAATCTGAAAAAAACATTGTGACAAAAAATACACTGCCTGGCCAAAAAAAAAAAAAGGTCCGGTTTTAACTAAGCAAATAGATAAGAGCCTCCCATTGGATAATTACTGCATAGGTAATTATGATTCAGACGGCAAGAAGTTCTTTAACCCTAACTGATGCCCTAACAACAAGTTATTTAACCCTAACATTTGTTAAACAACCATGTTGAAAGACACATCCTGTGGTCGTGGAAAAGCTGTTTATCTGTTTCAGAAGGGTCAAATTATTGGCATGCATCAAGCAGAGAAAACATCTAAGGAGATTGCTGAAACTACTAAAATCGGGTTAAGAACCGACCAAAGCATTAATAAAAAGTGGAAGGACAGCGGAGAAACATTATCTTCCAGGAAGGAATGTGGACAGAAAGAAATCTTGAATGATCATGATCAGCAATCACTTAAACATGTGGTGAAATCAAATCGTAGAAAAACAGCAGAACTCAGGGATATGTTTAATAGTGAAAGTAAGAGTATTTCCACACGCACAATGCTAAGGGAACTCAAGGGATTTGGACTAAACACCTGTGTAGCCTTAAGAAAACCACTTGTCAGTGAGGCTAACCCGCAAAAACGGGTTCATTTTGCTAGGGAGCATAAAGATTGGACTCTGGAGCAATGGAAGAAGGTGATGTGGTCTGATGAGTCCAGATTTACCCTGTTCCAGAGTGATGGGTGCGTCAGGGTAAGAAGAGAGGCGGCTGAAGTGATGCACCCATCATGCCTAGTGCCTACCGTACAAGCCTGTGGGGGCAGATCTGGGGTTGCTGCAGTTGGTCAGGGTAGGTTCAGCAGCGTTATGCGCCCAAAGAATGAGGTCAGCTGACTACCTGAATATACTGAACAACCAGATTATTCCAGCAATGGATTTTTTCTTGCCTGATGGCACGGGCATATTCCAAGATGACAATGCCAGGATTCATCGGGCTCAAATTGTGAAAGAGTAGTTCAGGGAGCATGAGACATCATTTTCACACATAGATTGGCCACCACAGAGTCCAGACCTGAACCCCATTGAGAATCTTTGGGATGTGCTGGAGAAGACTTTGTGCAGTGGTTCAAATCTCTCATCATAAAATCTTGGGGAAAACTTAATGCAACTCTGGATGGAAATAAATGTTGTGACATTGCAGAAGCTTGAGGAAACGATGCCACAGTGAATGCATTCCGTAATCAAAGCTAAAGGCAGTCCAACTAATTTTTTGCCAGGCAGTGCATGATTTGCATTAATTTTGAGTTTAGCTCTGTTATAAGAGACTGATGATAAGCATTCTACCTTAAGCCTTTCTTTCTGCTGCCATGCAAGATTTTTCATGAGCAGTAGAAATTATGGTAGGAATTCAAGAAATATTTTAATTATTTTAATTATCTTTTTTAATTAACCTATTTTCTCATCTGTTGTGCTCTAGATGTGCTACATGTAAAATTATTAATACAGCCACTAAAATATTTACAATAAATAAACAAAATTATGAATTGTTATCACTCATTCCCCCTCATACATTGTTGCATGAGCTGACTATTGGATTTCTTGCAAGAGAAATAAGTAGATTTATATTGGAGAAACCAAGGGAAGTCTTGCTGCTCATTTTTGTTAAACCCCTTTGGACAATCAGAATTAAGGAGCGAGAGAGAGAGAGAGAGAGAGAGAGAGAGAGAGAGAGAGAGAGAGAGAGAGAGAGAGAGAGAGAGAGAGAGAGAGAGAGAGAGAGAGAGAAAGATTTTATTTTTATTTTATGTGTGTGTGTGTGTGTGTGTGTGTGTGTATATATATATATATATATATATATATATATATATATATATATATATATATATATATATATATATACACACACGCATACATACATACATACATACCTACATACATAATGTGTTTTCAACATGCAGTGTCAGTGCTGCCCTATTAAAATGACTCTACAATGACTTGCTCTATGGACGCTCACCTCCAAGTTAGAGCAATTGGCAACATTATACAACCAGAATTAACCAATCAATTCACATGGGCGTTCCCGTTTTCAAACAGGGTGGCCATGTTGGATAAGAACCCTTTTTTAAAGTAGGTTTACGTATCAAGGGAGGAATTTGATGAGTACTAAAAAGTTCAATGTATAATATATTATTCTAAGCCATTTCAAATTAGAATTATTTTCATAATTCATAATTTCATATATTTTCCAGTTTTCGAAATGATTGCAATGCCGATTGGCTTATGTCTGTTTTGATGTGTTAAGGATGTGCTGTTATAATGAATTTATTATACTGCTCAAGCATTATATGAGATAGTAACAGTGAAGAAGACAGCACTAGTATCACAGAGGGGAGACAACTAGCGGGAGATTGCACATGGTCCACCTGTGTATATGGCCTGAATTCCAGTGAATCACTCAGACTACATATCGGAGAACTAACCTGAAGTTGCGAGGGATGGTAACTTTAGGGGTGGTGAATACTAAAATAAAAATTATTTGCAAAAATTACACATTTTTTGCAAGGTGAAATCTACACTGAAGGCAGCGTTTATATAGTTTTTGGCAGCGGTAAAATGGCAGTTAGGCAGTTTAAAGTTGGCCTTTCAGTGGTATTCTTGTATAAATTCAAACGTACAATGATTAGGCCTACCATATGGCCGTGCTTGAGCGACTTGGTATGTAACTAAGGTGTGAATTCTGTGGGAGGATCTGGCAACCTTCTATGTGTGACCGCTTGTGCAGCGCTGTATAGTCTGGTGCGTTATTTATCCGCTGGGATATTGGCTAAATCTCCGCGCTTTTCTTTGAAACTGAAGGATTTTACATGTCATGTAATTGTAGTACGTGACTGCGGTTTACAGTGCATATAGTGTTGTGAGGAAAACATACATGATGGGTTGCGCCGGATTTACCTGCTCCAAAAATTCTCTCTGCGCGCTCAACATCCTCTATGTTGTGAGTAATTCAAGCACTAATGGAAAGAGCCATATGGAACCGTTTGGCCGGTGCCCGTATCTACGCTTTAGTAACATCTTTTGTAGGTTTACAAACAAGATTATTCGGTGGCGGCATTATTGATAAGTAATAGCTCGCAATCCACGGACGTGTGCTAGTGTGAATGATTTAGAGGGTGTCATTGTGTGTAGTGGCGCCGAGTCTGATGCTGCTCAGGGGTTTTGATTTCAGCTCGGGCTGTTCGGTGCGCTGTCACAGACAGGGGAAAATAACATTACAATTTATCGCGTTTCCTTTTTGTCTCTCGGTATGGGCAAAGTCACATCCTGTCTTTGTCCTGAGCCTGATTATCGTTAGGCCGCCATTCCTCTTAATTGCCTTTTGTAGCTAACTGTATTCAGTATTTTCATTTACACGAATACATTATTCGTGTGTGCATTTGTGGTTATTTTGCTAGTGTAATAGAACAGATGCTAGGCCAGTTTTGGTCTGTGATATTTTGTAACCAAGTTCAGATAGGATTCTACATTCTTTCTTACTGATTGCGGTGCTGGAAACTGGAACCCTTAGGCCAACGTCGAGGTCTGTTGCCTATCTTAGTGTCCCGTTGGACCTATTACATCATCTCCAGTTTATGATAGCTTACTTGTTGCCTGCTGTTTCACCGGTTAAGGTTCATTTTTGAACCTTTTAAAAAAAAGGTGATGACAAGGAGCTTTATTTTAGATTATTTATATTTATTTTTTCTTTCTTTCCAATATGTGCAACCATTTATTTATTTTAGTGGAATTAATGTGCATTTAACAAACTATCCTGGTTTTCCAACTTCAAAGTTAAATGTTTATGTATCGCTGTAGTTCAAATGGTTCAGTTCAAATTAAGTTAAATAAAGTTATATAAAATCTGTTAAACAGTTGTTAATTTGCCATCATCTCACATTCCACTCTTGCCAATTACTTAAACTATCGCAGAAGCACTTTTGTTTTAAACCTGGCAGCAGTCTCGTTTTACATTACTCAGAGCACTTTCCATTCCTTTTTGCTGAAGTACCTCTAATGTCTGTTGTCTTTCTGTTTCATTTTCTCTCATATTCCTGCAGATGGTGAGCATGTTGATGATTGGTATTGCTGCCTGGGGGAAGTGGTTTGGCTTGGTCTCGAGCTTCCAGGTGGTGTGGGGCATCATCGGGGTGGGGGTCTTCCTCTTCCTCGTCGCTTTGGCGGGACTCGTTGGTGCCGTGAAGCACCACCAGGTTCTTCTTTTCTTTGTATCCTTAACCATGGAGTTGTGCACCTGCACAGAGACGCCTTCACAAATAAATGAACAGCCTCACTGGCACTAGGCATTTGCCATCTTAACTGAGGCTTGGATAACTTCGCCCTTAGTAAATGGCAAACACAATATAAAATTTTTCTTCTTTATTTAATCAAAAGTTTCATTTTGGTTGAAATTCTTAGCTTTTTTAATGCTCAGGGATGTTATTGTTTGTTTTAAGGGTCAGGGAGGGGTCTATTGTTCTGGTCAGAGATGGACATTTTCACACATGTATACAGTAAGTTGCTCAGTGTCCAGCTTTGAAACCATGCCATTGCCCAAACACTCAGTTAAACGTTTGCCAAAGGGAAAGGATGGAAATGCCCATTGTTCTGTTTGACTTCCTGCATGCTAAACTGAACTATTTCTTTACCTTCCTTAATGGCTGGTATTAGTACATGATCACCCTGTTCCTAGTTTTTGTGGTCCAGTTCTGTGTGTCCAGTGTGTGCCTGACCATCAACAAAGAACAGCAAGTACAGATGCTCTGAGTTCTCATGCCATCAACCACAACCTTCATAATGCAGAAATATAAGCATTCCCTCAAGAATAAGCCCTTTCTTAAGTGCACATCAGCTTCACAGACATCAAAAGCATAAAGTTAATTAATTAGGGGCAATTACGGCATGGCATTGCATACAGTGGTGAAAGAAAGGGAAGAATTGCAGTTTGGATTTTTTGCACCAG
>NW_027658556.1:0-36581 GCF_041902795.1 Electrophorus electricus | reverse complement strand
AACTATACGGCTTGCTGTGATTTTTATTCATGCTTTTTATTGAAATACCATAAGATATTGGGATATTATTGCGATATCAGGCTAACTGAAATGTTCAGTCAAGGTTAAGGCTGGTTTTCAGCATTGCACAAGGGCTGTCTTCAGACCACGGATGTGCAGGCCAGGAGGCTACACTGCCACGACAGCTGTCCTGCTCTTCCAGGTCGAACGGCTCAGGCGTCCTCACACTCAGTTCATCCAGGTCAAGTAAGAGCTTCATCTGTTACTGTTCTGTTACTGTACTGTTAGCTTCATCCAGGAAGGTCCGAGATTGGGCTGGCTCAGAAGGAGGAACATCGTGTGGCAGAAAGTCCAAAGCAGAGGGCAAGAGAGCAGCTCCGCGTCCAGCCGAAGGCGCAGATGCACACTTGCGGCTTTGTGGATTTGTGTCCATTTTAAGATCAGGCGAGCAACTTCTAGCTTTGTCCCGGACAGTCAAAGTGTGGTCCAGCTCATAAATGGGCACACCAGGTAGGTCAAAACACATCAGTAAAGAAGTAGGGCTGTTTCTAGTTGAAAATGAACACTTGGAACTTCGTGGAGTGGCAAATAGGGTGTCCAGATTCAAACAGATTTCCTCAACAGGCGTCATCATAAGGCTTCTTGGTGTAGTCATTGCTGAATTTCTTGATTGCCATATCGGGAATCTCTGGGTTTGGGAAATAGCTGTCCAGGAATCACGCTCATTTTCAGTAACCAGATTCTGCACTTTTTTAGCTAGTCCACTGTGCTTTCTTTGGCTGGTTGAGTGAGTCTCCACATGTTCAGCACTCTTGCTGAAATCGATAACCGTATTCATAGGACAGTTTTCCATGGTTCGGGATGTCGGTCTCAAAGAAGCTGATCCAGGCCTCTGAGTGCTCCTGCGTGAAGACTGCCTGCTACAGCTGACTGAGCAGACATCCTCTGCAACGGAGACGCTTCCCTGGACTTTGTGCAACAGCACTGCGCACTGCTGAAGCAGCTGGCTGGAAGTATAAAAAGCCATAGAGAGATCTGGCCTTAAAATCTGATTGGCTGAGCTGAGCTGCCAAGTTGATATACATACAGTATCAATTTAAATGCTATGACACTATGCTTCACAACAACAGGATTCTGTATTAATACAACCCTCCATTTACATTTACATTTACATTTACATTTTTGGCATTTAGCAGATGCTTTTATCCAGAGTGACTTACAAAAATACTTTGTCATCTATTGTATCCTAGCAAGTACAGTAGGTTAGAGACAAAGATACCACTGAACTAGAATACTGCTAAAATACCTAGAAGAGATGCAAAATAAGCATAAGTTTGAGGTAATAAAAAGAGTGTTAACTGGGAAAAGAGGCATAACACAATATATTTGTGATTATATAAATCAAGCAGCTATTCTTATTCTTATGGCTAGCTAAATAGATTGCAATTTCGTCGTCTTCAAGGCATGGCATGGTGTTTATTCATTCTTTGGCATACAAAATGACGCCTTTTCACGTTGTGGAACTACAAATATGGCGGCCTTTTATCTTTAGCGTTTTAATGACGTAAAAGCAGAGTCTCACCGTAAAGTCGGGCAGGAGGAGCTGGACTCATTTATTTCTTCGTATCTTCCCCCTTCTAGCGGTCAATAACGGGTAGTCTTGAATTGATTTCTATCGCGTAATACTTTGGATATAAATGTTTAAATTTCCTGTTGGAGGACAGACAAAGTATAGTCAACCAGTTCTAACCTTTTGATAAAAACTTGAACTTCAAAGTAGGTGAATCTATTTCCTTAAACCAATCAGATCACAGTTCATTTACATAACATCAATGCTTTGAGTGCTTTAGATATGAGAACATCACAGTGATCTTTCTGCTCACACATCAGTCAGTCTATAATTCTGTATTATGTGTTTCTATAGCTTCCAACTTTCATGAGTTCCTTGAATCTGTGGAGAAAAGTGCAGACCAATGTAGTTTCTTATTTGTGAACATTTATACATTCATTGTAATTTATTTATCATTTAAATGTTTTATTACTTTTAATTTATAGACATAAGGACACAGAAAACAGTTCATATACTGAATGAATTGTTACAAGGTAATATTTTCTAGACTGTGTTTACCATATGTTTTTATTTCTAAACGTTAATGCAGTGTGTTAATCTGTCACACCGAGGCAGAAGGGGTGAATCTGATATACCCCTCTTCCATTGTCAACTATTCAGAGTCCTCCAGTGGAGCTCATACAACTAAAGAAACACATACAGAGGTCACTGGAGGTTCTAAGTTACATCTAAAGTGGTCTACTTGTGACGTTGCGAGGATAAGCAGGATGCGGGGACGAGGCAAGATGAAACGCACTTTTATTTTTACAAACATGCAAAACATACAACAAAGCTCAAATACTATGCACATCTCAAACACCAACACACGTACTATGACACACGAGACATATATACACCCAAGCCGATTACACATAACAGAGAACAGGTGAACGGCACGAGAGGGTGTGGCAACACAGACGAACACACACATACCAAGATGTTTGAGGAGGGGGCGGGGCCACAACATGACACTAAGCCTGTACACACTGATCCAACACTACCCTGTAGGGCACCATCTCCATGGAAGTATATTTTTAAAAGCATGTTTGATAACCATATTTATACTGGAACAATTTAATCAAATGAGTTGTGTTTTTTGTTCCTCTCTAAGACGGTTCGGATGCCGATATTGAGATTTGAGTCTGAGCAAGTTGAGAAACCCACTGTGAGGGTTTCTGGGTGCTCTGGAGGAGCAACCAGAAGTCGTACACCTGCACCATGCCTGAGACCCCTCTGCCCCTGACACAATTGCCCAGGAATGTGGGCATGTACCTAGACTATGAGGATGGACAGCTGTCTTTCTATTACATACTAACATATCTACATATTTATCGGAAACCTCCAGTAGAAGAAGCTGTATCCCCTTTTTGTGCTGCTGGACAGACACACTCATGACACTGTACTCATCAAAAGCTGCACCAGAGATGCACTGAGTCATATCCCGCTACACACCTCTCAGGCCAGCTTGTTTGCACAGCCAATCACATAAACAAGATATAATGTCAGTAATGTTTGCGGCAGGTGTTTCAAATGTGCCCAGACTCATATTCAAAAATATCCATGTTTCAACAGTTTGAAGGTGGCCATGACACTAACAGTCTGGTGGAAATTCCACAAGATATCAAACTCCACACTCACACGAACTATTCATTCTCCAATTTGGAACAATCCAGGCTTTACCATGAACAAAAATATTAAACTTTACATCTTGGATAGAAAAAGGCATTACAAACCTTAAACATATTTATCCTAAGACTTGTTTCATGTCACGCCCACAACTAGCCCCAAAATATGCTATAGAAAGCCCCCAGTTCCTACAATACCATCAGCTAAGATCACCTATGTGTTCAAAAATCAATTCCGATACCTACATCCATATCAGAATTTATAAACAAGCATTCTTAATACAAAAAACCTATTATCTAAGATATACAAAATAATAGTGAAATCAAATCTCACAGTTACTCTCCCATCGAGACAATAGGAGGAACATTTATTACTAGCCCCCGACGCTGCAGTTTGGATTAAAATGTGTAATAATAATTACCACATGACTGCAACACTAACCTACAATGCATTCAGTACAAAATAATACAGAGTACATTATACTACACATTGGATGTTTAAAATTGGTTTCACAAGCTCAGCAATCTGTACATACTTTATTCAAATCACAGTTGACGATTACATTCACGTCACGTGGCAGAGCACACCTATCAAGCAATTTTGGCAAGTCGTCATCAAGTTCGAGTTCAAGTTCAAGTGGTTTTATTGTCATTTCAGCTATATATACAAGTACACAACAAAAACGAGACAACGTTCCTCCATGGCCATGGTGCAACATAAAAACAACAGTGCAACAGACAACATGCTACACAAGTGCAAACAGTCCAATATAGTGCATCACCAACATATCCCATGCTTTAAATAACCATATCCATCCAACACCATCTTTATGTCTCCTAGGAGACATATCATCAACCAATATGACAGGATACTATGTATAACATTATTATATTGATATAATAAAAATATTCTTGCAAAAAAAACAACAAACAAAAAAACATACTCATGAACTGGAAAACAAAAAATAATATTAGTGTCACCCAATAGAAAAATCTATTGATAGTATATATATCAATAGAATAATTCTCAGAATTAATCAATAACAGAACCAATAATCTAGAGTGGACACCTTTGATAAAATCCATACAGAGCCAATCCATAAACGCTAAATATCACACTCTAATACGTGTACATATACAATCCAACATACATGTACTCACACATAACCATATACATAGATACATACATACATACATACACACACACACACACACACACACACACACACACACACACACACACACACACACACACACACACACACACACATCATTCCTGTAATGGTGCAGATGGCGAATACTTAAAAATATTATATATACATTTTGGGTTTCTCTGTTCATCTGTCTGTCTTATTTTTAATAATAAAGCTCTAAAGGTCCACTGATGGGGGGTAATAAATTCATATATTTATTTCTCCAGATGTCTAACTCTGAGAGAAAAAAAACGTCCTTTTACAAATTGCACCTCGTTGTGGACCTCGGCTAAGTTTACATTCCAGGTGATTATTTTTAAGTTATAAATAAAAATAAATAAAAAATAAAGTGTAACAGTTCCCGATGAGGCGGTGTGGTGGTAGCAGGCCAAAAAAATCAAAATCTTCAATATGTCACATGTAATTTACTCTAAATAAAAATTTTTAGATATGATTTACATACAAGTTCTATTTTTAGGCCTACTAAATGTATACTTTAAATACATTCATTAATTAGCACAGATAATATATCTGCTCTTTATACTTGGATTTCTAACCTACATATTTAAAAATTTAACTGATGTATTTATTTCTGCAGATTTCTAACTCTGAGAGAAAAAGACGTCCTTTTACAAATTGCACCTCGTTGTGGAACTCTACTAGGTTTAATTCCAGGCGAGTATTTTTAAGAGGCTAGATTTGTGCTCACAAGCTGCGATGGTGGTTTTTTCATAGCTTCTAAAAGAAGAGGCTGTGGTCAGGGTGGAGTGAATCTTTGATAACCAAGATTGTTGTTGTTTTGGCCTTCGAATAGACAATGGCATTACCCAGTGTCAGGTCTTTCTCAGTAAACTGCAGAGAATGATATAGAGAGCAAGAAATGGTCAAGCACAGTTTAATTGGGTGTGTGTCTGTGAAAAACACTACAGCTCTCTGATACATTTTTGGTTCAAGATTTAATCATCATGCAAATGATTGTGATTAATGCTTTGTCTGTTTGATTCAAATATTATACTATAAACCTAATATTTTAATAGGGTTGGCAACTTTCTAGATCCGATTACTTCATGTGTGTGAAGTACAGGTGCTGTAGCTATACGGTATACAATTGTCCACAGTAGCCTAATTATAATATATACAACTAAAAATGCATCTAAAATAAACACCAGAAACCTGGACTAAGGGTGATGTACATAAGTGCATTAAATCTAGGTAGGACTGCTCAATAGGTAGGATAACAGCAGAACAATTGTCCCGGCGTATAAGCAAAATGAGTGCGTGCTAAGGCCTTGTATTTATTTCTATTTGTTTTTTATCTATGTTATGAAGGGGCAGCTCAGATTTCTGCATGGGGCCCCACACAGGCTTGGGCCAGCCCTGGTATCACAGTGTCGTGCACTGGAAAACCATCAAGCCTGTTGACTATGCTACCAGTGTTGTTCATGTAACTGTGCAAATAAACTGCAAACACAATTACTTTTAGAAGTATCATCCAGTTTCTTTTCACAATTGCCAAAATGTAATGAATCACAGCCAGTGTTCTAAAACAGACCTGGAATGTATTCCTGGCTGGTGTGCCCTGTTTCTGGTTACAAAAAAAAAAAAAAAAAAAAAAAAGAATTTAAATTGGTGGATGAATTTTCAATGAAAGTGCTTCGCTCAGCAGCCATTAATCATTCTTATATCCAATATGAATAAATTGAAATTCCTATCCTTGTATCAGGTCTGGCCAGTACAGGCAGAAGGTCTCTGGGGTTTTGCTGCTTAATGTTGGGGATGTGTAGTGCTCCCATGAGCTGGTCGAAGCTCGTCTACTTTGCCGTAACGTCACTGGCGCTGTTTCTGGAACATTCTGAAGGGCTGTCAGAACTGGACCTTAGCCACTGTCAGCTCACTGACCACTGCCTGCAGCTGCTGTTCCCACACCAGCACAAAGCCCACATCCTGGAGTGAGTGGACAAGCAGGAGGAGGGATGTGTAGAGAGTCTTGATTGTTGAGTCCACAGTGAACACTAACATAGATATAACACATTTTACTCTTTTTCTCACAATTTAACACAAAATCTGGCATGTGACTGAACATAGAAGCTGTGTGTGTTCATTGTAAAGCATTGTATGTTCCTTGAAAGGCTCTATATAAATGTAACTTTGCTCATTCAGTCATATCCTGTGTTCCTTCAATGACTTTTTTTTTTTTCAAAAGCAAACAGCAAAAAGCTTGATTTTCTTGGTGATTTTATTTGGAAATGACGACCTCTCTCATTGGCTGCCTGGTTCACTGATCACTTCCTGTACTTGACAGGATGGACCTCTGTGGTCTACAGAATATCCAGACTGCTTGTAGAAACACATGTTCTCATTAAAAAGAGAAATAAGGCATAACAGACTCTTTATGATTTACAGTTTCATGCCTGATAGATAACAAGTCATGTGTACAAGAACTGAAAGAAATGATAATTTGTTTAAAATGTCAAAATGCATAATTATCTGGCCATTAATGACTCAGGTCCACTGACACAAATATACTATTTATTGCTTTGCTTATTCATTCATTTGCTAATTCAGTCATTCGTTTATTCATTCATTCGTTCATTAATTTAATTCATTGATATATAAATCTACAGGTGTTTGTACTACTACACGGTGATTTAGTAGAGGGAGGTGTGTTTGGGAATCCTGAACAATGTGGTAATTATAATCCATCTAATTTCAACCTCAGTCACAATGACATCACTGATGTGTCAGCAAAGAGGATCTATGATACTTTCTCCACCAACAACAATATTTACACTGTGAGGTAACTGTGTGTGTGTGTGTGTGTGTGTGTGTGTGTGTGTGTGTGTGTGTGTGTGTTTAGGCATGTAAAATAAGGCTGTATTTATTTGAGTTTAAAATTTCAAATTTAAAAGTCTATTTTGATTTTATAGGCTCTTCAACAACAGAATTACAGGCATACAAATCTTCCTCTTAGACAAGTGCTTTGAAGTCTGGTGATGTTGATGTGTTGTTGGCACTGTAATGATGAGATTTGATTTTTCTAGATTATTGGGACTCTCCAAATTCTATTTTTGTTTTAAGTGAAAAAATGTAATGATTAAAAAACAAATTTTAGTTATCTTATAAATTTTAAGATTACATATAAAAATCAAATACTCAAAATTTATTTATAAAGTGCTTTTTAAAATTTTATTTTATTTTATTTTATTTACAACAGGTGTTGTTACAAAGCAGCTTTCAAATGTCCAAGTCCAAGCCCCCAGTAAGCAAGCCAAGGGTGACAGTGGCAAGGAAAAGCTCCCTAGAGCATGAGGAAGAAACCTTGAGAGGTACCAAGACTCAAAGGGGGCCCCATCCTCCTCTGGCTGTTTAAAGAGAGACATAAATTAAAAAATGAAATAAGCATTTAATGTTTAGACCAACTTTCTGGAGGTTCTAGTCTTGTCCCGATAGTGTGCATGTGTCCGAGACCCAAGTCGCAAGAGAACGTCCATTAAGGGCAACAGAGAGTAGTTGGTTGGGGTGGAGGTGGTGTGGGCTACAACAGGGGACATCAGGGGATGATGGGAGTAGCCAAGGCATCTGAGACAGGATGAGGCTCAGTAACATCACGACATCAGGGGTAGGTGTACCTCATCAGAGTCCACTATCAGTCCAGTGTATTAGTGCAATGATATTTGATTCCTACTCAAAGAACATGTGATATTTCCAACATTCACTTTAGGTATCAATGAAGTTGTGACATCAAGCAAAGGAGGACAGTGAGACATGAGTAGACAAGCACAATTTGGACTTATTAGGGACAATGAAACAAAACTTGAAGACAAGACAATAGAAATGAAAGCCTGAGTGAGCTGAACTGAACTGAATCAAACTCCTACCGCTATATGGACCTAGCTCTGTAATATAGTTGAAACTGTAAGTTGCTATAGATAAGCGTGTCTGCCAGATGTGAGCAGGAGATCACATAAAGCAGTGCAGTTGTGCAGTGTGAACACATCTGTTTTTTACAGCAAAATCAGGGTCAAACGCCTTTATAGGCTTTATAACTTCATAACTATAAAAACATTTGAAGATTATTTTATTATTCTTTAAATGTCTTCAAGGTCTAGCAACCCATGATGGCATTAGCACTTGAAAGGAAAAAAACCCCAAACAAACAACAAAACAAAAACATCTCAAAACACACTTATTGCATTGAGTTCTGTTTAGATGACTTTTGATTTTATATTAACACATCTACTGTTATCTATTTACTTTTTCCTTTTATCATTATAAATGTCATTTAATTTTTTTATCCTTTGGGCAATTAGTCTCTTCTTAATGTCTTTTATTTTCTTTGTGCAGAGAGAAGGGGTAAGAAGATGCATATACAGAGGTCTGGACTAGCCGTGCTGTCAAAGGTTAGGGGAAATGAAATAAATAAATGTTTCAAAATGTTTTTTAAATAGTTTAGTATCCAACATTGTAAATTCTAACATTTATGGTCAGCAGCAGCAGCAGTGATCAGTGGTAGCCCATTGGTTAAAATACTTGACTTGTAGTCAGAAGCTTACTGGTTCCAGCCCTACTGCTGCCAAGTTGCCACTGTTGGTTCTCTGAGCAAGGCCCTTAACCCTCAATTGCTCAAGTTATACTCACTCGTAAGTCACTTTGGATATAAGTATCAGGTAAATGTATGATTGTGTTTTTTATAATCTTGTACACATAAATGTCATATTCAACCAGAATATGTAAAACACACTGTCAAATCGTGTTTATAAAAATACGTTTTAGTTTTAATTAATTTCTGTAACTTCATGTCACTTATGCTGATATGGTTGTTGGCTCAGACAACAATGGCCACAAGAGGGAGACAAAGAGCTTCCCTAGTAATCAATGAAAACAGGCATACCCTGTAACTGTATGCTATACTATTCTTTTATTTTATATTTTTCCTTGATGTCCACTTACAATGTTTGCATGGCTTTATGTTCCAAAAATAATCATAATCTATTTTACACAAATATTTTCCAACCTGTTTATCTTGTAGAATGAAATAGGACATGTATTACATTACGAATAAAGAATTCTGCGCTGCATACACTTAGACATCGGTAATATAACTTGCAGTTATATAACTTCTAGTGAAAATCCTTGAAGCAGTCAACACCATCATCTGGGTGAGCTCCATTTAACCCTCTGAAGTTAAACAAAGAATTGCAGCTAAATGTGTGAACATTATCACGTGTCAGTTCATAACAAGTTAAGCTTCATAATAGGTCACGAAGTCAAGAAAATTCATACCTAAGCATTACTTTGTTTGATATGTTTATGGATGTATTTGAGTATAACCAGGTCATTTGCCTGTTTTTATGTATTGATCTGTATTGCTCCAAAAAACTACTCACGTCTTCCAATGTTCTTGATCCCCACTTCTAAGAAATAGTAAATGGACTAATCCTAGTTGTGGATAAGTATAAGACTAAACAGCTGTGAACTAATTCCACACGAGGGGAGTCATCACTGGAAAGGTGTTCTGGTGCGAGGCGTGCAGTGGTCCCTGTCCTGCGAACACAGAGAGACACAGAGGCGAGATACCAGTTAAAAAGGTTTGAGAAAGTACATCCTCCACTGACAAGATTCTGTTGTTTAAATGTAAATGGAACAGGTCTGCTCCTTCTCTCAGCCAATATAGAAACAGCAAACTGCACTACAACAAGTACACAAGGTGTAATGAACTTGCTATGAGAATGATCTCAGTAAGTAACTCAAAAAGGAAAGGAGCTTCTCCTTCCTGTTTTCTTTGTTCTCTTCTTGTTAGTGTTTGTATTTGCTCTTTCAAAACACTCCTGCACTCATTCCTCACACTAAAACATGAACCTGGTGTTGTTTACACAGTGACTTGGTGTGAGGCATCTGATCCACGATTTCCCCCTGGGGTCACAGGTCTCGTTTGTCGCCTTTTTTTTCTCCTTAAGACAAAAACAAATTAAAATAAGAGCAGAAAAACTGAGCAGAAATAAACAACTATTAAAATTCTAGATGCACTGTGGAATGTTCAGAGAAAAACAAGACACTCCAGTCTCTATTGTATTTAATATGTGGTATTTAACTGTCAATATGGGGACATTACGACAAGGGAGTGGGCTCAGCTGACCTGTCTATGATTTTATTTTATTTTATTTTTTTAATCCTAGTCTTTGATTAAGTTAAGGAATTTTTCTTTCAAAGAAGAGAAAAGGAATGGAACATGTGAAACACAAACATAAAAATAGGTATGCATTTATCTAATAAACTGATGACTACGATTAGGTGAGACAAGTTTTAGGATATAATAATAAGTGTATAATTTCCATCACACTTTTCACCTGAGTCTCCTGTGTTTCTGAATAAAAGAAAGTAATATAACACAAGCAGTTATACAATTTCCGAAAGGCATATTATTTAGAAATAAAGAAGAACTTGGTTATTATTTGGTTATTAGGACACATGAGGAAAGCATTTTAGTTGCATTCATTTTGCCAAAGACATCCATGACTGAAACAAGCTTCCTGTCACCACTGACCACCCTCCTAGCGTTCATGTCTCCACGGTTTCCCTGTCTAGTGTCTTTATTTTCATTTACTCCCTTGTTGTGGTTCCATTCCTTCGTTTCGTTTTCTGCACCCCTCATAATTTGCACTTGTGTCTGGTTTAATGCTCATTTGACCATGTTTTTAAGCCCTGCTATTTATTGTAAGTCCAGCTGCTGTTTGTTAATCGAGGCTTCCGTGCATGTGAATATAAGCCTGAATGTTTATCCTCGCCCCAATGTTATAGCCTGCATCCCTGGTTTGTCTTCGTGCACTTTTCTTTACTTTAGTTTATCATGAATTCTCGGACTTTCCATGTTAATAATTTGACCCTGGACTTTGGATTTGCCCCTAATAAATCTCACTCTTTTCCACACACTGCTCATCGTTACACTTCCCCAACCTACTATATTTACATTAAAACTCCGTCAACAGCAGTCTTTAACGTTGAGGGTTTTTTTAAATCTGCGTAAAATTACATAATTTCTGCTGTTTCAGAAGTGAAGGATTTGCGTGCTCTAAATTTTCATCATGCCAATGCACAGAGGTTTTGGTATGGAGATTTTATCCCGATCTATAGGAGCAGGTGTGATGGACTATAAAGTTGACGAGAAAGAAACCATCCGTTTCGCCGCCGTTTATGTCCATAGATGCTGCTATTACCAAAACTAGTACTGCGCTGATTCTTAGAGGACGGTTGATTTGACCGGATGTCGCAGCAGTACGGCCGACTACTCCTGATCATAACGTATTCATGACAACTCAGCCCTTTTTACGACTGAGGTGCTCACACGACAACGCGTGATCTTGCACCTTTTATGTGTTTTAAGAAAAACGCTCAGTGTTTTAAAGAGCAGCAGCGAATTTTGATCTAACGCGTTACTAAGCTCTGTGAGCAGAGTAATTTCTCCCATTGTGTTGAAATGAACAGGTGTCTGTTATTAGTTCAAACATTGTATGTTCTTTGAAAGGCTCTATGTAAATGTAACTTTGCTCATTCAGTCATATCTTGTGTTCTGTCAAGGACATTGTTTTGAAAACAAACAGCAAAAAGCCTGACTTTCTTGGTGATTTTATTTCTCTTACTGGCTGCCTGGTTCACTGATCACTGCCTGTCCTTGGCAGGATGGATATTGTGTGTCTCTGAAAATGTATTAATATTATTAGTATGTGCCTAACGCTCCTCTCTATTCCAAAGCTGACCCGATTTCCATAATTCTCGTATTGCATAAGACATTTATTTCCATTATATGTTTTAGCATTCAGGTGGTCATTTTTCTTTTCAACAGTTATTGGCGGGATCCAATAGATCCAAAGTCAAACGAGTACGCACATCATGTGTTGAACCCATCCATAGTATTTTTCTGCTTATCTAATATGCCAATATTTTCTCGTAACCATCCCACCAAGTACTAAAAACACCCAAACCTAAATGCTTAGTAACTAAAGTAAAGCTTGTGTCACTGTCTTAATTTATATTCTGCATTAGTTCATCAAATGGTTATTTATTGAGAGTGAGTCTGTATTTTGTATTTGAAAAAAAAAAAAACTGTCAGCATTAAGCAGGTTTGTTGTCAGGTTTGAAGGCTGTGGTTGTGCTATTTTTCTGGCCTTTCTGGTCAACTAATTTCTGTACCCAGTCATTTCATCAAGGGAGGTGTGTTGCTATTGAAATGTCTAACTTCCTTCATCTAGGGAATTCATGACATACATTAGAATTACATTTATTATAGCTGCAGGTGGCAATTAAGGGGTCCAATCATTTTATCACATCTGCACAACTTGGTTGCTGATGACATCCCATATAAAGTTCACCAGCCTTTGTGGTTGGTTTTGAGGTTTTGTTTCCAGGAATGTTGTATTTTGAAACCAATCTCTCAATTTTCTCTGCTGAATTGCTTTATATAAATATTATTTTTCTGATTCGACATGACTAAGAAATATAGTTTCCCCAGAAGGTCAGTTCACCCCAAATGTACTTGCATTCACAGTATGTTCATATACACCATTGAAGTTTGGTGATAATCTAACACTCTATGGCTAAGTTTTAGCCTATTAATAAAAATCCTGCTCTTGGGGATTGATAGTTAAATACACATATTTTTGATCATTATTTACAAGAAGATCTGCATTTTTTATATTTAAAAGGTATCTCCAGATCAAAAGGTCACTGACTTGTTTGAAAGGTGCATTTGCCCAACTAATTTAGGTATCAAAAATCAGGCTAAAAAAAGGTTTACGAAACGTATTGAACTTTTTTTATGAAATAGTCACAAAGTATTGCACTGTATAAACTGCATTTCTCATGCACAATTGGTACACAATGGGATTGACTCATTTTTTTTTTTTTTAATACCTTTTCATATGTCAGAGGGGCTCTGTTGGCAAAAATGTCCTATAATTCCCATGCTAGCTCAAAGTCCATAAATCAATACTCATGTCAAGTTTCATAAGAATTACTCAAAGAAGTCTTAATTTTTTTTCAGCTGTTTTGAATGAATCAGTACACCTTGGAAGGATTGATAGGTATGTAAGTGCCATATACCATACAAATATCAACATGTTTTAGTCTCATCAACATTATGATACCAAATTTGGGAAGATTGGAGAAAGGTCCTACGACTAGTGTGTTACAGTTCATCAGCAACATAAAAAGTAGTAGGATATTTAAATTTAAAGTTATTTCTACAAGAATCAACGTTATAGAAGTCCACTGAAGCCAGTTCTATGATTAGCCCATTACCTGAAAAACATTAGCCAATGTTTGAGTCATCCTTAGGAATCCTTCAGCTTGCTTACAGAAGCAGTATGCAAAATTTCATCTTAATCAGAAGAGCAGTCATTGAGAAAGTTATTTGCATATTATAATGCCCCATATTGACAAAACTGCTACATTTGGTAAGCTACCTCAAAGTCAATACTGGTATAAGTCTTTTAAATTTCATGAAATCTGAACATGTCGTTCAGGAGTGACAGCTAGTTAAAGTTAAAGTTAAAGCCTGACCTTTGTACTACTAATTTGTACTACTAATATTAGACTGGAAGAGGACAGCTGTATTTTTTATGTCAGGTTTTTGTTTAAATAATTATTGAGATTCAGACTCTTGCAAATATTTTGACACCAATTTCACTCAGATTGTGTGAAAATCCTAGGACTGGTTTGAAATTAGCAAAAAAATAAAAAAACAAACAAACAAAAAAGTGAAATCTAATGGGCAGAGCCTATCTGAATTCAGGAGAAGCCAAGGAAGAATAAAATAAAAAATAAATAATATTATTTCTATATTCACCTCTGTCTTTTCTTTTGAACATCTGCAAATGTTAAATATAATTTTGTCTGCAGTTCATAAAGGAAAAAGCAAAAATACATTAGAGTCAGAACTTTTGTTTCTTTGTCACACAGTTATATTATTTTTTTGAATTCTTGTATTGTCTTTTAGCACACATTGGCAAATGTGTCCATCCTCCTGTCGATTGTCCTTGGACTTGTCCTCGGCCTCACACAGCCAGGTGAAAAAGGCTGTCACGGAATTGAGGGCCACACCTTTGCCTCTTGTTGTGCTTGGACAGCAGCTGCTGGTGCACCTTCCTCTGCTCCTCCTGCTCCTCAAGTTTGGCCTCCTTATGAATCTGCTCGATGGTCTTGGGCCCGTGGTCAGCTCGCCGCGACACCCAGTTATTCTAGAAAAGCAAAATCAGCAGATGCATACTTTTGCATCACCATGCGCTGGAATGGCAAACACAAACACACAAACACAGGCAGAGTCTCTAACCAGTCGCAGGTCGATGACGTCCTGGAGCAGGAACCGAATGCGTGAGGAACCCCTCCTCTCCTTCACTGTCTTTTCTATATATTTAAAGTAATGATCCATTTTTGGCTGAGAGAGAGAGAGAGAGAGAGAGAGTGTAAGAGAAACGTCGACAAATTTCAGATATTCTTCACCTTTCGATTCGATCAGGTGTGCTCTCAGCTGAACTCATGTCACAAGACGTTTATGACTCTTATGTAAACCCTGCTGCCTTGCACGTTGGTCAGTGCTGTAAAGCAGTTCACTGCCACTGTGGGTGTAGCTGTGCTGTCATCAGCTGCACTTGGCTTTGGGGAATCCAGGGTGCAGCAGCAGGAGGTGGCAAACGTGGAGGAGGCTGTAAGAGCAAAACCTTCTAACAGCTGACCAGTCCTGAATAAAAGCCTTTCATTTTGTCAGCTGCAGTAGGAGCAGAGCTAACAACCACACTAACAACTTCACTAAACAACATGAACTTGGACACTTTTAAAATCATTGCCAAGGCCTAATAATACACTGATATCAGCACAGCATGCTAGTCGCACTATAGATGATGATCCTAATTAGTTGGCTACCCTGTAGTCAGAGTGCAGGCTTTTATAAACTTTTATAAACAACATTTCAACATGCTTGTTTTTTGGTTAAAAACGTGCATGGAGAAAAAAAAATACAATAAAAAAGACCAGGAAACTTGAACACAAATAACTGTCACACTAGTTGGTGACTGAACTGTCAACATCACAACTGCCATTCCTACTAGAGACAAAATTGACAGTCAATATACAATATCCAAAACTTCTTCATCCAGTTTCGATGTGTAAAGTACTTGTTGTGAAAAACGCAACACAGACCAAATCTGGACAAAATCCGCACAGCCGCTGCACTGCACACTAGCACTCATCTACACATGCGCCGTAAACCTTTACATGACATATTAAAGATAAACCGATGCAAGTGCTGAGCATCTGCTGAGAATATTAAATCAACCCAGACCAGGCCCGCGGCCTGCTTACCCTGGCCTTCTCCAAGTCCAGGTCTTTGCCGATGGCTGTGAGGAGGTGGCACAGACGCTCCAGGCTCTCCTCGCTGTGGGTCATGAACAGCTTGACCACACAGTCATGCATGATGGCCTCTGACAGCATGTGCAGCTTGAACAGCTCCCCGATGAACTTGATGTTACCGATGGACCTCCTGTGGGCCTTGTCCTTCGCCTCCTCCAGATCCTCCTCCAGCCTCTCCCGCTCGCTGGCCTTGCGAGGAGTAACCAGAACAAAGACAAAAGCAAGAAACAGCGCGTTTGGACCCGATAACGACCTGGCCGCCTCCCAGCACTGCTGCCGATTTCAGTCCCTTTTCTCCTGATCTGTGGGTTGGTGAGTCGGGTAAACTAGACAGGAGTGCTGCTTACTGAAGTGGCCGCTTCCAGCTGGTGCCGCAGCTTCCCCAAAACATCATCGTTGACCTTGTCCTTCTCAAACTCCTTCTGACAGCGGTTCAGCAGCAGCTTTTGGAAACCCACAGTGCTGGTGGGCTTGTCTGCCATGGGCACTTTTAACTACACAGGAAAGACATGTAGGAGAAACACTTGGGTATAAGACAGTGTTGAGAGTTCTGTTACTAAATAGAAGCTGATTAAAGCTCCATGTCAGTTTAGAGTGGTTCAAACAGAGTTCACTTCTGTGTGGCATTTGCCTTTGTATGGAACTTCAGCAGCAATGTATGGGAACATGTTACTCACCATAGCCAGGCAGCTGCACATATTGCCATAGACCATAGAGAAGCTGGGCTCATCGATGGCTTTTTCAAAAACCAGATCAACCACGCCTTTGAGGCGCTCCTCTGTGTCGATGGTGAGGTCCATCACCTGCTTCATCAGCTGGTTAAACATCTGCGGTGTCAGTTTGTTCAGGATACTGCGCACCTTCTGGAAAAGCTCCTGGAGAGGAAAACAGACTACCGACTAAGCTTTCCATTACAAAGATCCCAATCTTTTGTTAAATTCAGCAGTTCTTCCACATAATGACTAACTCCTCACTTTCACCAAATATTTACTCTGCCATTTGGAACTTCGTCATGAACAAAAATCACTCAACTTTGCTATATAGACCGATAAAGGCATCATACATCAATCACACTTTCCGAGAAGTGTAGCACTGGCAGCAAACAGTTTATCAAATCTTATCAACTAAAACCCCTCATGTGCTCCAAATTCAAATTAAAAGAAAACCCCTTAGAACCAGCTACAAGAATTTTAGATTTAATCAATATATAACTCCTACAAACAAAAAATATATATACATAATAACCAAATCTGATCCAATAATAACCCTACCGACCAGACAATGCAATGAAGATCTGTCAGTCAATCTCTCCAAATGCTGAATTGCACACAAATTTGCAAGAATATTTTTAACACAACCACTGGGTGTTAACCTATAATATATACAAGATCATCCACAGAATACACTACAATATCTACAATACTCTCTCACCAAAATCAACACCACAATCAACACAAGGAACAACAAGCACACAAGATCTGGTCCTCAGTATCATCACACCCCCTGTTTACACTAGAAACCAATGTCCCCCTGCATAGCTACATTCGTGCACACTCCCCGCACACCCACCCAATTAAACAACGACTCTATAATTTAAATATCCAATTCTTGAAGAGCATATCGCAAAAAAAATTAAGTAGCTTTCAAGATCACCATAACAGGCTGTGACTCTGAAATCTGAAAACAGGGCACAGCGGAGTGAGGTGCTGACCTGAGTTTTCTGGGTCTCGGGGTTCTGGGTGTTCTCCCTTTTCCTGCCAGGTTTCCAGGCATTCTCAGCCTTCTTCAGCTGCACCTCGTCATTCACGGACACGTTGGTAATGATCTTGCGGGGAGGCAGCCGTCTCGGGCCTACACTGAGCAGCTGAAGCAACGAATGGGTGCTCTTTATTATGGGCGGTAACAATGTCACAAAGACCTCGGTCACATAAGATGACCAGGCGCTCATTCATTTGTGACAGAAGAGAAGGGATGAGCGGAGAGACCCACCGGTGCACCCCTGCCTCCAGGAATTGCCCTGCTGAAGTCTGCAGAGGCTGGGTTGAAGCCTGGGTCTCTGGCGATAATGCGAGGGCCCACCTGCTGCAGGGGCAGCTTGTTTTGTTTGATCTAGAAAACAACAGAGTCAAGTCGAAGTCCATCAGCCCCTCTCCATGGAATGGTTTTAAAGGTCCCCTAAGGCCAATGTTTTAGCAGGCTTACCTTGTCCAGTACCACATCAGAGATGGGAGGAAGCCCCTCTGGCTTCTGCATGCACGCAGGCATGAACTGGAAGGCCAACAGGAAGTCTCTATCATACTGCCTCTTCCCATCCTTCAGCTCTGGCTCTGCATGCAGAGAGGGGTACAGTGAGCACCTGGAGAGAGGAATCACCTCTCTGTCAGGACACTGGGCCTGCCCCACAGGAGTGTCCTCTTTTGGCTTCTTCCAGGTGTTGGATAAACTAATAGCTGTAAATCATAACAAATCAGTCTGGTGTCTTTTTAGTGTCCTAACATAGCATGTCATGCATGTGGTTATTTACCTTGACTCAAGCTTTGCCTAAGATTGGACTGTAAAATGGGCTCCACTTTATCCTCCAGCAAGACCTCTGGCTCCTCGCCAGTCTCTTTCAGCTCTGCCCCAGTGGAGGCTCCACAGGCCTGGACTGCCTCTATAACAGCCTGGCCTGGGAGAGTGAGGCCTGAAGGAGCAGCAGTGCTGGAAGGCAACGAGGGCGTCAGCGTGCCTGAGGCAACCGCCTCTCCGGCTGCTGGACTTGCAGCCTTCGCCGGACAGTGGGCCTCCAGGGCCAGGCCGACATTGACATTCCCCTGCTCTGCTACCTGGCTGTTCAGCTGCTGGGATTTGAGGTAGAAAATGCGAGGATAATGAGGGTGTGGACATAAAAACTAGCAAAAGACGGAAAAGATGGAGAGAGAGAGGGAGAGAGAAAGAGAGAGAGAGATACTGCACACACATGCAGAAGAAGGGGAATGGCAATGAGGGTGGGGGGGTGAGCACAGCACAGCACAGCACAGCATAATTAGAGAAGTGAGTAGAGAAAGAGGCAAAGAGAGAGAGAGGAAATGAAAAAGCACAAGAGGGCAAAAGATCCAGCCGCAAAGGCACAAAATGTGTGTGTGTGTGGAGGTGGTGGGGGGGGGGGGGGTGAAGACACAGACAGCAAGAGACAGCAGACAAGCATGGGGTGCTTAAATAAATGGGCAGGAGAAATAGAGAAAGAGAGGAAAGAGGAACACTGTTAACATTTAGGGAAAGAGGACACAAAGTAAGTGCCAACGGCGCAGTAGTGAGTGTTCCCTTTACAGAGAGGCCTTTCCTCAGAGGAGTTGAGGTGCTCAGGGTTTGGCTGAATCCTTCTTACAGGGCCTTTACGTGGACTGTCTGTGTAGAGGGAACACGAGGGAAGATCAGGAGGATTCGAGTGGCTGTGAGGGAGAACTAAGATGGAGGCAGACGAAAGAATAGGCACGGAAAGTCGGAACATCAAAACACATCTGAGAAGCCTTCTTAAATCAGAACAGCCACAATCACACAAGCTACTGGAACAAGTCAAATATGACGGAGGAGGGTCAACGGTGTGACCGAATCACTGAAGAAGGAAGAGAGAATGGCCGGAAATCAAACTACACCATCAGATTTTGTTGCTGATTGTATGATGCTTTTAATAGGACAAGAGAATGAAAGCCAGCCAAACAACCAAACAATCAGCTCAGAGCTTATTATGAGGGAGGACTAGATGAGAGAGTACTTTAACCTGTGGAGTGGATCAAGCGAAGCAGCGGCCTGCAGCCGATCAGGGGCTCGGGCTGCGGGACTGAATGGCTTACCTGTGGAGCAGTAGGGGTAGTGCAGGGACGTCCCACTGGTGGGCTTGTGTTCTGGCTAATGCCTACTCCTGACATGATCTCCTCTGTGATATCCTTGCCATCCTGGTTAGGGTCTCGGATACGGATCTTAGCGAACAGCAAGTTATTTGCATCTATTAAGTCAATCCACAATTAAATTAATTTCACCTCTGAGGCAGGGGGAATACTCACTGTTTTCTTTACCCTCTTAGTGGGTGGAGGCTGCTGAGCTGTATGCACTATTATGGATGGAGATTTGGTGTATATGGTCTGGCCAGGATAGTATGAAGGCCCTGCCACTAGTGGTGACCAAAAAAAAGCACTGGTTTCAGTTAGAGAGCAAACGAAAAACCAGTTTCAGCCAGCGGGAATACCCAGAAGAAAGGTCTCTTTATCGGTGAGAGCACGCGTGTGGGTTTCCCAGGTGGGGGTAGAGAAAGGGAAGTCCAAACTCACCATATGCTAGTGGGCAGTCTGCAGGAAAGAGCCCAGGGTAGAATGTACTGGGTCCTGTGGGCTGGACGGAGTACTGCTGGGGATGTCCCACGTAGGGAAGGCCACTGTGGTGATACTGAGAATGAAACAGAACAGCAGAAGTAAAGGGCCTAGCACCAGACATGGCCATTCATATAGGACACTCCTAAAAGAGATATTCGAAGCAGTAAACAAACAAAAAATACAAAAACATTTAGTTTTTACACTGAAAAAAAACTAAACTAGAACTTCTCATTTCTGCTTCCAAGATAAAACATATTTTTATCTACACATTTTAGGAGCGGTTTATTTATTGCTGGCCAACCTGTTTATAGACAGATTTTCAACCCATTTGCTACACTGTGTACATATTTGCACAGGCGCTTTTCTCTGCTCTGGGTACCTGAGGCACGTAGTACTGGAGTACGTAGTACTGGCCGGTCTGGGATGAGGTGAAGGGCATGGGTGTCAGGAACATCATGATGGGCTGGCCGGACACGGGTCGAAAGGAAGCGCTGTTAATTGGAATGGCAGGCTGGGCTGTCTGCATCTGAGGGATCTGGAAAAGCTGGGAGAGGAGAGGAGTGGAGAGTGAGGGTCACAGAGCAGCGTGGCGTATGCCGCAGCAGCCGACTCAGACGCTCGGAGTGAAGACTTTAGTCAAGAGTTGAGTCGTGGACTCTACAGCAGTTGTACTGGGAATGTTGAGGAGATATATACATAAAAAAAAAAAGTTTAAAATTTTCAAGGGATTTTGAATGTCCTATTATGCTAGGCATGCAATATACAAAAAGAAAACCTTTCAAGAGTCTGTTTCACATGCATGGCACTAATACAAGGGTGAATGAACTAGCATGAAAAATTAAACAATTACAATGACGGATGCAGCTAATTAGCCATGATTGCAGGAGAGGGGATATATATGTAAAAGACAACTTATCTTGAATGTAAATTTGTACCGATAACCTGAGTCTATCAATGCCACTGCTGACAAAATATGACATGAGCTAGAATTCAGAATGTGACAAAACCCCCATCCCAGTTGGCTTTGATGCTCAGAATGGGAACATAGTGAGGGAATTCCTTCTACATGAGAAACAGTAAAATGAGCCTAAGACGTGATTCTCACATACTGTCTCCCACCGAGCTGTTGCCATCTTAACATTTTCTGGACATAAAATCCTCCCTCCAGCAGTTATGCAGGCAGGCAGAAATGAACCTTTGTATGGGCTCCTGGGTAATGGAGCAGCCATACCATGTCCAAAACAGATTATTAAAAAGCACTGGAGTCCAAAGGAAATAAAGAGAAACAGACTAAAATAGACTAAACATAAAAGACTAAACATAGGTGCTGGCATCCTCCGAACTGGGGAGCAGAGTGGAGCGCAGGTGCACCACTGAGCTACTGGAATGTCTTTCAATGCATTTTTTGAAGACTGCAAAATTACCTGAATGGATCTCAATCCTCCCTTGAATATTGAAGCAGGAACGAGAGAGAAGCTAGTGGAAGAACGCACTAATGGGTGTGGAGGGTCAGAGAGACTGTAACACGCTCACATACACTGGCACACACAATTTAAACAAATCTTTAAACAAATTTAAACCAAAACAAGTTTTTTTTTTTTTTTTAAATGACGGAATTGAACACTGTTGTTACAGTGGAATTGTGAGGTCAGAGGCAGAGCAAATGTGTTCCACTAACCTTCCTGGCCCTTTAAGTGCACTACTGCAGATAGACTGAAAACAAATTTCACCTAAATAAAATCACACTGTAACACTGAAAACATAAACACAGACAAGCACTGTGTTTGTGAGGCGCACTTCATACTGAATGAATACAAGTGTAAATTTACTGTCTTGTGCAGTTTAATATAACAAGTTCATGGTTCATTGCAGGTGGAGCCACCGTCCTTGTTGATTGAAAACCTTAAGAAGCAGAAGCAACAGTCCTATTCCAAGCTAGAGAAGAAAGGCACAGGACTCTCACACAGCAGACTCTGAAATGGAGGCTCTCTCACATTAAGGCTTGACTTTTTACCTCCAGACATTCTTGTGTGGTTCCTAGATTTTTCCCACATTCCATTCATTTTCTCAAGTACACTTTAAATAGAAAATAAAGATATAGATGCAGTAATTCATTGAAGAGAATAGCCGGTGCCATCTTTATTCTGAGCTCAATGTTGCATACAGACGAGGCATTGTCCACAGAATGTCTAACAGTCTCAGGTGGGTTCGATCTTTATATATTTTCATCAAGTTACAAAACCATTTTTTATTAAAATTGTATCTTTAGGTGGTATCCTGGCCTCAATCCCAGACTTGCCACAGAGGCCATATTTGGTCATTCTCACATCCTGCTTACTTCCAAAGCCTAATTTGGTCTTTTACAATTCCTGCCATCATATTATTACATTAATAATTTCATTTTATTACCTCACTTGAGTACACCTCTAGCTGGATATTGAACCATTTGGTTGTAATCCTAAATGAATCATGAATGATACAATCAAAGGATCACTGCTTGAAGCCAAGCAAAAAAGTTTGATTTTTCACATTCACAGACATGAAGAACCAGCAGGACGAATCAAGACTCATGTGAACTGTGTGGGAAAGTAGACTTTGCACATACTGTAGAACAAAACCGCTTTGATGAAGTTGTAAGCAAAGAGCTATTAAGAACATAAGCCTGTGTAAATCCTGATAAGCAATTGTAGTTCAGAAGTGTTTGAATATGTGTATTGTTTGTTTGTATTTTCACAGGCCAAAAACAAGTACTGATTAGCAAGATTTACTACCTCCCAGTACACCATTTCTTTTTACTGCCTGAGTAGATGTTGATGGAAGTCAAAAGGCCAACAGAAGCAACAGCCATCTGGTGGTTGCTTCCAGACTACCAGATCAGCTTGATATTCTCTATTGCCTCTCTCTGGCAGAATACCCACCAGGTCATTCCACATTTGCATAGTGTTGGTGATGCTCTTTGCTTTGGCTTCAGTGTCACTTTGGTGGGCTTCTTTGGGTGGGATGATTCCCCTGCTGAGAGTGTGCGGGCTGTTGTGGAGAGAGGATGTGTCTCCAGAGTCACATCCAGACCCACATATGGCCACCGCAACTAGAAAAGCACAGGTGAGGAAGGTAAGGCTTCTGAGAGCTACCAGCCAAGCAGGTGTGGACAGAAAAGAGGTGCTCTGTAGCAAAGAGAAAGGAAACTGATTGCTTGGTATGTAAAAGGAGAGAAACCTGGAAGCTGGTGTGGATAGTATGAAACCCACCAAAAATGAAAACAACAGCTTCATTTGGAAAGAAAACAAAACAAAAAAACCCAAAAAAACCCCACAAAATGCAGCAAGAGAGAACAGGTCTTTGCTTATCTTAGATAAATCAATGTTTGAAATAATTAATGCTTTAAAAAGCATGGTAGCCAGGAACAAAAAAGTAACCAAAAGTATTCAAGTATCCATTTTTTTATATAAATTTTCATCTCTGACAAGGAAGATGTGGAGGGGAACCTGGGAGGCTGTTGGACAGGGTAATGAACTGGATTGCAGGCTCAAACACTGTATGCACTTATATGCACTTTAAGGACAGTGTTCACTACCAGTTCCGTGTACGCCTTTTTTTCTATCGTCACTTTGTATCAACTGGGAAGGAGCAACTGTCATTCACACCCAACAGGAATGCAGCTAGATGTGATCTTGAGAATTCTTGGCTATAGAATCGCCTTGGCTATAGAAGACCTCACCTTAATGAATGCTTTGTCTGCATCTTGGCTGCATCTGAGCTGGTGGTTGAAAAGCAGGGCCCGCAGCTGTCGGTTCTGGTGCTGGATGTCATACTGCTTAGCTGTCTGACAGGCACGCACAACTCGTAGGTCTGTTCAAGGTAGCACTTGTACACCTCAATTTCCATCGTAATTGTCCTGTACAACCATTAAAAATTTGACAGAAGTTAAAAAACAGCAGAACGGTTTGTTACAACTGGAAAAAAATAAATAAGAAAATATTGTTTGTTGATGTACATGAAAGTCAGAGAGCCATGAGGATAAGCCCTCTTGTCCAAAGTTCTGATCAGCAGTTATGACCTCCTAACACTGCAATCAAAATGCACGGGCAAAAGATGCATTACTGAAAAAACACTCTGCACATCTGGATTTCATGTCACCACAGTCAAAGTTGAAGGCTTTGTTCGGTGAAAAGAAAACAAATGCATCAAAGTTGACGTTATACTCAGTAAGAACTCAGTACAGTAAGAAACTGCAAAATACTCAGAAAACTCTGTGCATGAGTCAGTGGCTCAATAGTCCAACTAAAATCAGCCAGGACCACAGTTTAGTTGGGTTAAACATGAGTCAACTAAATCCTTAGTCAGAGAATTATATTCTGTCTTTGCTGCTTACATGATCAGCTTCTTTCAAATAGCCATGTAAACTTAGTTATTTAGGAATAATATCAAACTACATGTGGGCCATCAGATCCTGTTTGCCCGTGAAGACCCACTCACAATCTTTGCCCAAGTCCAGCACTGGACATGCATTACCTTGCAGTTTCACAGCTCTGGCACTGCAATAAACCCTGCATACGTCTTAACTAAGAAGGCAACAGTTCAAATGGAAAACCTACTTCCTCTCTGGGAGTGAAGGAAGCCAGCTGCTTGATCTTCAGTGTCTGGTTGAGTCTTGGATGCATCAAGCACAGGGACACCAGCTGATACCCCATGGTTGAGGTGCTCCATATATTGTGCAAGGATCGGTTCGTTATAATCACCATTCTGCATTTTTTAACAGCAGCAACAGCATAAAATGGTTCAGTTAAGGGTGCATCATTGGAAGACTTTCACTAAAATATGTCCTCACCATGTCTCAAATACAGCAATACCTCTTAGAAGCCATTGTACTGCACACAGAATGGACAGTCCCAGCAGTTTCTGTTCCCATATGGAACCTCAGTGTTTTGATTACAGAAAAAGCAATTCACAATGACATGAACTGGTTTCTTCCTATTGAATAGGGAGTTTATATATATAACTGAATTTGATCAAACTGTAGCAATGATTGTGAGCAAGGATCTTTCATTTTACAGCCTAAAAATGAAAGTGACAAATAAATGTATGTGACAAATAAACCAAACTTGAAACTTTATATAAATAGCTTCCTGTTAAATATACACAGTTAATCAGTCATTAAAAACTACATTCTATTAATTAAGAATGTTTATGAAAGTTAATTTAATCTAACTAACAATAAATGAACAGTCGAATATTGTAGTTCAAACAGTCCGATAGCTGTAGTAATGGCTTACCTCATTTTGCTTATTTAGAGAGAACGATAAATTTGAAAACCCACAGGTTTGTGAATTTGGGTCTCTAAATCATACAAAAGTAGGTTTTCTATTTCTGAACAGTTAGCTAGCTAACAAACTACCAGCACCTAAACGATCTAAGTTGAAAGATGAACTATGAAATGGTTCCACAAGGAATGGTTTATAGCCCCGAGTTAGACACTCGCTGACCTCAACTATTAGCTAGCTAACCAGCTTATCGCTGTGATAAAGCGATACAATTTTTAACAATGAGGACATGAATAAAGTATCCTTTACAATTTTCACAATATTGTTAACGTAACTGTAATATCTGAAAACGGACCACACAGGAAGGTGTAAAAATGAACAACTGCAAACACCCCGTTCCTTATCTTACCTCGTTAGGTAGCTAAGATAGCTAACCTAGGTTAGACCCTTTAACCATTTAAAGGTCTGAACTGTCAAACTGCGTTTCCGTTAGGCAGATAAATAGTTTGACGCCGTTTGGTGAAACTTATGCAGCCATATAAATGATTTGATCGCCGATACCTTTAGACATCATGGAATAAAAGAGGCTTATTTTAGCTGATGTGTGTGTGGAGTTGTTTGGGGGCAGCTATGAGCTGGAAGCTAAGCGTTGCTTCAGTGGCTTCTAGCATGGACTAGCTACGATCATAATTCTGCTACAAAATGTATAAATGAGGAAATATACAATTATTTACATTATTACAGCATTTACAGTATTAAAAGCGTGATTTAATGGGATGAATAGTTAACTAGCTAACGTTAGCTATCCTAGCTTGATGGCTATCTTTGCTCACTAACGGTTACTGCATCTTGGGGCCAACTTTATGCTGCACTTCGCCCCCTAGCGGGCCCGCGGGAGAATCCACACTGGCATACTCAAATAAATCACTTTATAACATCCAATATTCTTAAAGTACAGTACATTTTTCGAGATAACATTTCTTAGGAATAAAACAATTACCTGCTTACTGATTTTCAGATGTCTACATGCAGCCTAATTTGGTCTTTTACACTTCCTTCCATCATGTTATTACATAAATAATTTCATTTTGTTACCTCAGTGTCAGGAATTCTGTCACTGAGCCACAGTTCTATGAAAACTAAAGCACAACAGTCTCTACACTCGCGTTGGGTGCTATGCTAGAGTTGACCTGTTGACCAGGGAACAGACATTGGAGAGCAGGATGGACAGTACAGCTGGTCTGCTAGGGTTAGCTTTTTTTTTTTTTTTTTTTTTTTCTCCAGTGGTAGCTCAGTGGTTAAAGTATCAGAAGGCTGCTGCTTCAAGCCCCCCCACTGCCAACTTACCACTGCTGGGCCCCTGAGTAAGGCTCTTAACCCTCAATTGCTCAAGTTGTACTCAGTCATAATTGTAAGTTGCTTTGGATAAAAATGTGTCAGCTAAATGCCATAAATATAAATCCAGCATGAACTCATGCCCTCTATGGTTTGTTTTTATTCAGCAGTGACTCCTGTCTCTAGGGTTTCTGTGACCTTGAGTATGAGAGAAACATTTTATTTGTGTATATATATATATATATATTACATCTATTGTTATTATTATTATTGTTAGATACTGGAGCCTTTCTGTCTTCAGGCACCCAACACAAGGTCTCTGCCTATCAGCCATGACATGGCGGCTTGACCGCGAGCTGGTCGCCCGAGGTCTTCCACTCCTTCTTCTTGTCTCCTTTACCCCTCCCTTTCTCTTTCTTTCTCTCCCTGTCTCTCTTTAAGCACAGGAGTACCTCATGGCGGGTACGGGAACAGCTCGTGGGTCGTTCATGCCAAGAACATCTAATTTTTAATAACCTTGTCTCTTTCCTTTCTACACAGACCCTCAGAACATGCCTCACTTTTCCCCGTCATCCTGTAGATTTAGATAGTAGATATAGGACACATATATACTCTGTGCTTTCCTCAATAAAGTTGAACTCTCTTCATTCACTACCTTGGTGTCAGTGTCTCTTGACTTCCCCAGATCCGGCTACAGAGGACGGAGGGCAGAGGGTAACTTGGAGGAGATCGAAACTGAAGGACTTGTCACTTTGAACCAGTTCCTAACAAGAAGTACAAAATACATAAAGTCTACCTTAAACATTGATAAGTGCAATAAACAATAAGTACTAGAGTACTACTAGACCAGCAAGTAGTAAGTTGCAGTAGTTTAGCTTTGAGATCACAAGAGACCACACAAGCACCTGGGTAGCTTCCTGCGAAAGAAAGGGCCGAATCCTTCGTATGTTACAAAGGAGAAATCTGAAACATGAGTTGAGGATGACAACTGGTTGTCCAAAGTTATGATCGTGATACCGGGGAGTTCTCAAAGGGAACTGTGAGGTCCTGATAAGGGCTGGGAGTACCCGGGATGTACAGAAGGTTGCATGTTAGCTAGGACAGCTAGCTGGCTCATTCGCTTTCTATCCATCTTAAAACTGCCAAAGTCTCGAAGTAAACATCACTAGTGAGTTATTCTACACATCTGGCATTAGCAGAGTGTTACAATAATAACAGTTCACCGCAGCAGTAAAGCGATAAACACTTGTCTTATGTAGCTGACAAGCTCGCAAAATACACCAAGCCCGTTGTCATAGCAACCAGCACTTAGCTTGCTCGAACTAGCCTAGCTAAGATAGCCTTAATGGGCTAACAAAGACTCATTTCTACGCCAGGCGCACATACTACAAATGCATATTAGCTACATAACTGTTCAAATAAATGCGTGTATTACCATGCTATTCATTAATTTTCCTGTATGTGCACAACTGTAGACCGGGGGTTCTTTAACGTAATCCTCTTCGCCATTAGCTTAGCTAGCTAATAAAGCTAAGCTAGTTAGCCAGCCTAGCTAACTAACTGATATGTTTCAATGTGGAGACGCAGTAAGAGTGTCTCTAATAATTTGAGTTTGTTTTCAGTCGGTACGTACACTCAAACGGTGTCATACAGTTATTGAATAAATCAGCAGAAGCTGTTATTAAAATAATTTTCTGCGTCCTTTCGAGGTCTTACCTTGACAGTGGTGAAGCTTAGCAGTGGTAACCTACATACGATTCGCATTAAATAAATTAAATACAAAAAAACATGTCCATGTCTTTGTGAAATTTATTCTATGAGAATAATTTAATATTACTTGCTTTGGAAAAAGCAAACACTTCATGCCAAACTTAAAGTGTGCAGGGCACAGTAATTGCTGTAGAAGACACATACATGTATTTTCACAATACACAGGCTGTTCATGTCTGTTCAGTACATATGGTTATATTACACCTTGGTTATGTGTAATATGGATATAAATGTTAAAATGTGCTATTACAGAACACGACACCTGTTGCGTTTTATATTGGTAAATCTCTGATATGACCACTGTAACAAAGTTGCGGTTATAAATACGTGAAACATTTTGATCGACTGAAATGTAGATGTATGTACATGCAATATATTTGTGATTATGTAAATTAAACAGCTATTCTTATTCTTATGGCTAGCTAAATAAATTGCAATTTCGTCGTCTTCAAGGTATGGCATGGTGTTTATTCATTCTTCGGCATACAAAATGACGCCTTTTCACGTTGTGGAACTACAAATATGGCGGCCTTTTTTCTTTAGCGTTTTAATGACGTAAAAGCAGAGTCTCACCGTAAAGTCGGGCAGGAGGATCTGGACTCATTTATTTCTTCGTATCTTCCGCCATCTAGCGGTCAATAACGGGTAGTCTTGAATTGATTTCTATCGCGTAATACTTTGGATATAAATGTTTAAATTTCCTGTTGCAGGACAGACAAAGTATAGTCAACCAGTTCTAACCTTTTGATAAAAACTTGAACTTCAAAGTAGGTGAATCTATTTCCTTAAACCAATCAGATCACAGTTAATTTACATAACATCAATGCTTTGAGTGCTTTAGATATGAGAACATCACAGTGATCTTTCTGCTCACACATCAGTCAGTCTATAATTCTGTATTATGTGTTTCTATAGCTTCCAACTTTCATGAGTTCCTTGAATCTGTGGAGAAAAGTGCAGACCAATGTAGTTTCTTATTTGTGAACATTTATACATTCATTTTAATTTATTTATCATTTAAATGTTTTATTACTTTTAATTTATAGACATAAGGACACAGAAAACTGACTGAATTGTTACAAGGTAATATTTTCTAGACTGTGTTTACCATATGTTTTTATTTCTAAACGTTAATGCAGTGTGTTAATCTGTCACACCGAGGCAGAAGGGGTGAATCTGATATACCCCTCTTCCATTGTCAACTATTCAGAGTCCTCCAGTGGAGCTCATACAACTAAAGAAACACATACAGAGGTCACTGGAGGTTCTAAGTTACATCTAAAGTGGTCTAGTTCTGACGTTGTGAGGATAAGCAGGATGCGGGGACGAGGCACGATGAAACGCACTTTTATTTTTGCAAACATGCAAAACATACAACAAAGCTCAAATACTATGCACATCTCAAACACCAACACACGTACTATGAAACACGAGACATATATACACCCAAGCCGATTACACATAACAGAGAACAGGTGAACGGCACGACAGTGTGTGGCAACACAGACGAACACACACACACCAAGATGTTTGAGGAGGGGGCGGGGCCACAACATGACACTAAGCCTGTACACACTGTTCCAACACTACCCTGTAGGGCACCATCTCCATGGAAGTATATTTTTAAAAGCATGTTTGATAACCATATTTATACTGGAACAATTTAATCAAATGAGTTGTGTTTTTTGTTCCTCTCTAAGACGGTTCGGATGCCAATATTGAGATTTGAGTCTGAGCAAGTTGAGAAACCCACTGTGAGGGTTTCTGGGTGCTCTGGAGGAGCATCCAGAAGTTGTACACCTGCACCAAGCCTGAGACCCCTCTGCCCCTGACACAATTGCCCAGGAATGCGGGCATGTACCTAGACTATGAGGATGGACAGCTGTCTTTCTATTACATACTAACATATCTACATATTTATCGGAAACCTCCGGGAGAAGAAGCTGTATCTCCTCTTTGCGCTGCTGGACAGACACACTTATGACACTGTACTCATCAAAAGCAGCACCAGAGATGCACTGAGTCATATCCCGCTACACACCGGTCAGACCAGCTTGTTTGCACATTTTGTCATAAAACTTAAGATGTCATTTGTTGCTGTTATATATAAAATTACCAAATTAAAAAATAAATAAATCAAAAAGTACTTGTGGCTAGAGAAGCACAGCCAATCACATAAACAAGATATAATGTCAGTAATGTTTGCGGCAGGCGTTTAAAATGTGCCCAGACTCATATTCAAAAATATCCATGTTTCAACAGTTTGAAGGTGGCCATGACACTAACAGTTTGGTGGAAATTCCACAAGATATCAAACTCCACACTCACACGAACTATTCATTCTCCCATTTGGAACAATCCAGGCTTTACCATGAACAAAAATATTAAACTTTACATCTTGGATAGAAAAAGGCATTACAAACCTTAAACATATTTATCCTAAGACTTGTTTCATGTCACGCCCACAACTAGCCCCAAAATATGCTATAGAAAGCCCCCAGTTCCTACAATACCATCAGCTAAGATCACCTATGTGTTCAAAAATCAATTCCGATACCTACATCCATATCAGAATTTATAAACAAGCATTCTTAATACAAAAAACCTATTATCTAAGATATACAAAATAATAGTGAAATCAAATCTCACAGTTACTCTCCCATCGAGACAATAGGAGGAACATTTATTACTAGCCCCCGACGCTGCAGTTTGGATTAAAATGTGTAATAATAATTACCACATGACAGCAACACTAACCTACAATGCATTCAGTACAAAATAATACAGAGTACATTATACTACACATTGGATGTTTAAAATTGGTTTCACAAGCTCAGCAATCTGTACATACTTTACTCAAATCACAGTTGACGATTACATTCACGCCACATGGCAGAGCACACCTATCAAGCAATTTTGGCAAGTCGTCATCAAGTTCGAGTTCAAGTTCAAGTGGTTTTATTGTCATTTCAGGTATATATACAAGTACACAACAAAAACGAAACAACGTTCCTCCAGGGCCATGGTGCAACATAAAAACAACAGTGCAACAGACAACATGCTACACAAGTGCAAACAGTCCAATATAGTGCATCACCAACATATCCCATGCTTTAAATAACCATATCCATCCAACACCATCTTTATGTCTCCTAGGAGACATATCATCAACCAATATGACAGGATACTATGTATAACATTATTATATTGATATAATAAAAATATTCTTGCAAAAAAACAACAAACAAAAAAACATATTCATGAACTGGAAAACAAAAAATAATATTAGTGTCACCCAATAGAAAAATCTATTGATAGAGTATATATATCAATAGAATAATTCTCAGAATTAATCAATAACAGAACCAATAATCTAGAGTGGACACCTTTGATAAAATCCATACAGAGCCAATCCATAAACGATAAATATCACACTCTAATACGTGTACATATACAATCCAACATACATGTACTCACACATAACCATATACATAGATACATACATACATACATACATACATACATACATACACACACACACACACACACACACACACACATTATTCCTGTAATGGTGCAGATGGCGAATACTTAAAAATATTATATATACATTTTGCGTTTGTCTGTTCATCTGTCTGTCTTATTTTGAATAATAAAGCTCTAAAGGTCCACTGATGGGGGGTAATAAATTCATATATTTATTTCTGCAGATTTCTAAAAGAAGAGGCTGTGGTCAGGGTGGAGTGAATCTTTGATAACCAAGATTGTTGTTGTTTTGGCCTTCGAATAGACAATGGCATTACCCAGTGTCAGGTCTTTCTCAGTAAACTGCAGAGAATGATATAGAGGGCAAGAAATGGTCAAGCACAGTTTAATTGGGTGTGTGTCTGTGAAAAACACTACAGCTCTCTGATACATTTTTGTTTCAAGATTTAATCATCATGCAAATGATTGTGATTAATGTTTTGTCTGTTTAATTCAAATATTATACTATAAACCTAATATTTTAATAGGGTTGGCAACTTTCTAGATCCGATTACTACGTGTTGTTCATGTAACTGTGCAAATAAACTGCAAACACAATTACTTTTAGAAGTATCATCCAGTTTGTTTTCACAATTGCCAAAATGTAATGAATCACAGCCAGTGTTCTAAAACAGAGCTGGAATGTATTCCTGGTTGATGTGCCCTGTGTCTGGTTAAAAAAAAAAAAAAAAAAAAATTGGTGGATGAATTTTCAATGAAAGTGCTTCACTCAGCAGCCATTAATGATTCTTATATCCAGTATGAATAAATTGAAATTCCTATCCTTGTATCAGGTGCAGCAATTGTGTGTAACAATTGTGAAGCAAAAAAGCAAAAGCAAAATTGTAATATAACAATATAGGTAATATAGAACTTGATCTAATGATATTAATTAGGCTATGCAAATAACACAACTACTGCGGTAGCACATCATTTATGCCTGTTGAATAGGCAGTTTTCTGCTTTGCAGATACTTGAAATCTTTTACTAATCTTTCCCCAAATCCAGTAGGAGCTGCCTTTTACATTAACATGCCAGGATACACACTCACTGGATGTTTAATCTTTCTAGTGGTTAAGCTATATTCTTATAGTCAAGAAAGATATTTTTTAATTATTAATCAGTTAAAAGGATTTCTTACTGTAGGCCTATTATAAACAACATGGAGGAAATAAAAATAAAAATACTTGAGTTAGACAGTGGACACAGGTTGCTAATAAATCAAGTAAATGAAACTGGATGGACTGCTTAATTATGTAACAACACAACATTTATGGCGACGAAGATGTTTCACACATATACATTCTTACGTGATGCTGACCTCGATATCCATATTTCACATTGATACTGTAACAC
The DNA here is from genome assembly GCF_041902795.1 of Electrophorus electricus. Classification (NCBI taxonomy): domain Eukaryota; kingdom Metazoa; phylum Chordata; class Actinopteri; order Gymnotiformes; family Gymnotidae; genus Electrophorus; species Electrophorus electricus. Next base: position 3,158 of record NW_027658556.1, on the reverse strand, counting down.
TATAGATGAAACTAAACCTCACATTCTCGTCACGTTGATAAGCTTTTTGAAAGTTTGATCATGATCAAAGATCATGATCTTTGTTTTCTAAGTGTGTTTCCAAATTGCCTTTGACTGCTGTATGCCTAATTGCGGCATTTAGCACCTCATTTCGTCTCTAATTTTTGACATGTACTCTTGACATAAGTCTTGCATAAGTGGAAAGTCGATCAGCCCCCATTTAAAAATGGTAAGCTTTTACTGTCACGTTAATAACATCACGCACACGCACACATAATGCTTCGACTGTCCTACACTTTAAATATCTTTTGCACATTATGGAGGGTGAGCATAGTTACCAGTTCCCTTCATGCAAAAGGGTTGTCTTAGGTTACTGTAAAGTCTAATGCACATTTGGAATTATTAAAAGTAGTTTATAATCAATACAAAATTTTACTGGGAGCCAAAGTAAAGTAGCTAAGATATGATTGATGTGATCAAATTTTCTAGCTCTATTAAGAACTATGGCTGCTGCATTTTGAATTCGCTAGGCACTTTAGGCACTTAATAGCACAGCTAGATAGTAAGGGATTACAGTAGTCCAATATTGAAGTAATAAATGCATGGACTACCTTTTCTGCATTATGTGTGGAGAGCATGTTCCTAATCTTTGAAATGTTTCTAAGGTGGAGAAAGGGGGTCCTAGAAACATTATTTATTTACGTGAGCTTCGAACGAGAGACTGGGATCCATAACTCCAAGATCTTTAACTGTTAGAGAAGATGTGATTGGGAGACCATTGAGGTTCATTGAGTAATTAGAGAGCGGAGACCTAGCTGACTCTGGGCTTAATAGAAATACCTCTGAATGTCTCTGAATGTTAGAAATTAATTAAAAATACTAATGTCAATGTATTTACAACGCATGTATTTAGGACGTAATTTTTTCAATCACAACAAAATATGTTGTTGTATTTTTTGCATTATGCTTACTACAGAATTAACAGTCAACTGTTCAGTGACTTTGCATGTAGAGTTGTAACACTGCTTATTACTAGAACTGTGGCTAGAATCAAAATCAACGCTAGTGTCATTCCTAAACCCCAATCAGCTAGTCGTAAAGTTAACATTCAAATAGAAAATAAAGATGCAGACTTCAGAATTAGTTAAAGAGAATAGCTGAGAGAATAGAATAAATTATCCGTTACTACCCCTGTCTTTTATCATCCCTCCATCCCTCCATCCCATGCCATCTTCCTCTATTATTTGCTTTTCTATTTTGTTCTGGTATCTCCTTATCTCTTTTAAAAAAAAAACATTGGCCAAAAGACTAACAAAAACACTGACATACTTAAGACCTTTAATATTTTTTTTAAATATAACATTAAAAGGAGAATGTTACTTATTTCACCCTGACTGTCCACTTATATATCTGGTTTGAGTATGATTTTCCTTGTTCAAGTGAAAACAGTAACAAATGTAGCATGTCACAAATATATACATGACTATGTATGAAAAATGAAAGACATCAACATGAAACACTGGAGCTGATTTCAGTTAAGCACCTAGTTATGGAAACTATAAAGACTAACATTGTCATAAAAATGTTGTGAAAGTTAATGCTTAGAAGATTACAAGTGGCTAAGACATACCTTGTTATAGGCTGTGCTTACTGATGTACACCAGGTGGACATAGTGTCAAAGCAGAGGGTCTGATGGAGCAGGTGGAACATCAACATTTAAAACAAAAATGAACTGCTTGTATTTAGTGAACTAAATAAGGCATAAGCGTCCTATGCATCGCATACAGATCCCTATAAGCTTTGATAAAATCCATCCTCATGTAAAAGATGTATTGTCCCAATCATAGTAAGTGAAAACTATGACATAAAAAACTTTCTTTACCTAATATAAGCAGGCAATTATCTTTTAATTTGACCTACCCCAGTAAATCACGGTATCTAAGTTGATGAATAACAGGAATAATCACAAACTTCTAATGAAGCAAAGTAATATATAATTACAATTATAAAGGACTAATTTGGCTTGTCTCCCCCAAAGCCATTAGAATGTTCTTTATATAACAAGTGAAAATTACCTACACCAATGTGATATACAAACCAATCCTGCTTTTATTACACAGAAGAGCTGAGCAATTATGGGGAGGCACCCTAAAAAGTTGAGGGTGGAATTACCTGTCAATAAACAAAGTACAGAATAGAAAAGCAAAACTATTCTGTTGCATCGTCTTTGAAATGACTCTGCAAGGAAAATGTTGATATGAATAAATGCTTGCATTCCTTTCTGATACAAGTCAAAAAATATCTTTAAAGTGGCTCAAACATAAGAACTATGTGCATTCCTTCAAAAACATATACAAACCAATGAAAAAATCTCCCCTAATATGTGTATATACACAAGTGTCTGTGGGAGCCCCAAAGCTATATTATGCATTCAAATAACAAAATATATATCACAGTCCCTACAAAAAATGAAAGTAAAAAAGCTAACAAACAACAAAAAGGGGAAAATCATAAATGAAAATATCCCAAAAATAATTTACTAATGTCATGTTTGTAAGCAGCCCTGCTTTCCTGCTTCCTAAAATGGTGACATATTTTAGGTACTCAGGCCACTGGAAACAAAAATATACACAGCAGTTCCTCCACACATTTAGAGGAACCTGATTTTTTGTTAGATAAATATGTGTCGGTTATGACCGTTAAAAAGACCTGAACAAAAAAAAATGTTTGGATTTTTATTCGCTGTCACCTTTCATCACGGGCAACATAAAAATTCACACTACTGCAATATCGCTAACATGTTACTGGCATGCGAATAAGACACCTGAGCACAGAGAGAAACCCAGTGTTATGATTACAGTTGACATTGGAACTAGCTAGATAGCTCATATTAAGACACTTCTTTGGAGAACACGTGCTAGTGTTTTCCCCACAATCTATATGCATAATTTATTTGCCAACTGTGACCAGAGAGAGAACATACCTTACTCACAGCCTAGGACATGCATGGATTTTGATGAGGACTGCATATGCCTGGGATCAATTCAAACACGTCATGACGATGATATAAAACCTGATGAAACAAGCTTGACAAGCAGCAGTTCCGTATTTCCGTGAAAGTATCAAGCACAGATGAAGACGTTTCTATGGTTATCTC
>NW_027658555.1:30000-35000 GCF_041902795.1 Electrophorus electricus | reverse complement strand
ATACACACATCCACAAACTCTCTCTCTCACACACACACACACACACACACATACACATCCACAAACTCTCTCTCACACACACACACACACACACACACACACATCCACACACCCACACATATCCACCCACACACATCCACCCACACCCACACACTTACCTCTGTGGCGATACTCTGGCTGGCTCCATGCTCCAGAAGGAATCGCACCACATCCAGATGGTTCTCCTGAGCCGCCATGTAGAGCGGTGTGAAGCCATTCTAGAGCAAACGTTACCACAACGTTACCGTAATGTAACACAAACATATCACAATGTTACCGCAACATAACACAAACATTACCACAACGCAACACAAACATAACACAAACATTACCACAACGTTTCCGCAACGTAACACAAACATTACCACAATGTCTGTGTTATGTTTGTGTTACGTTTTGTTATGTCTGTGTTATGTTTGTGTTGCGTTGTGGTAATGTTTGTGTTATGTTTGTGTTACGTTTGTGTTATGTTTGTGTTGCGTTGTGGTAATGTCTGTGTTATGTTTGTGTTAGGTTGTGGTAATGTCTGTGTTATGTTTGTGTTACGTTGTGGTAATGTTTGTGTTATGTCTGTGTTATGTTTGTGTTACGTTGTGGTAATGTCTGTGTTATGTTTGTGTTATGTTGTGGTAATGTTTTTGTTACATTGTGGTAATGTTTGTGTTATGTTTGTGTTATGTCTGTGTTATGTTTGTGTTATGCTGTGGTAATGCCTGTGTTATGTTTGTGTTATGCTGTGGTAATGTCTGTGTTATGTTTGTGTTATATTGTGGTAATGTCTGTGTTATGTCTGTGTTATGTTGTGGTAATGTCTGTGTTATGTTTGTGTTACATTGTGGTAATGTCTGTGTTATGTTTGTGTTATGTTGTGGTAATGTTTGTGTTATGTTTGTGTTATGTTGTGGTAATGTTTGTGTTATGTTTGTGTTGCGTTGTGGTAATGTTTGTGTTATGTCTGTGTTATGTTTGTGTTACGTTGTGGTAATGTCTGTGTTATGTCTGTGTTATGTTTGTGTTACGTTGTGGTAATGTCTGTGTTATGTCTGTGTTATGTTTGTGTTACGTTGTGGTAATGTCTGTGTTATGTCTGTGTTATGTTTGTGTTATGTTGTGGTAATGTCTGTATTATGTTTGTGTTGTCCTGAGGGCCTGCTCTGTCTCCTTTACACACTCTCTCTCTTCCTCTCTGTCTTTTTCTCTCCCTCTCTCTCCCTCTCTCTTCCTCCCTCTCTCTCTCCCTCTCTCTCCCTAGCTCTAACACCTTCTCCCTCTCTCTCCCTCTCATGCATGCTTCCTTTCGCTCTCTCTCTCTCTCTCTCTCTCTCTCTCTCTCTCTCTCTCTCTCTCTCTCTCTCTCTCTATCTCTCACTCATTCAGCTTCATCACGATGATAACTCCACAGTCATTCTCATCAACACATGCCTGCTTCTCCATCCTGTGGACACTCACAGTGGACACATAGTGGACACACAGCAGACACTAGCAGGTCACACACTGAAGCTGATGTTCCTGTAAACATGGACATGGTTTCTCTCGAATTTCTGTGGGGGGTGGTTCTTGGATGTTGTTTTTATGGCAATGAAGCCAAAGGTTGTTATGGATATTTTGTATGCTACAGCATGCATTTACACACACACACACACACACACACACACACACACACACACACACACACACACACACACACACACACACACACACACACACAGCTCTCCCACAGTTTCAGATTTCAGTAGCCTCAGCTACACCATGATGTGACCTTATTGAACCCATGTTGCCGCAGCAACAAATATATGCTGACTCAAGTATAAGATAAGGTTTAAGGTTTTGCGATGATTGTCCACACACAACACATGGCAAATCAACTGTGTGTATGTGCGTGTGAGTGTGTACCTGCCTTCTACTGAATGTATGTGTGTGTATATGTCTCTGAGTGAATCTGTGTGTGTGTGTGTGTGTGTGTGTGTGTATATGTATTTGTATGTGTGTGTGTGTGTGTGTGTGTGTGTGTGTACCTGGCTCTGAGCGTTAACATTGGCACTGCTGGTCACCAGTTCTCGAACCACGTCTGTCTGGCCGGCTAGCGAGGCGATGTGCAGAGCCGTGTTTCCTTTCTGGAGCACAGGAAGTGATCAGACAAGACAGGAAGTGATTAGACCAAATAATAAAACACTAAGGACCTTCTTTATTAAAACACTGTTAATCAGAAATATCTTGATGGTGTACAGTCAGGTGCCAGAGTCCATCTGTTGTCATACACAATTTAAATTTCAACAATGACACAAACACATGTTATGCTGTTGTCCTTGATACACTCACACCAGCCAGTAGTGCTGGAAATGGGTTACATTTACATAATTTATCTGACACTTTTATCCAAAGCAACTTACAATTATGACTGAGTACAACTTGAGCAATTGAAGGTTAAGGGTCTTGGTCAGGGGCAACTTGAAGGAGCAACCATGCACTTACAAATCAAGTACCGTAACCACTGAGCTACCACTGCCCGAATATCTGATAGTAATGCGGTGGTCAGAAACAGTCGCTAATACACTGCAAGGAGATAGATGGCCGATGGACTGTAAACGCACACTTCTGAAATGCACTTAAAGGTCATTAAGTGAACAGTGAGTGGAGGTGTGGGTAATTCTGCTTGTTTGTAATCAGACCCTGATAGGGAATCTCAGTAAACTTTAGCAACTGTCTTCCAGGAGCTGTTAGTAAACTCACCCTCTCATTCCTCCCTCTTGCAAACACATATCCTTTCATGGCATAATTCACAGTAGTTACTGGATAATATACCTTAAGAATAATAATTTAATAATACGTCTGGAGTTTAAAAGCTATCCAACAGGTTACATATAACTGTGCCAGAGTACAGTTTTGGGACACACTAGGTAAGCGCTGCAGCAGAGCACACAAGCACACACAATGGTCGGCTAAGACGAGGTCAGCAGAGACAGGAAGCGCACAGAACGCCCCTCTAATGCCCCAGCGCCTCTCTCTAATGCCCCAGCCCCTCTCTCTAATGCCCCAGCCCCTCTCTCTAATGCTCCAGCCCCTCTCTCTAATGCCCCAGCCCCTCTCTCTAATGCCCCAGCCCCTCTCTCCAATGCCCCAGCCCCTCTCTCTAATGCCCCAGCCCCTCTCTCCAATGCCCCAGCCCCTCTCTCTAATGCCCCAGCCTCTCTCTCTAATGCCCCAGCCCTTCTCTCTAATGCCCCAGCCCCTCTCTCTAATGCCCCAGCCCCTCTTTCCAATGCCCCAGCCCCTCTCTCCAATGCCCCAGCCCCTCTCTCTAATGCCCCAGCCCTTCTGTCTAATGCCCCAGCCCCTCTCTCTAATGCCCCAGCCCCTCTCTCCAATGCCCCAGCCCCTCTCTCTAATGCCCCAGTGCCTCTCTCTAATGCCCCAGCCCCTCTCTCTAATGCCCCAGCCCCTCTCTCTAATGCCCCAGCCCCTCTCTCCAATGCCCCAGCCCCTCTCTCTAATGCCCCAGCCCCTCTCTCTAATGCCCCAGCCCCTCTCTCCAATGCCCCAGCCTCTCTCTCTAATGCCCCAGCCCTTCTCTCTAATGCCCCAGCCCCTCTCTCTAATGCCCCAGCCCCTCTCTCCAATGCCCCAGCCCTTCTGTCTAATGCCCCAGCCCCTCTCTCTAATGCCTCAGCCCCTCTCTCCAATGCCCCAGCCCCTCTCTCTAATGACCCAGCGCCTCTCTCTAATGCCCCAGCCCCTCTCTCCAATGCCCCAGCCCCTCTCTCTAATGCCCAGCCCCTCTCTCTAATGCCCCAGCCCCTCTCTCTAATGCCCCAGCCCCTCTCTCCAATGCCCCAGCCCTTCTCTCTAATGCCCCAGCCCCTCTCTCCAATGCCCCAGCGCCTCTCTCTAATGCCCCAGCCCCTCTCTCCAATGCCCCAGCGCCTCTCTCTAATGCCCCAGCCCCTCTCTCCAATGCCCCAGCGCCTCTCTCTAATGCCCCAGCCCCTCTCTCCAATGCCCCAGCCTCTCTCTCTAATGCCCCAGCTGTTCCTGCCATTCTGCCTGTCCTGTGGCATGCTCCCCAGTGCCGTCACACTGCCATAGTGCTACTCAAATGACTATGAGGTGTTGTTTCCGATGGATTCAACTTAACCTCCTCCTCATTCACACTGGCCATGACACGCTGTTGAATTTAACTTCCTCCACACACACACACACACACACACACACACACACACACACACAAAGTTCACTCTAGCCTAGTAAAGACAGTGCCTTTATACTCACAGAATGCAGATATGTTGCATTATAATCCGCTGGTGTGTGTGCCTATGTGTTTGTATATGTGTGGGTGTGTGTGCGTGTGTGGGGGTGCATGCGTGTGTGTGTGTGTGTGTGTGTGTGTGAGTGTGTGTGCGCCTATGTGTATGTGTGTGTGCATGCATATGTATGTGAGCGTGTGTGTGAGCGTGTGTGTGTGTGTGTGTGTGCGCGTGTGAGTGAGAGAGACTGACCTTGGTAGCTGCATCGACGCTAGCCCCCAGTTTGAGGAGTTCTGACACCACCTCCACATGACCTTCTTTAGATGCCAGGTGCAAAGCATTCAGGCCATTCTGAAACACCAAATCACAGCGTTAGACACCACCACAGCACACACGCTGCTCCCGGTCAACCAGGAGGAACCGGAATTCACTCCACTCCACTTCCACTATTGATTAGTTTTATTATATAAAGTTTATTTCCCATGAAGCAAGTTAGGAGTCTTAAAAGTCATTTGTTTTTTTTAAGATCTGTGAGTTAAATTAATTGTATTATTTTTTGACATAATCTATTAACTTTGCTTAAATTTAATTCCAATTTTGGTACAAATTATTCCGATTCAATTATTTAGGAAAGGAAGAGCAATACATACCTCTTCTTCCACTTAGTGAATTACAATTTATTGTCCCTGGTGGATAATATAACATCTTGGTAGTAATAAA
>NW_027658555.1:22500-25000 GCF_041902795.1 Electrophorus electricus | reverse complement strand
CTTTTGCGCAGGAATAGATCAAATATAAAATCAGATGAAATGGCGAATATTAATCATCAAGCTCTTAAGCACCTCACTACACACACAACCAATGACTTAAATCACCCTTATCTCCTCAGTTACACCCCATTACTTCAAAAGACAGTTCAAGACCGGGAAAATTTGGAAACAATTACCTACATCTAGCAGTCCATTTTAGGCAGTCCTGTCCTATCAGAGATATTACAAAATAATATTATACAATTACAGTACAGGAAAGGCATACACACCTTTGGTCACTTATACAAGTACAATCTGCTCTGAACTTGGGCAGCCTGCCCAGGTAGATAAAATGACTCCATTTCAACTTATCAGAACATCTTATTTAACCTTTTTCAAACAAACTCATCTTTGGCCTAACACTTGCATTGCGTACGCTGCAGTAACAGACTACAGGATTCTCTGTGCTCTGTCTACCAGTGTGTGACGTGTTTAGGAAACATGGGGAAAGTGTAGTGACAGAAGATAAGATGAGAGACTCTCTCTCCCGCTAAAGTGTGTGAGTCTCTGAGTTGGTCGCATGCCTTGCAATTACCTGTGGGAAACACTGCCATTAATGACATTTGACCAAATAATGCAACAGCTGTGTGACAAACTTTTTTTTTTTAAACTTACAAGATAGAGATTATATTAGGGTCCAACAATGAGAGTGACTTCTGCCTCTGACACTTAAAGAAATAGATGTTTTATTTAAACTGTTAGGAAGGAAATGTGCCAAGGTAAACAAACAAAAACATATTGAGGCAAAAAAAAAACCCACGAAGCTTCAAAGTTGCGTCAGTTTTTTAGACACGTCTGGGAGTCACTGGGTCTTTAATATGCATCTAGAGGCCCAAATGAACTGCATGCTGGGAAAAACTCGGACGTGTCCAGCAAGTTGGACTCTCGGACAGACCACAATAGTGCAGAGGCAGGTTACGAGCCTTCCCACTGGGGTAGGATAGTTCCACACTCCAGGGGGCTACCAACAAAACAACAGCACCACAGAGCACCCCAAGTCTGCCCCACCACACACACACACACACACACACACACACACACACACTCACACACACTCACAATCAATACAGAGTACAACATGTACCAGCATAATTTAGTTTGCACATTGCACAATTTTGCCAATACCAACCCCACCCCCTCACACCACCAGCACACACACACACACACACACAAACACACACACACACACACACACACACACACACACACACACACACACACACACACACACACACACACAAAGACAAAGCAGACAATCCACACAGGCTCCTCTCCCCACCCCAAATAAATGCCAAGTTGTAAAAGTAGAGCATCCCTCACCCCAATAACATTCTTTATCATTGAGCACCTGTTCCCCCTCCACACACACACACTGGTGTGGTACACACTGATGTAATCAAGCTATATAGGGGAAAACTGAGTAATTATGAAGTGTAGTCTGACAGTTTATCCTCATTCTCCAAACCCTTCTGCCTTCTAACCACCTTCCCATCCATCCATCCATCCATCCACTTTGTTCAGACATGGCTGTGAAGTAAAGGTTTATTGTTCACGTGTATTTTGTCACCTGTGACCTGTTTTACCGAAAGATAAAATAATGTTCTAAAAATAAAGAAAAGGGGGAAAAAGTCTGCTGGTCTTACACCAGTGTTGTGACGACCTGGCCATTCATCCACTTACCCAACCAACTATCCACTCATCCAACCATCCACTTACCCAAACAACCATCCACTCATCCATCCATCCACTTACCCAACCAACCATCCACTCATCCAACCATCCACTTACCCAAACAACCATCCACTCATCCATCCATCCACTTACCCAACCAACCATCCACTCATCCAACCATCCACTTACCCAACCAACCATCCACTCATCCAAACAACCATCCATCCACTTACCCAACCAACCAACCATCCACCCATCCACTTACCCAACCAACCATCCACACATCCACTCATCCAAACATCCACTCACCCAACCAACCATCCACTCATCTAATCATTCACTCACCCAACCATCCACTCATCCAATCATCCACTTACCCAACCATCCACTTACCTAACCAACCATTCACTCATCCAACCATCCATCCACTCATCTATCCATCCACTCACCCAACTGTCCGTACACTCATCCATCCACTCATCCAACCATCTATCCATTCATCCATCCACTTATCCATCCATCCAAGCATCCATCCATACTCTCCACTCTGGTCTAAAGGTCGTCACAACTGGTGTAAGACCAGCAGGCATTTTCCCTCCTTTGATTATTTTTGAAACATTATATTTTCTTCTGGTAAAACAGGTCACAGGTGACAAAATACACGTGAACACTAAACCTTTACATCACACCCACATCCGAACAAAGTCTCCAACCAGAAAAAAGAGAGATTAGTTTAATTGTGTGTCAAGCAGTTCTCTAAAGGTTTTGCCCCACTTTTGTGTCACTGAAA
>NW_027658555.1:0-12500 GCF_041902795.1 Electrophorus electricus | reverse complement strand
GTTCTGTGTATGACTATGTATGTGACAAATAAACTTTGATTTGATATTCAAATTAGCTAGCTGACCATCTGATTCTGGTAAACTAGATTACTGGAGTCCTCCATGGTCAAATTAGTTATCCAGAGACATAAAGGGACACCTAGTGGTAAACAGAGAGAATTCAAGCGAGTTAGGAAAATTAGAGCAAGCCAATTAGAAAAGACAACAATATCCCATCTTTAGAGAATCCTGTATGTACACACCACCGTGAGCCAGTCTGTGTTCGATCTCGAGACTGACTTCTTTTGTTGCTTACATTTACTCCTTGTATTGACGTTCATTTTGATATGAAATATCTGTCACTGTGTTTTATAAATAGGCTGATTGACTCTAGGCAGAAGTGGAGAGCAAGAGTGTGAAAGAGCCTCACTGCTGTGTTTGGTTGAAATTCCTACTCTGAAACTGGGTGACTGTTAAGAAAAGGGTTTTTTCTCAGAGGGTACAATTCAAGTTGTTTGCATAAAAGGCCTGGTGTTGGGAAAAGTGCACAGAAGCAAATGTGTTGACGATCCTGTCTTCAGAGAATCCATGGGCAGTTCAATAGTTTCAACTCCAGTAAATGCTTTATTTGGGTTTCACGTCATGGGTACAATTTGTTCCGTTTGCATAAAAGGTCTTGCGTTTGTGTTCATTGAATGTTTTTGTTGTATTACTTTGTTGTTGCATTATTGGGGTTGTAAAGTGTGACAGGCATCTTTTGGTTGTATGAGTAAACAAGTGAATAATTGAACCCTATGGACTATGGTGAGAGAAAACATAATTGTTATATTTTACGTACCATTATATGGCACCCAAGTTATGGGGAAAAAAACCTAATAAAATGAGTAATGGCAATAATATTCCAAAAGGAGAGAGAATTAAAAGTGTCCACAAGAGGTCATTCTACAGACGTCAGATATTAGTGCACATAACTGGCCAACTGTGAAGACATACGCTGCGTAATTTGAGAAAACTAATTACTCACTTATGCTTAGAAGGTCACGACTTAAAGATCAGACATTGCAAGGTGTGTGGGCCGTAGAGAACCCAGCCAGTATTTTTGGACACCTTACTACACAATGAGTAAGAAAGGAAGATGAGACCTATTTCATCCTGGATATCAGTACTGAACGTAGACAGTGATATAGTTGATGAAGACGGTAAACATAACTATCCTAGGTCTTCCTCGCTCATAGGTGAACTACAGATAACAAAAAAACTTGTTAGTTGGAAAAGGTACACTTTGAAGACCAGAAGTAAAAGAAAAACAATAAGAAAAAAAAGAAAATGATAACCTTTTTTATAAACTTATCTGGTAAACCTTAAGAAACTAGCAAACCGTACATAGGAAAAGGTAAAGGTAATGGAACCTTTCAAGCTAGATGTAACAGCTTCCAAGTCAAGAACAACTTCCACACCTCCATCTCATTAAGTGGGCATCTGTCCACTAATAATGGAAGAAGAGGTAGAAATGGAAGGTGACATAACATTCAGGTGAGAATGACCCACACTTGTCCAACAAGAGGTGGAGACGAGGGTCAAGTTACAGACGACCCTAAACCAAATCAACACCCAAAGGAAGGAGGGAGCAGCAGAAAAAACCCAGCTTTACTGAACCAATCAGCTTTACTGAACCAATTCAGCGGTACTGAACCAATCAGCTTTACTGACATGAAAAGAATAGCTAAGGACATGACAAAACTGGAAGCAGGTGAACAAGGCTGGCTAACCAAGTTTGAGACACGTGGCAGGAAAAAGACTTGATGAAGATGATTTTCTCAAGCATGAGGCTGACAGTAGTTCTTAATACAAACCTTGATAATGAGAAACCTTTTAATATGTACAAAAATGTGGAATACAATAAGGGAACATTACCCCTCTAACAAGTTTTCCTCAAGATTGGAGCACCACCAGCTCACTGATCTTCAAGAAATCCTGGACTCTATCATAGATTTTGAGAGTAAATGGAGACAAGAAATGGTTGAGCCATGGTACCACAGAAACACAGTGAAAGCATTGTTCCTAATGTCTGTAATAAAGACTCTACCGAAAACCATTCAAGAGAAACTGATCCATCTTGTGGACCTGAACAAAGATCCCTGACCTGCAATAAAAGAATAACTTGTCCATCATGTCAACAGGTACAGACAGAAGAAACAAGAAGAAAAAGATAAAGATTTTTCAATGTCAACCACGTTGTTAAACACAATTGGCTGAAGTAAATAAACAAGAAGGAAAATAAGAAATCAACCAACATGCAAGTAGTCATAATACCATAGATGCCAACTCCAGAGACACTTCAATGTGCCAAATGCCCAACAGGACTGCCCGAGCAACCAAGTCTAATGCCCCAAGTCAAGAACAGAGAGATGCAACATTTTTAACCCTGATGAACATATAAAAATATCCTGCAAAGATTCCCCACATGACATCCCCTCCATTTAGACTTAATTTAGATTAATTTAGATTTAAATTCTGAATTTGTGACCCAACTTATCCTGCAATCCCATTCCATAATGCAATAAAGTTTACTTTGTGGACAGCTCCTCATTACCTTATGGAAGGCAACCAGAGATACACAGTAGGGTGTATAGTAGTTGCTCCAGATTGACACACTAATGGCTTTGAAGTAGTGTCTGTACAACTATCTCAACCATCTACAGCACAAACCATACAAGCTGTTGCAGTTACTGCTGCCTGCAAATTGGCAAAAGATGACATTCTTGCACTATATACACTAACTCAAATTATGGCTACAATGTGTGCTGCTGCAGAGACTTCAAGAGGTTTGCCTGTGGTAGGTGATGAGAAATGGGTTCAAGATCTTAAAATCACAACCTCATCCTGCTAACCTGACCTGTCAATTCAAGGGTTAATTGACCTACAATAGTCAGACAACCCAGAAGAATAAGGTTACCAAGGAGAGTGGCATATGACAAACAAATAAGCCTGTTTCAAAGGGTAATGGCATGGAAACTAGCACCAGTGAAATGGTTGTGCAGAGCACACAGAGTGACTCCCTTCGTAAGGTGGAGAAGATGTATTGATACAATGTCAGTTTTCACCTTATTTGCAACTCACAATTGACAATTTCATTAATAACTGACACTGCAGGAAACATTGTACATAAGACATTTCAGCCCCTAATTGGACACATCCCAAGTTCCTTAGGCCCATTTGAGCACATTTATATGGGCTTTATGGACATGCCAGATGGGAAGAAAGGAAATAGATGCTGCCTAGTAGTAACAGACAAATTCTTTAGGTTGGTGGAGGTCCTTCCATCCAACCACAATTACACACAGTTGTTTAGCAAGGAAAGTAACCCCAAGATGTGGCATACCCAAGATGATTACCTGGATACTGGACTGAATTGGATAGCTGTATTACTCCTTAACCCAATGTGTGTAAGATGCTCAAGAAATCGTAGCACATTTGATGCCACATGAAATTGCTCACTGGAAGACCAATGCCAATTCCCTGAGCATCTTCAGAGAATCTAGGCCCATGGTTAAAACAACTATAGACTGAGTTGTGAAAATACTTGAAAGGACTAACTTCTATACATCAGGCCTCATATCACCAGGTGATGAAAACCAACTTAGCTGAAAAAAAATAAAAAAAACAGTAAAACCTGGCCAGCTGGCTCTATGTGAAGGTACATAAAAGAAATTAGACAGAACCTAGGGTCCATGGACTACACAAGGTAACCCTAGCAACAGCTACAGTGGTTACCGTTGCTGGACTGAACCCGTGGAGCCACATCTGCCTTTGTGGTTCAGCCCAAGATCCTGGCAGGACTGTGAATAAGGTAACTTCACTCTGTCCTTGATTCTTTTGTGCCTTTAGGAGTTAAGTGCTAGTAACCTCTCCTCTCACCAACGAACCACTCTACATGGATGAAAATGCTAACAACACACACAGGAAACATAACAAGAAACAAGTTTCGCACCAAACAATTGGGGTCGTAGACTGTGAGGACATTAGGTCAATGGCATGGAACAAGAACCATTTCAGGAGCAGCAGTCTAAGTACATGTGTTGCAATAAACTGAAACAAATCAACTCCTAGATGAAGAAAAGCTTAAAGGACATTTGATTCAGTGCAAAGGGGACAGTATCTGTCTACTTACTGAGCTAAAGAAATCATGGGTTTAGGAAGCATGTAAATTACAAAATTGGTACATTAACAAAAGGGTTATGATTCTTATTCAAGTAAGGTCTATGGTATTCAACTGAGAAAATCTTCTTTTTTTTCAAGTGTGAGAAAAAGATGACTTTTTCCCACTTCAATTGGGAAAATGAAGAGGCAGGTAATCAGGTAATTTTCACCCATATCTTGGGAATGACTGCACATGAAGCCTTAACCAATTGTACCAAACCTGTGAATAAGAATCATGGTGCTATCCTAGTTATTGAGCATACTGGTTATTGTCAATTATTGGAAATTATTCTGATCAAATGAAATGTGGAATAATAATCAGAAATATGATTTGAGAATTGAGCAATGCGTGTGTGAGTACAAGTGGGAACGGGCACCAAGAGTGTGCCAAGCTCATCCCATTAGCATCAGGAAGAGATGAGGTAAACACATTCCAAGATGCAAGAAGAGGCTAGTAAAACTGTCTAATAGATTTAGCTCACACCAGGCTGTACCAAACTCATAGAACTAAGAGACACCTTCAAGGTTAGTCAGCTGTAGCTGCATTCTTTTCATATTAGAGAGCTTATCAGCAGTCAAATTAGTTATCTGAAGGGATAGAGGGATACCTAGTGGCAAATAAAGAGAATTTATGTGAGACAGGAACATCAGAAAATATACTTAGTTAAGAAAATTAGAGCAAACCAATCAAAGAACACCAGGATGCCCCATTTAAAATTATGCACCACTGTCATCAAGTCTGTTTTCGATTTTGAGACAGACATCCTTTATTGCTTAGATTTATTCTTTGTAATTACGCTCATTTTGATTTTAGATATTTGGCATTTTGCTTATCTTCATGACTACGTGAGAGAAGGAAACGAAGCCTCCATGGCAGCTTGTACCGCCACAACATCTACAACCCTACCAGGTCAGTGCCACTACTGAGAAAATACCCCAAAGTACGTGCTCAGCTGTGGCCCTGAAAAGTATGGCATGTAAACGCAACAAAGCCAGAACAAAAAAACGGCAATTTATCTAAGGGGCTAAAGCAGATCCCAGATGTTCTGGGCTATTGCCATGATGCAGCCAGTATGGAAACAGCTCTGTAAGTTCTTTGTTTTTCACACACTCTCTCTTTCTCTGTGTGTTCGCTTTTATGATGATGCTCATAAATTTACAGTCAGCTATGCCTGGAAAGGACAAACATATCAAACACAACCACCCACGCAACCCATTTATGAAGCAAAGCTGAGAATCATCTCTTCCACGTTAAGAAGTCACTGCTCAGCAGGGCAGGGGGTCCACACCAGGCATAGAGAGGCAGATGTCCAGGGCCCCTCAAGCAAAGGGACATATACAAATGAGACTTGCGTGTTGATGGTAAAATAACGTTGTTCAATATAATGTTTGATTTTATGAGTGCTGAAGGAGAAAAAAAAACAAAACATTATTCGAGGAAAGCAGAGAAACACAAAAAGAAAGTGTGTTAGTGCACTCGAAAGTAGCTGGCATTATTAATTCAGTCTGAAGGCGTGCCACACAAGTCCTGCAGACTGTACACTATAGCGGCCCAATACCAGCTGGTTCTTGCAGCTCCCACATGGCTTTTCATTCACTTGCAGTGAGGTTTTGTTTTCCTTTTTCAAACTTGCCAATATTAATTTACAGCACAACTAATTCAAATATGACAGTTAATCAAACATTTCAGCATTATTTCCAAATTTCAATCTAAATCTGAAGTCAGCAGGTGTGGACATGAAGTTTCATTTGAGGCTCTGGCAACTCCAGGTGAGCTACCTTATGAGATCTAACTATTTCACTTAACAAAACACAAAAAACACCACCATTGCTTTCCAGGGCTCTACCTATTCACTTAAAACAGCTTCCCCAAAGAACGACACATCACTAGTACGGAGAGCGCCGACAGTCCTGCTGTGGAGCAGGACGGAGCAAGGAAGTGGGCACGGAAACCATAGGATACCCAAGGTAAATACGTGGGGGGCGGAGGGGGCGTGTGAGGCACTAGCCACCTTAACGAACATTGCTGTTACAGGCCGTAGCAGGAGCAGAGATTAGCATCCTTAGCTGGCATAGCCTCCACTGAGGAGCTGCAGAGAGCTGTGCTATGCGACACGACAGGCATCGAATGCATCAATTTCATTTTCTACAGAATTATTGATTTTGACAGTCATACACAGATTAGGGCATTTACTGAGAATGTCTGATTCTGTATGTGTCATCTGTGATGCAGTTTAGCTGTATTTTTGAGTCTTTTACTAACTGTCCCTAAAAGGCGTACAGATGCTTGGTGCTCGCTGCGGCAATGTCTGTTCAAGCATCTATCGTAGCAGTTCTCAGAACTGTGTGTGCGTGTTTGCATGCATGTGCATGTGTGTTTTGCCTGTAAAGTCAGACCCGCCACCGGCTAGCCTACAGAGAAAGCATACCAGCTGTCATTCACACCAGCACGCGATTAACCTCCTAAACCCTGCGATCTGAAGTAACACAGAAAACAGCTACAGGGACATTCGGCAAAATTATAGAAGCACTTAATATAAACCTTAAGTGTAAATCTGTCAAACGTAATATAAAACAATCAGAAATGAGCATTTATGATATATAGAAGGACCACTTGAATTCCTTCAGTTACTCTTGATTCCTCCTAAGGAACAATCACAGAGCAGACTTAGTCACCCTTACGAGGTTCACACAACAGAGCAGGCGAGTCGCGCCCACCCTTCAACAACACAGCCGTCTAGGTCAAACTCTACACAGCCTAACAGCGGTTATTCATTATACAAACAGCCGCTATCGCATGCAGACCCGTTCATGCTATTCACACCTTGGGAAAATTTTAGGAATTTCTGAAATGGCCATTATCTCGCAATTTGGAAAACATGACATTGCAACAGCTATGATTTTATTACAGATTAAACACTTTCAGCAATGTTCTCAATATTCACAAGACATTTTTAATGTTCTATAATGACTAGATATATATAAAAGACCTGATTAAATGAAGAACATTAGCAAATTAATAATTTCATCTGATTCTTTTTCATGTAAAAACAAGATTAGCTGTTTATTTGCTTAGATCAAACTTACACATAACTTACAGCAGATAACTGTAACTTAAACGACCACGGCGATACCTTTTCCTCAAGTTTAGTGAACCTACAGGCCATAAATGTGCACGTTAGTGAGTTACGCCCCTGGCATCTGCCCAGGATCCTAGCTCATGGTTCGGACTTCTTCCTACTTTAACACTCGTGAGTCAGCTCACGAAGGGGCTTTGCTAATTACTCGATGAATAAACTCCGATGTGTTAAAGCAAAAACCTGTAGAAGTGTACAGGACGCAGTTCCCGGTCTCGAGGCTGACTGGGTTACAGTCTGGGGTGAAATTCCATCTGTGCCAGCATTCCCATACTATTAAAAAGGAAATGCTCTCCTCAAACTCCCCACGAGCTGATCCGATTCCCAGCCGTGGATCAGAGACGATACTTCTGTTCTTATGGTACATTTGCATTGCAGCAAAACAAGCCGTATTTGCACCACCTCTCACCCATTCTGTGAAGACAAGGGGCGGTTGTGCATGGAGTATTGTGGGAGTGAGTGTGTTGCGACCCAAGCAAAGAGAGGGTTGAAAAGTTGAGCTTTTTCTCAATTTTATGTAAATAAGAAGCAAGTTTCGCTGGACAACATTCAGTCAGTACTGCGTGGTATATTTCACCGCATCAAGCCACAGACCGAACTGGGTGTTGTGACACGATGCCAGATTAATAGCGCTGTGTCAGGTTTTCCTGTAGTTTTCGATACGACTCTGTAGGAAAACAGAGACGCATAAAAATAAATGAAGCACTGAAGAAGGTGTCTGAAAAAGTTTGTGGTCCTGGACTGAAATTTTAGTTTTTTGAGACAAACGTGCAGATCACACAGCAGGAGGCAAAACGTGAGTTTGGCTTCACACCGACGTAAATGTACCATTAGGGAAATGCATCAGGAGACCTCAGAATAATTACTGATCAACTAGAACAAAGGAGAAGGGCTAAGTAAAACATGACCCACACACACAAACACACACACAGAAAGGCCACTGATCCTCTTGTTAGACCCCTCCCCCAAGACGTTCTAACGTTACGGCCCCTCCCCCCTCCAGCCTGTCTTTTGTGGTTTAGAATTATTATGTGTGTGTGTGTGTGTGTGTGTGTGTGTGTGTGTGTGTGTGTGTGTGTCAGAGGCAAAAAGAAAGACTGTGAAAGTGTGTATGTTTTGTCTCTGTGAGCCCACAAGCGGCTGTCACCATAAAATTCACTCCTCCCATTAATCCCTTCATTGTATTAAACCTCATTCATCACAACCCCCTCTGTGTGTGTGTTTTCACTTTCTTCATGGAAACTCTGCCTTTGTGTACAACCCATGGGTACCCACCAGGCACAAACCTCACAAAGCACTCAGCCCCTACAACCTACACCCGCCATAACACACACACAGACAGACACGCAATATCACTTTAACTGATGTTATTTGGCCTCTTATTGCCCATGCTGCATCAGTGAGTCATTACACTAAAATATTTCAGTATAATGATAAAAGTATAATATAATGATAAATTCTAACTGGGAGTGAATTTTATCAACAGGAGAAATCTACTGATTAGAAATGAGAAATTTCATAATTCACATTTTTGCCTTTTCAGCCAAACTGCTGTGTTAAGAGATCAACATAACTCGTCACTCATTAAATCACATTAAGGACAGAATCCCATATTTTGAGGAACCCATGTAACAATGTATGTTTGTGATGTGGTATGTTTCATTTTTGTTTGTTTGTTTCATTTACGTGTTTGTATGTTTCATTTTGTTTGTTTGTTATGAAAACAAGACTGAATGACTGACCTATTTATGTGGCGCCGAGTCAGTGTTAGACTCTCTAGCTATTCTCAAAATTATGTGTAAAAATTCACTAAAAAACTGAAAGGCTGCCTTATCAAATAAATTAAATTAAATACGGATGACAAAGACTAAATATCTACTTCATTAGTGGCCTTTGTAATAATATAGCAGCACTTTAAAAAATCTTTTTTTATGCTGTAAACATTCTAAACAATATCAAACACATACGCATTACATGGCAGTTTTTATTATTCAAGTTATTTGTCACATTATCCCAAAAACAATTCAATTGTTTTGGTCAAAATAGTGCAAACCAACCTTTATCCATAATAAAGGGATCACCAGTGTGCTTAAATACACTGCCATACATGTCAGATGAAATGTCTCATAGTATAATAATTTAATCCACACTGTGTGTCTGCAAGGCTGTGGTGAATAAATTAGACCTAACTGTCTGTAGTAGATGCGCTGGTTAACTTACAGTCTAGCTGTTGGGAGTCAGAGTGCAGCACAGTTTTGATCCGAGTCTGGAGAGTAACTGACGAGTTGAGTAAGGTTTGTCTGAGCAGACCAACAATGCAAGGTCTTTAAATGCTGTTTACTGCTGGGCGCCGACATTCTAGCTGGTGACCAGCTTTACAACATTATAAAAGTGTGAGACCATACAACGGCATACAATGCCAGAATGTCGTACAATGCCAGATTTCTTACTGCTGGTGTACACCTAAACAATTCCAGAAAATCTTCTGAGACGTCATTCCATGACTGAAAAGGGAAAAGATTGGCACAGAGTACTGTTAATGAGGATGTGAAACACTGAGAACACTTCCAGGTCAAAAGGTCAATCACAAGACAAGCCTGAACCTGAAAGTAGGACATGGATGGTGCTCAAGATATGACAGCCCACATCAAATTCATCTCGGTGGTACAGCTAGTGTTGCTGGTTAGCACTGTACAATTAGCATCAAAAATAGCTTAATGTACTCATTCCACCTTGTATTCTAATATTTTAGATTCAGAAATATTTAAATGAAATTGAAATGGAAACAATTAAAGCAATTTATTTAATGTCTTTCTTGTGCTAGATTAAAGTGCCTAAAGTTGCTGTAAGGCATTGTTTTTTGGGACAATTGCTAAATTGTTTTTGCATCTTTACAGCCAACACAAATTGTTGGGCTGAGAATAAAGGTCTAAGGCTAAACTAGCCAATCAGGATGCCTCTATACAAGGGGGCGGTCCTACCTGCCTGTCACTTAATTTGGTACACACATGCAACAAGCCAAGTGGCCTGGCCAAACGCTCAGTGTGTATGTCTTAGCAGGGAAGGGCGTTAGAGGATGGTGTGGTTGAACGGTGTGGGACCGAAGGAAGTTCAGGGTCTCCTTGGATACCAAAGTCTGTCATACGTCTGCAAGGACTGTAATGTCAGTTACAGCACGTTTAAACAAAAACACCACCTTCATCGATCGTAAGATAAATCTTCATGTAAACACACCGCAGCTCGAGGTTACAGGTTTCATTCAAATACATTTGGGATGTAACATTAGTGAAATTCTGGACCACTACCCTAAACAGATATTTCCTCATGTCTCTGTTCGTCAAGACCAGATCCATGTGCTTAGCCATGAACAGTAGTATTAGGTCCAGGAGATTTAGTAGCATGGATATGAAGAATGCTCCATCCTCCCTGCAGTTCTCCAACGGAGCCTCAGGAACAAAGTTTCCTCTTACTGGCACACATCAGTCCAATCCTGCATCATGGTAGTATGAGCTGACGCCACTGTGGTACTGATGTTATAATGCGGTGTTACTCGGACTTCAGCATTTCCGATGCCACACCCACTAACAGCTTACATTCACATACTATACATTTACACTACATTAACAGCATTTGGCTGACACATTATCCAAAGCGACTCACATTTATGACTGAACACAACCTGAGCAACTGAGGGTTAAGGGTCTTGCTAAGGGGCTCCAACAGTACCTTTGACCACTGAGCTACCACCACTACACAGTGCCATAAACTGTCAGTGTTGTGCAGTGGCATGTTCACTTACCATAAGAAAGACATCGGTTATGCCTATGAGAGATGGTGTGGACCATGACATGTAGGAAATGACATGATTGACAGGAAGCTCATCTTATGGATAAAGGGCTTCCCAGTACTGTGATGGAGCTGTCTTAGAAGACTAGGACTGGGCCCACAGAACCAGGATCCAGAGTTGACCCAAACCTTTGACAGCCAGACCACGGCTCCTGCATGTGCGTGCTCAGTAGTGCAACACCGGATGAACACAAAAAAGTAGTAGATCTAAGGTCAATATCAGTTCAGCTGGTGCCGTTGTCCTGTGGACAGGGTTGGCACCCTGGCAGAAACACACACACACACACACACACCTAGCTAACCTCCAAGTGACCTTGGTCCAGTCAATCAGCCACGTGTTACAATCATTCACGCATAAGCTCTGGCACCACTTTTGTATTTAAAATGAATCAAAACAGTGAGTTCATGCCAAAAAACCAAACAACAAATAATATCTCAATCAAACAAAATGGCAAAATACTGTCTGTAGTGTAAAAGTCACCAGCTCAGTATCATGTAATCCACATCACAATATAGTCTACAGACTAGTCCAGTCTACAGCAGCACTATTCAGTCTACAGACTAGTCCAGTCTACAGCAGCACTATTCAGTCTACAGACTAGTCCAGTCTACAGCAGCACTATTCAGTCTACAGACTAGTCCAGTCTACAGCAGCACTATTCAGTCTATAGACTAGTCCAGTCTACAGCAGCACTGTCCAGTCTACAGCAGCACTATTCAGTCTACAGCAGCACTGTCTGAGTTCAGGGATGAAATCTCTTTTCCTCGGAGCTCAGATCTGCAGCCAACACTGGAACAAAGTATTGTAATGACAGATGTAGAACACTTGATATTGTAGTTTAATTAAGAACAAATTACACGCTAAGATTACAGAGTAATTTATACCCCAACAAACTCGATTTCAACAGCTCAGATTTGCCACACAATACTGGCACAATAGTAGAATTCACCTCCAGAGTTAAACAGTAATAGAATACACTGTAACAGCGTTACATAAAGGTAACGGAATTACATAAAGGTAACGGAATTCTTAACAAGGATCACTTTTTCTTTTTTCTTTATTTTTGTCCCTTTTAATGGTTATAACTGTTTATTTTCAGGTTTAATATGTGCTCACTGTGTGTTGAGCTCTTAGGTGTGTTTCTTTTTCGTGTGACGTAACTGGAAACAGACATGCATCTGTAAGTCTTGCTGAGGGGATTCGTGCATTTCTTTGCTTTCATTAATGCAGTTTGAGTGCTAATAGCTTTGTGGACATGATTTTTATAAAGTTCTTGATAGTATAGATCTTCCATCCATTTTTGAATCATTGAATATATTTGGCTTTGGTCCAAAATT
>NW_027658554.1:0-36849 GCF_041902795.1 Electrophorus electricus | reverse complement strand
GGTCCCAACGCCACTGAAGCAGAATGATTAGCAGCTAAATGCCAACAAAATACAGCGTGTATGTCAGCCATTGTGCATGCCCAACATATCGAGCAAGAGTACCTGGTGTGCCAGCACACCAGTGTTCCAAGGACTGTAATCCCTCTGAAAAACGCAGATGTAGGAGAAGTGAATATGACAATCTCTATGTGCCAGGTTATTAACCAGACCTCAAACTGTCCCAGTCCCACTAACCCCGCACCACCGAAAATGATGCTGCATGTGGCAGCTAGTAAGGGTGAGATATTTGTATAGCAGATGAAGCAGCAGGTGCCGGAAGTCTGGTCCAGATGCATCGATTATGTGCAGGTGCACAGCAATGGCACTTGCAGTGACTCCAATAGCAGTTCCCTGTGGAATTGCTCCATGACAACCCTGCAGGGGTATTGGAATGTAATGTGGGTCGGTGGTTCGGTGGCCTATGGTGAATTGCCACAGAACTGGACTGGTTGTTGTTATCCAGCTGTAGTGCGCCCAAGGACGCAGGTGTATACACTTCCCCATGCCAAGCAGCACAGGGTGAGGAGAGACATAACCAGCACAGACTATTGTGGTAGAATTCTGAGGGACCCATGGACCACTCTCGGTGAAACCATTGGTTGGTCCCTTTTCCTGGGCGGTGGCACAGTAGCAGCCCTGCAAAAGATCAATGGCTTAGCTTATCAGTTACTGCAAGTAGTTAATGACACCTTAGCAGCAATAGGTGCCTTAAAGATAGAACAACAAGTGATAAGGGCAGCAGTGCTTCAACATAGAATGGTATTAAATGAAGGAAGGAGGAGTGTGCAAAATGATTAACACTTCCTGCTGTTTTTACATTCCAGATCTCAGCGCTAATATTACTGATTATATGAATCTTATGTGATCTGCCTTCACTCCGCAGCCTACAGTTCCAGTAGCGGCTGTAGCGTTGCCCATTCTGCTACTCATTCTTCTTCTTTTTCTTCTTCTTCTGTGTTTACCTCCTTTTTTGTCATTGCGTGTCAGACGTCTTTCTAGTGTGTTCACCATGCCAGCGCTCAGCGGCCATGCCAATGACCAACCCCAGCTCTTTGAAGACATTCTGCTCCCCAAGATGGGCGGTGCTGGTGATCCACATGAAGACATCGTAGTGCTATTTGCTGAATAAAAGTGTGATAATGTGTGATATAAAATAAAGGGGGGAAATGTTGTGGAAATTTACTTTGCTTTATTTTACTTTGCTTTATGTTTCTATAGTCACAGCATAACAGTCTGCAGATAAGCATGTGAGTCAGGTACACCAGCTGCTCACATACCATTCTAACCATAGAGATAGAAGAAGCCTTCAGCGCTCAGGCTAACCAAAACATGAATTAGCCGATACTCTGTAGGAGTCGTTTTTCTTTTTTTTCTCTTTCTTCTGTTCTCTGTATAAGGGGAGGGGGACCGTACTGCGCGTCAGTGCTTTTACTCTGTTATACAGGGGACAGAACTCAATAAACTTTTACTCTTTACTACTCAATGCATAAAGCTGTCTGTGTTTGATGTGCTCTCATTTTCCCACCACATCCATTTAGCAGTACTGAATAACCGAAATGGCTTAAAACAGCTGAGGGGATGTTTGAAACTGAGTGATAAGATGTTCAGCAATTTATATATGATAATACAAGGCAGTAAATTAAATTGGGCTGAACTGGACAATAGTACCTGGCATGAAAAGTATGTCGTAGAGAGTAACAAAAAACTCAACCTCTCACCTCGCGCTCTGAAATGTCTCCGTCACTGTCTGTAGTGTCCTCTAGGATACTGCTGCCCTCACTAAAGTGTGTCACCCTGACCGGGTCAAACATCTCTTGAACATAATGGAAAATCAGCTTCAAGTGCTGCACTGAGCAAGAGTGCACTGTAAATGGCCAGATATAAATGGCAATGTCAGTAGTAAATTTATATATGCAGTCATGGAACAGGACCTAGCTGTAGAGCACAGCTTTAAGGTGCATATTATGATGTGCTCTTACCAATCATCCTCCTGGCTGTGTTTTGCTCTTTTGGCCAAATGTTTCTCTTCCAAAGCAGACAGACCAGACTTGCTGCATATTACTCCGTGCACTATAAATAAACCACATGTATAATGTCTTGTAAACAATGGAACAAGGGAAATTTGAATTGTGACTACTCTGTTAAAGGGGCGGATAAGGCAACCCACCCAAACCCCCCGAAAGCTGTTCTGTTATCTCTAAACATTAACATTAAATATTCACATCATAACTCGACCCCGTGCAGTAGGGCAAACTCACTCGCATGGGGGAAAGGATTACAGACTACCTGTACTGCTGCCGCAACTCTGCGGCCATTCCAACAACATCCACATACATTCCAGCAACATCCTATTATAGGACACAGTGGGCTTAAATACACCCATTTAATAGCATGTTGGACCTTCTTTGGCCTCCAGAACTGCAGCAATTCTTTCTGGCATAGTTTCCACTATGTGCTGAAAATACTCTGCAGGAATCTTGGTCCAATCTTCATAGGATATTTTCTCTGAAATTACATGGAGGGACTGACATGTTCTAAACTGCCTGTTATACTCTTACAGCCGCTTTGAAATACAAAAAAAACATATTTATCTTCCACTCCACTCAAGGATGGCCACACTTGGAATTTCCCTTGGCACATTTAAAACATTGTGTGAGCCAGATAGCTTCTGTTTTCAACCTTCCAATGCTCTGAGTATTAGTGTTCTATGCATATGAGATGCTTCAACACGTCCATGCGTGTTGTAAAGAAACACAGTGTAAGCAGTATTAATGAAAGTGCATCTCTACCTCAAACTCACCAGTGTAACAATTACAGTTTGTGAAATCTAATTTTAAATGGCGATCAGCCTTCTTAACAAATAAGCAGAACTCACCTTGTTAAGTGTTTGTGTTTGTTTGTTTGTGTGTGTGTGTGTGTGTGTGTGTGTGTAGTTTTAAGCATAGCAAGGCACTTCAGGGTTGCCAGGTGGAGCCTTCCTGAAGACCCTGATACTGAAACAGCATTAAAAGCTGCAATGGCACTGTAGTTGTATTTATCTGCACTAATACAGCTTTGAACTATTGCACTCTTACATACAGTAAGTTTCTATGTACCGGTGTACATTTCTGTGTACCTTTAGTAACTAAAGGGATTCTATTCTAATATTACAAGTGCTAGAAGTGCTGAAACTCAAAACAGTGAAGAAACCAGTGGAGCTTAATGACTGGTCAGATGAAGAGAGTGAAGTGAGGAGTTTCCTTCAGTGTCTGCCATGTCCCAGCTGAGGTGAGTGTGAAGCTTTTATTGGTACTATAGGAGTTGTGTTTAACTTTGAAACTGATGGTGTCACAGCCATTTGTGGCCGAGAGTCTAGAAGAGCATAATTGGCTGTACTCTTAGGGAGAGAGGGAATGGCATACGCTCTCTCCCCTGTCAATTACAGAGACACCGTGCAATCAAGGGCGTCTATAAGTTCACGCGTCAGAAGGGGGAGGAAAAGACTATTTTCTGAGTACTTAGAATAACATTCCGTATTTTTTGGAGAACATTTTCTAGAGTGTTTTCATGTAGAGAGAGAAATGAGTGGCTAAAATGTCAGAAGCTTTAAGGAGACAAATGGGGAATACTATAACAGCTCTTTCCATGTGTTAGTGACACCAGCGTTCCCTCTTTTCCCAGATGGTAAAAAAGAGCCCTGACTCTTGCAAACTTCATTTTTTTGTAGAACAAAGAGAAAGATGAATAACTCGCTTTATGGCCTTTTTCCACTCATGCATACCAAGTCCAGTATGCATCCAAACACTGTCAGAATAGTAGGAGTGCAGACTTTGAAAAATGGTCTTCTCATGTAAACTCAGCAGCTTTGTCCCTGGTTGTCTAGTGGTTAGGATTCGGCGCTTTCACCGCCGCGGCCCGGGTTCGATTCCCGGTCAGGGAAAAACCTCTTTTTATGCTCATATAAAACGACAGATTCTGCATTAAAACATAAAGTTTGTGTGAGTTGGAGTTGAGCCGACAGCCTAAGGATGACTTTTTTTTTAAGTTTTAACTTCTACTCTACCAACTGAGTTATTGAAAGCGACATGCAAGTAATCCCACATGTCCAAACACCAGTATGTTGGCAAGAAACACAGCCAGTTTTGGATGTTTCAATTGTTAAGTTCATTTGACACAAAGAAGAAAGATCGCATTGTATAAGTTGTTCAGCTACAAACAGATATATCTTTTGATGACATTTGGAATCATACTGGACTTTGTGTACATGAATGGAGAAAGGCCATAAATGGTTAGAATAACATTCAGTGCTTTTGGAGAAAAGTTTCGAGAGTTTTGTCATGTAGTGAGAGAAATGAGTGGCTGAAATATCAGGCATTAAAAGTGCAATTTGCACTCAGGGAAAGAAAATTGCTTTCATGTGGACCGCATTGAGATATCGATCTGCCTGTGAAACAAAACACCTCTTAAGAGGCTAGATTTGTGCTCTCAAGCTGCGATGGTGGTTTTCTCATGGCTTCTAAAAGAAGAGGCTGTGGTCAGGGTGGAGTGAGTCTTTGATAACCAAGATTGTTGTTGTTTTGGCCTTCGAATAGACAATGGCATTACCCAGTGTCAGGTCTTTCTCAGTAAACTGCAGAGAATGATATAGAGGGCAAGAAATGGTCAAGCACAGTTTTATTGGGTGTGTGTCTATAAAAAACACTACAGCTCTCTGATACATTTTTGGTTCAAGATTTAATCATCATGCAAATGATTGTGATTAATGCTTTGTCTGTTTAATTCAAATATTATACTATAAACCTAATATTTTAATAGGGTTGGCAACTTTCTAGATCCGATTACTACATGTGTGTGAAGTACAGGTGCTGTAGCTATACGGTATACAATTGTCCACAGTAGCCTAATTATAATATATACAACCAAAAATCCATCTAAAATAAACACCAGAAACTGCTCAATAGGTAGGATAACAGCAGAACAATTGTCCCGCCGTATAAGCAAAATGAGAGCCTGCTAAGGCCGCCAAGAGGGTGCCAAAGACCATGTATTTATTTCTATTTGTTTTTTACCTATGTTATGTCAGTGGCAGCTCAGATTTCTGCGTAGGCCCCAAACAGGCTTGGGCCAGCCCTGGTATCACAGTGTCGTGCACTGGAAAACCATCAAGCCTGTTGACTATGCTACCAGTGTTGTTCATGTAACTGTGCAAATAAACTGCAAACACAATTACTTTTAGAAGTATCATCCAGTTTCTTTTCACAATTGCCAAAATGTAATGAATCACAGCCAGTGTTCTAAAACAGACCTGGAATGTATTCCTGGTTGATGTGCCCTGTTTCTAGTTCCAAAAAAAAAAAAAAAAAAAAAAATTGGTGGATGAATTTTCAATGAAAGTGCTTCACTCAGCAGCCATTAATGATTCTTATATCCAGTATGAATAAATTGAAATTCCTATCCTTGTATCAGGTGCAGCAATTATGTGTAACAATTGTGAAGCAAAAAAGCAATAGCAACATTTTAATATAACAATATAGGTAATATAGAACTTGATCTAATGATATTAATTAGGCTATGCAAATAACACAACTACTTCGGTAGCAGATCATTCATGCCTGTTGAATAGGCAGTTTTCTGCTTTGCAGATACTTGAAATCTTTTACTAATCTTTCCCCAAATCCAGTAGGAGCTGCCTTTTACATTAACATGCCAGGATACACGCTGACTGGATGTTTAATCTTTCTAATGGGTAAGCTATATTCTTATAGTCAAGAAAGATATTTTTTAATTATTAATCAGTTAAGGAAGTCAAGCTATTGCATTTTGCTGAGATGAAGGAATATTGCATAACCCTGTACTGGCCAAATAATTAGATTTGATGTTCTATTTTTTAGATTAATCCCATAACTGAATTATTCACATGGTTTTATAGCCATGGTTAATACTTGCTGTCAAAATGCTGAGGTTCGTAAGAACCTCTTTCCTTCATAAGGAAGCTTCCTGTTTTTGAAACAGGTAGTTTCAGCATACTAGCTCTTACTGCTCTCTATCTGTTTAACAAATGTTTTGTTGGATTTAACTACTTTCTACCTGGAAACTGGCAACTTCCATGGAAAACTATTTTATCATCACAAACTATATCTAAGGAACTACCACAAACATAAGTAATGTTAACATTTTGCTTTTTCATCATGACTTATGTTCTGCTTCAGAGCACTGAATGCAGCATGTTTATTCTTCGTCATTAGTGGCAGTTTTATCTGTGAGAAGTGTAGATGAATTGCTAGTCTGACAGACAGTACGCATCCAGACAGCAAGGCGAAAGGGTGACGTTACGGCAAAGTAGACGAGCTTCCACCAGCTCATGGGACCACTACACATCCCCAACATTAAGTAACAAAATCCCAGAGACCTTCTGCCTGTACTGGCCAGACTTCAGATCAGAAGGTGAGAGAATACAGTCATGTGTTGTGTGGCTCAGATTGTTCACACAGTTAGTAACAGTCCAAACACTTTAATTATACTGTACAGCATGAGACCTGGAAATGTGTGTCTGTGTTTTTGTGTGTGTGTGTGTGTGTGTCTTCTCCCCAGGCTGAGCTCCAGCTTTGTACTGTCCATCATCAGAGAGATCTATCAGACTGGCTCTGCTCACTGTGTGTCCAGCTTGTTGAATTCAGCAGAGAACTGCATCAACCTGAACAGCAGAGAGCTGGACTCTGTCCACTGTGCTGCCCTGCGCTTCACCCTCCAGCACTGCACAGCAGTCTCTCTCAGCCTGCTTTTCACCTCCATACCAAAGGCGGAGCTGGAGAGCATTGAGCCACTGCTCTAACACGTCTCCCGTCTCAGGCTTGAACTTTTCTCACAATCAGAATTTTAACACAGAACTGGTCTGTTTAGGGAGTGTTATATAAACGTTTATGTACGTTTATGTGTTTTTCATGAGTTTCCTCAAAAGTCATTTTGTGCCAGCATCATTTAGGTTTTATTGAGACTCCTGTCAGGTAATCAGCAATATCCATGGATATTTACTTCAGAATAAAATTAAATTTAGGTGAAATATTTATATTAACCTGAAATTAACTGCCCTGCCACTGTCTGTGTGTGTTTTGTTTTCTCCGTGTTGACAGGCTGCTGTTGCTGAGGCTGCTCCACTGCTACAGTGTCTCTGAACTACAGCAGGGGGCAGCAGCAACAGATCTGCTCCTCGCTCTGCAGCACAGACTGGATTTCTCCTGCTGCTCTGCTCTGGACCTCACAGCAGACACACAGAAACACACACTGACTCTGAGCACTGAGGACTGCAGAGTCGTCTCCATGGTCATCCAGAGAGTGAGCTCTCACACACACACACACACAGCTCACTCTACACGGCTGTGAGGGCAACTCTTCCCCATTTTACACACAGTCACCCTTCAGTAAGCCACTGACTCAACACCACACAAACTAGGGAAGCATTCTGGAAAAGGGAAAAGAATTTTATCATTTGAAACAAAATGTGTGTAAATAGCATTAATGTTAGTAGTTATGTGAGTGTGTTAGTGTTTTGTGACTCTACATGTTGGAGAATGTTGAGTGTGTTCAGCAGCAATAAAGCCATGCTGCTCCAGTTCCTGTCTCTTCTCTGTGTGGGGACTGATGTGGAGTGTGTGAGACGCGCTGTGGCTCTCTCCCGGGCTCTGGGTAAGATGGTGATCCTCAGTCAGACCCGGCTGGACCAGCAGGCCTGTAGGTCACTGGCACTGTTTCTGGAACATTCTGAAGGGCTGTCAGAACTGGACCTTAGCCACTGTCAGCTCACTAACCACTGCCTGCAGATGCTGTTCGCACACCAGCACAAAGCCCACATCCTGGAGTGAGTGGACAAGCGGGAGGAGGGATGTGTAGAGAGTCTTGATTGTTGAGTGCACAGTGAGCACTAACATAGATATAACACATTTTACTCTTTTTCTCACAATTTAACACAAAATCCGGCAGGGTGACTGAACATAGAAGCTGTGCGTGTTCATTGTAAAGCATTGTATGTTCCTTGAAAGGCTCTATATAAATTTAACTTTGCTCATTCAGTCATATCCTGTGTTCCTTCAAGGACTTTATTTTTCAAAAGCAAACAGCAAAAAGCTTGATTTTCTTGGTGATTTTATTTGGAAATGACGACCTCTCTCACTGGCTGCCTGGATCACTGATCACTGCCTGTACTTGGCAGGATGGATCTCTGTGGTCTACAGAATATCCAGACTGCTTGTAGAAACACATGTTCTCATTAAAAAGAGAAATAAGGCATAACAGACTCATTATGATTTACAGTTTCATGCCTGATAGATAACAAGTCATGTGTACAAGAACTGAAAGAAATGATATTTTGTTTAAAATGTCAAAATGCATAATTATCTGGCCATTAATGACTCAGGTCCACTGACACAAATATACTATTTATTGCTTTGCTTATTCATTCATTTGCTAATTCAATCATTCGTTTATTAATTCATTCGTTCATTACTTTAATTCATTGATATATAAATCTACAGGTGTTTGTACTACTACACGGTGATTTAGTAGAGGGAGGTGTGTTTGGGAATCCTGAACAATGTGGTAATTATAATCCATCTAATTTCAACCTCAGTCACAATGACATCACTGATGTGTCAGCAAAGAGGATCTATGATACCTTCTCCACCAACAACAATATTCACACTGTGAGGTAACTGTGTGTGTGTGTGTTTAGGCATTTAAAATAAGGTTGTATTTATTTTAGTTTAAAATTTCAAATTTAAAAGCCTATTTTGATTTTATAGGCTCTTCAACAACAGAATTACAGGCATACAAATCTTCCTCTCAGACAAGTGCTTTGAAGTCTGGTGATGTTGATGTGTTGTTGGCACTGTAATGATGAGATTTGATTTTTCTAGATTATTGGGACTATCCAAATTATATTTTTGTTTTAAGTGAAAAAATGTAATGATTAAAAAACAAATTTTAGTTATCTTATACATTTTAAGATTACATATAAAAATCAAATACTCAAAATTTATTTATAAAGTACTTTTTAAAATTGTATTTTATTTTATTTTATTTTATTTACAACAGGTGCTATTACAAAGCAGCTTTTCAAATGTCCAAGTCCAAGCCCCCAGTAAGCAAGCCAAGGGTGACAGTGGCAAGGAAAAGCTCCCTAGAGCATGAGGAAGAAACGTCGAGAGGAACCAAGACTCAAAGGGGGTCCCATCCTCCTCTGGCTGTTTAAAGAGAGACATAAATTAAAAAATGAAATAAGCATTTAATGTTTAGTCCAACTTTCTGGAGGTTCTAGACTTGTGTGCATGTGTCCGAGACCCAAGTCGCAAGAGAACGTCCATTAAGGGCAACAGAGAGTAGCTGGTTGGGGAGGAGGTGGTGTGGGCTACAACAGGGGACATCAGGGGATGATGGGAGTAGCCAAGGCATCTGAGACAGGATGAGGCTCAGTAACATCACAACATCAGGGGTAGGTGTACCTCGGCAGAGTCCACTATCAGTCCAGTGTATTAGAGCAATGATGTTTGATTCCTACTCAAAGAACATGTGATATTTCCAACATTCACTTTAGGTATCAATGAAGTTGTGACATCAAGCAAAGGAGAACAGTGAGACATGAGTAGACAAGCACAAGTTGGACCTATTAGGGACAATGAAACAAAACCTGAAGACAAGAAAACAGAAATGAAAGCCTGAGTGAGCTGAACTGAACTGAATCAAACTCCTACCGCTATATGGACTTAGCTCTGTAATATAGTTGAAACTGTAAGTTGCTATAGATAAGCGTGTCTGCCAGATGTCTGCTCACATTAAGCAGTGCAGTTGTGCAGTGTGAACATGACATCTGTCTTTTACAGCAAAATCTAATTATTTTATTATTCTTTAAATGTCTTTAAATGTCTTCATGGTCTAGCAACTCATAATGGCATTAGCACTTGAAAGCAAAAAAACAGAAAAAAAAAACAAACCAACAGCAAAACAAAAACATCTCAAAACACACTTATTGCATTGAGTTCTGTTTAGATGACTTTTGATTTTATATTAACACATCTACTGTTATCTATTTACCTTTTCCTTTTATCATTATATATGTCATTTTATTTTTTATCCTTTGTGCAATTAGTCTCTTCTCAATGCGTTTTATTTTTTGTGTGCAGAGAGAAGGGGTAAGAAGATGCATATACAGAGGTCTGGACTAGCCGTGCTGTCAAAGGTTAGGGGAAATGAAATAAATAAATGTTCCAAAATGTTTTTTAAATAGTTTAGTATCCAACATTTTAAATTCTAACATTTATGGTTACCCCCAGCAGTGATCAGTGGTAGCTCAGTGGTTAAGATACTTGACATGTAGTCAGAAGCTTACCTGTTCCAGCCCTACTGCTGCCAAGTTGCCACTGTTGGTTCTCTGAGCAAGGCCCTTAACCCTCAATTGCTCAAGTTATACTCACTCGTAAGTCACTTTGGATATAAGTATCAGGTAAATGTATGATTGTGTTTTTTATAATCTTGTACACATAAATGTCATATTCAACCAGAATATGTAAAACACACTGTCAAATCGTGTTTATAAAAATACGTTTTAGTTGTAATTAATTTCTGTAGCTTCATGTCACTTATGCTGATATGGTTGTTGGCTCAGACAACAATGGCCACAAGAGGGAGACAAAGAGCTTCCCTAGTAATCAATGAAAACAGGCATACCCTGTAACTGTATGCTATACTATTCTTTTATTTTATATTTTTCCTTGATGTCCACTTACAATGTTTGCATGGCTTTATGTTCCAAAAATAATCATAATCTATTTTACACAAATATTTTCCAACCTGTTTATCTTGTAGAATTAAATAGGACATGTATTACATTACGAATAAAGAATTCTGCGCTGCATACACTTAGACATCGGTAATATAACTTGCAGTTATATAACTTCTAGTGAAAATCCTTGAAGCAGTCAACACCATCATCTGAGTAAGCTCCATTTAACCCTCTGAAGTTAAATAAAGAATTGCAGCTAAATGTGTGAACATTATCACGTGTCAGTTCATAACAAGTTAAGCTTCATAATAAGTCACGAAGTCAAGAAAATTCATACCTAAGCATTACCTTGTTTGATGTGTTTATTGATGTATTTGGGTATAACCAGGTCATTTGCCTGTTTTTATGTATTGATCTTTATTGCTCCAAAAAACTACTCACGTCTTCCAATGTTCTTGATCCCCACTTGTAAGAAATAGTAAATGGACTAATCCTAGTTGTGGATAAGTATAAGACTAAACAGCTGTGAACTAATTCCACACGAGGGGAGTCATCACTGGAAAGGTGTCCTGGTGCGAGGCGTGCAGTGGTCCCTGTCCTGCGAACACAGAGAGACACAGAGGCGAGATACCAGTTAAAAAGGTTTGAGAAAGTACATCCTCCACTGACAAGATTCTGTTGTTTAAATGTAAATGGAACAGGTCTGCTCCTTCTCTCAGCCAATATAGAAACAGCTAACCGCACTACAACAAGTACACAAGGTGTAATGAACTTGCTATGAGAATGATCTCAGTAAGTAACTCAAAAAGGAAAGGAGCTTCTCCTTCCTGTTTTCTTTGTTCTCTTCTTGTTAGTGTTTGTATTTGTTCTTTCAAAACACTCCTGCACTCATTCCTCACACTAAAACATGAACCTGGTGTTGTTTACACAGTGACTGGGTGTGAGGCATCTGATCCATGATTTCCCCCTGGGGTCACAGGTCTCGTTTGTCGCCTTTTTTTTCTCCTTAAGACAAAAACAAATTAAAATAAGAGCAGAAAAACTGAGCAGAAATAAACAACTATTAAAATTCTAGATGCACTGTGGAATGTTCAGAGAAAAACAAGACACTCCAGTCTCTATTGTATTTAATATGTGGTATTTAACTGTCAATATGGGGACATTACGACAAGGGAGTGTGCTCAGCTGACCTGTCTATGATTTTATTTTATTTTATTTTTTTAATCCTAGTCTTTGATTAAGTTAAGGAATTTTTCTTTCAAAGAAGAGAAAAGGGATGGAACATGTGAAACACAAACATAAAAATAGGTATGCATTTATCTAATAAACTGATGACTACGATTAGGTGAGACAAGTTTTAGGATATAATAATAAGTGTATTATTTCCATCACACTTTTCACCTGAGTCTCCTGTGTTTCTGGATAAAAGAAAGTAATATAACACAAGCAGTTATACAATTTCCGAAAGGCATATTATTTAGAAATAAAGAAGAACTTGGTTATTATTTGGTTATTAGGACACATGAGGAAAGCATTTTAGTTGCATTCATTTTGCCAAAGACATCCATGACTGAAACAAGCTTCCTGTCACCACTGACCACCCTCCTAGCGTTCATGTCTCCACGGTTTCCCTGTCTAGTGTCTTTATTTTGATTTACTCCCTTGTTGTGGTTCCATTCCTTCGTTTCGTTTTCTGCACCCCTCATAATTTGCACTTGTGTCTGGTTTAATGCTCATTTGACCATGTTTTTAAGCCCTGTTTTAGTTTAGTCTTGTTGCTATTTATTGTAAGTCCAGCTGCTGTTTGTTAATCGAGGCTTCCGTGCATGTGAATATAAGCCTGAATGTTTATCCTCGCCCCAATGTTATAGCCTGCATCCCTGGTTTGTCTTCGTGCGCTTTTCTTTACTTTAGTTTATCATGAATTCTCGGACACTCCATGTTAATAATTTGACCCTGGACTTTGGATTTGCCCCTAATAAATCTCACTCTTTTCCACACACTGCTCATCGTTACACTTCCCCAACCTACTATATTTACATTAAAACTCCGTCAACAGCAGTCTTTAACGTTGAGGGTTTTTTTAATCTGTGTAAAATTACATAATTTCTGCTGTTTCAGAAGTGAAGGATTTGCGTGCTCTAAATTTTCACCATGCCAATGCACAGAGGTTTTGGTATGGAGATTTTATCCCGATCTATAGGAGCAAGTGTGATGGACTATAACGTTGACGAGAAAGAAACCATCCGTTTCGCCGCCGTTTATGTCCATAGATGCTGCTATTACCAAAACTAGTACTGCGCTGATTCTTAGAGGACGGTTGATTTGACCGGATGTCGCAGCAGTACGGCCGACTACTCCTGATCATAACGTATTCATGACAACTCAGCCCTTTTTACGACTGAGGTGCTCACACGACAACGCGTGATCTTGCACCTTTTATGTGTTTTAAGAAAAACGCTCAGTGTTTTAAAGTGCAGCAGCGAATTTTGATCTAACGCGTTACTAAGCTCTGTGAGCAGAGTAATTTCTCCCATTGTGTTGAAATGAACAGGTGTCTGTTATTAGTTCAAGCATTGTATGTTCTTTGAAAGGCTCTATGTAAATGTAACTTTGCTCATTCAGTCATATCTTGTGTTCTGTCAAGGACATTTTTTTGAAAACAAACAGCAAAAAGCCTGACTTTCTTGGTGATTTTATTTCTCTTACTGGCTGCCTGGTTCACTGATCACTGCCTGTCCTTGGCAGGATGGATATTGTGTGTCTCTGAAAATGTATTAATATTATTAGTATGTGCCTAACGCTCCTCTCTATTCCAAAGCTGACCCGATTTCCATAATTCTCGTATTGCATAAGACATTTATTTCCATTATATGTTTTAGCATTCAGGTGGTCATTTTTCTTTTCAACAGTTATTGGCGTGATCCAATAGATCCAAAGTCAAACGAGTACGCACATCATGTGTTGAACCCATCCATAGTATTTTTCTGCTTATCTAATATGCCAATATTTTCTCGTAACCATCCCACCAAGTACGAAAAACACCCAAACCTAAATGCTTAGTAACTAAAGTAAAGCTTGTGTCAGTGTCTTAATTTATATTCTGCATTAGTTCATCAAATGGTTATTTATTGAGAGTGAGTCTGTATTTTGTATTTGAAAAAAAATAAAACTGTCAGCATTCAGCAGGTTTGTTGTCAGGTTTGAAGGCTGTGGTTGTGCTATTTTTCTGGCCTTTCTGGTCAACTAATTTCTGTACCCAGTCATTTCATCAAGGGAGGTGTGTTGCTATTGAAATGTCTAACTTCCTTCATCTAGGGAATTCATGACATACATTAGAATTACATTTATTATAGCTGCAGGTGGCAAGTAAAGGGTCCAATCATTTTATCACATCTGCACAACTTGGTTGCTGATGACATCCCATATAAAGTTCACCAGCCTTTGTGGTTGGTTTTGAGGTTTTGTTTCCAGGAATGTTGTATTTTGAAACCAATCTCTCAATTTTCTCTGCTGAATTGCTTTATATAAATATTATTTTTCTGATTCGACATGACTAAGAAATATAGTTTCCCCAGAAGGTCAGTTCACCCCAAATGTACTTGCATTCACAGTATGTTCATATACACCATTGAAGTTTGGTGATAATCTAACACTCTATGGCTAAGTTTTAGCCTATTAATAAAAATCCTGCTCTTGGGGATTGATAGTTAAATACACATATTTTTGATCATTATTTACAAGAAGATCTGCATTTTTTATATTTAAAAGGTATCTCTAGATCAAAAGGTCACTGACTTGTTTGAAAGGTGCATTTGCCCAACTAATTTAGGTATCAAAAATCAGGCTAAAAAAAGGTTTACGAAACGTATTGAACTTTTTTTATGAAATAGTCACAAAGTATTGCACTGTATAAACTGCATTTCTCATGCACAATTGGTACACAATGGGATTGACTCATTTTTCTGTTTTTAAATACCTTTTCATATGTCAGAGGGGCTCTGTTGGCAAAAATGTCCTATAATTCCCATGCTAGCTCAAAGTCCATAAATCAATACTCATGTCAAGTTTCATAAGAATTACTCAAAGAAGTCTTAATTTTTTTTCAGCTGTTTTGAATGAATCAGTACACCTTGGAAGGATCGATAGGTATGTAAGTGCCATATACCATACAAATATCAACATGTTTCAGTCTCATCAACATTTTGATACCAAATTTGGGAAGATTGGAGAAAGGTCCTACGACTAGTGTGTTACAGTTCATCAGCAACATAAAAAGTAGTAGGATATTTAAATTTAAAGTAATTTCTACAAGAATCAACGTTATAGAAGTCCACTGAAGCCAGTTCTATGATTAGCCCATTACCTGAAAAACATTAGCCAATGTTTGAGTCATCCTTAGGAATCCTTCAGCTTGCTTACAGAAGCAGTATGCAAAATTTCATCTTGATCAGAAGAGCAGTCATTGAGAAACAGTTATTTGCATATTATAATGCCCCATATTGACAAAACTGCTACATTTGGTAAGCTACCTCAAAGTCAATACTGGTATAAGTCTTTTAAATTTCATGAAATCTGAACATGTCCTTCAGGAGTGACAGCTAGTTAAAGTTAAAGTTAAAGCCTGACCTATGTACTACTAATTTGTACTACTAATATTAGACTGGAATAGGACAGCTGTATTTTTTATGTCAGGTTTTTGTTTAAATAATTATTGAGATTCAGACTCTTGCAAATATTTTGACACCAATTTCACTCAGATTGTGTGAAAATCCTAGGACTGGTTTGAAATTAGCAAAAAAATAAAAAAACAAACAAACAAAAAAGTGAAATCTAATGGGCAGAGCCTATCTGAATTCAGGAGAAGCCAAGGAAGAATAAAATAAAAAATAAATAATATTATTTCTATATTCACCTCTGTCTTTTCTTTTGAACATCTGCAAATGTTAAATATAGTTTTGCATGCAGTTCATAAAGGAAAAAGCAAAAATACAATAGAGTCAGAACTTTTGTTTCTTTGTCACACAGTTTTATTATTTTTTTGAATTATTGTATTGTCTTTTAGCACACGTTGGCAAATGTGTCCATCCTCTTGTCGATTGTCCTTGGACTTGTCCTCGGCCTCACACAGCCAGGTGAAAAAGGCTGTCACGGAATTGAGGGCCACACCTTTGCCTCTTGTTGTGCTTGGACAGCAGCTGCTGGTGCACCTTCCTCTGCTCCTCCTGCTCCTCAAGTTTGGCCTCCTTATGAATCTGCTCGATGGTCTTGGGCCCGTGGTCAGCTCGCCGCGACACCCAGTTATTCTAGAAAAGCAAAATCAGCAGATGCATACTTTTGCATCACCATGCGCTGGAATGGCAAACACAAACACACAAACACAGGCAGAGTCTCTAACCAGTCGCAGGTCGATGACGTCCTGGAGCAGGAACCGAATGCGTGAGGAACCCCTCCTCTCCTTCACTATCTTTTCTATATATTTAAAGTAATGATCCATTTTTGGCTGAGAGAGAGAGAGAGAGAGAGAGAGAGAGAGAGAGAGTGTAAGAGAAACGTCGACAAATTTCAGATATTCTTCACCTTTCGATTCGATCAGGTGTGCTCTCAGCTGAACTCATGTCACAAGACGTTTATGACTCTTATGTAAACCCTGCTGCCTTGCACGTTGGTCAGTGCTGTAAAGCAGTTCACTGCCACTGTGGGTGTAGCTGTGCTGTCATCAGCTGCACTTGGCTTTGGGGAATCCAGGGTGCAGCAGCAGGAGGTGGCAAACGTGGAGGAGGCTGTGAGAGCAAAACCTTCTAACAGCTGACCAGTCCTGAATAAAAGCCTTTCATTTTGTCAGCTGCAGTAGGAGCAGAGCTAACAACCACACTAACAACTTCACTAACAACATGAACTTGGACACTTTCAAAATCATTGCCAAGGCCTAATAATACACTGATATCAGCACAGCATGCTAGTCGCACTATAGATGATGATCCTAATTAGTTGGCTACCCTGTAGTCAGAGTGCAGGCAACAGGCAAGCAACAGAAAACACTGACGGCAAAACTTTTATAAACAACATTTCAACATGCTTGTTTTTTGGTTAAAAGCGTGCATGGAAAAAAAAAACACAATAAAAAAGACCAGGAAACTTGAACACAAATAACTGTCACACTAGTTGGTGACTGAACTGTCAACATCACAACTGCCATTCCTACTAGAGACAAAATTGACAGTCAATATACAACATCCAAAACTTCTTCATCCAGTTTCGATGTGTAAAGTACTTGTTGTGAAAAACGCAACACAGACCAAATCTGGACAAAATCCGCACAGCCGCTGCACTGCACACTAGCACTCATCTACACATGCGCCGTAAACCTTTACATGACATATTAAAGATAAACCGATGCAAGTGCTGAGCATCTGCTGAGAATATTAAATCAACCCAGACCAGGCCCGCGGCCTGCTTACCCTGGCCTTCTCCAAGTCCAGGTCTTTGCCGATGGCTGTGAGGAGGTGGCACAGACGCTCCAGGCTCTCCTCGCTGTGGTTCATGAACAGCTTGACCACACAGTCGTGCATGATGGCCTCTGACAGCATGTGCAGCTTGAACAGCTCCCCGATGAACTTGATGTTACCGATGGACCTCCTGTGGGCCTTGTCCTTCGCCTCCTCCAGATCCTCCTCCAGCCTCTCCCG
The DNA here is from genome assembly GCF_041902795.1 of Electrophorus electricus. Taxonomy (NCBI): domain Eukaryota; kingdom Metazoa; phylum Chordata; class Actinopteri; order Gymnotiformes; family Gymnotidae; genus Electrophorus; species Electrophorus electricus. Next base: position 19,371 of record NW_027658554.1, on the reverse strand, counting down.
CTCGTTGGCCTTGCGAGGAGTAACCAGAACAAAGACAAAAGCAAGAAACAGCGCGTTTGGACCGGATAACGACCAGGCCGCCTCCCAGCACTGCTGCCGATTTCAGTCCCCTTTCTCCTGATCTGTGGGTTGGTGAGTCGGGTAAACTAGACAGGAGTGCTGCTTACTGAAGTGGCCGCTTCCAGCTGGTGCCGCAGCTTCTCCAAAACATCATCGTTGACCTTGTCCTTCTCAAACTCCTTCTGACAGCGGTTCAGCAGCAGCTTTTGGAAACCCACAGTGCTGGTGGGCTTGTCTGCCATGGGCACTTTTAACTACACAGGAAAGACATGTAGGAGAAACACTTGGGTATAAGACAGTGTTGAGAGTTCTGTTACTAAATAGAAGCTGATTAAAGCTCCATGTCAGTTTAGAGTGGTTCAAACAGAGTTCACTTCTGTGTGGCATTTGCCTTTGTATGGAACTTCAGCAGCAATGTATGGGAACATGTTACTCACCATAGCCAGGCAGCTGCACATATTGCCATAGACCATAGAGAAGCTGGGCTCATCGATGGCTTTTTCAAAAACCAGGTCAACCACGCCTTTGAGGCGCTCCTCTGTGTCGATGGTGAGGTCCATCACCTGCTTCATCAGCTGGTTAAACATCTGCGGTGTCAGTTTGTTCAGGATACTGCGCACCTTCTGGAAAAGCTCCTGGAGAGGAAAACAGACTACCGACTAAGCTTTCCATTACAAAGATCCCAATCTTTTGTTAAATTCAGCAGTTCTTCCACATAATGACTAACTCCTCACTTTCACCAAATATTTACTCTGCCATTTGGAACTTCGTCATGAACAAAAATCACTCAACTTTGCTATATAGACCGATAAAGGCATCATACATCAATCACACTTTCCGAGAAGTGAAGCACTGGCAGCAAACAGTTTATCAAATCTTATCAACTAAAACCCCTCATGTGCTCCAAATTCAAATTAAAAGAAAACCCATTAGAACCAGCTACAAGAATTTAAGATTTAATCAACATATAACTCCTACAAAAAAAACAAAACAAAACATAATAACCAAATCTGATCCAATAATAACCCTACCGACTAGACAATGCAATGAAGATCTGTCAATCTCTCCAAATGCTGAATTGCACACAAATTTGCAAGAATATTTTTAACACAACCATTGGGTGTTAACCTATAATATATACAAGATCATCCACAGAATACACTACAATATCTACAATACTCTCTCACCAAAATCAACACCACAATCAACACAAGGAACAACAAGCACACAAGATCTGGTCCTCAGTATCATCACACCCCCTGTTTACACTAGAAACCAATGTCCCCCTGCATAGCTACATTCGTGCACACTCCCCGCACACCCACCCAATTAAACAACGACTCTATAATTTAAACATCCAATTCTTGAAGAGCATATCGCAAAAAAAATTAAGTAGCTTTCAAGCCCACCATAACAGGCTGTGACTCTGAAATCTGAAAACAGGGCACAGCGGAGTGAGGTGCTGACCTGAGTTTTCTGGGTCTGGGGGTTCTGGGTGTTCTCCCTTTTCATGCCAGGCTTCCAGGCATTCTCGGCCTTCTTCAGCTGCACTTCGTCGTTCACGGACACGTTGGTAATGATCTTGCGGGGAGGCGGCCGTCTCGGGCCTACACTGAGCAGCTGAAGCAACGAATGGGTGCTCTTTATTATGGGCGGTAACAATGTCACAAAGACCTCGGTCACATAAGATGACCAGGCGCTCATTCATTTGTGATAGAAGAGAAGGGATGAGCGGAGAGACCCACCGGTGCACCCCTGCCTCCAGGAATTGCCCTGCTGAAGTCTGCAGAGGCTGGGTTGAAGTCTGGGTCTCTGGCGATAATGCGAGGGCCCACCTGCTGCAGGGGCAGCTTGTTTTGTTTGATCTAGAAAACAACAGAGTCAAGTCGAAGTCCATCAGCCCCTCTCCATGGAATGGTTTTAAAGGTCCCCTAAGGCCAATGTTTTAGCAGGCTTACCTTGTCCAGTACCACATCAGAGATGGGAGGAAGCCCCTCTGGCTTCTGCATGCAGGCAGGCATGAACTGGAAGGCCAACAGGAAGTCTCTATCATACTGCCTCTTCCCATCCTTCAGCTCTGGTTCTGCATGCAGAGAGGGGTACAGTGAGCACCTGGAGAGAGGAATCACCTCTCTGTCAGGACACTGGGCCTGCCCCACAGGAGTGTCCTCTTTTGGCTTCTTCCAGGTGTTGGATAAACTAATTGCTGTAAAACATAACAAATCAGTCTGGTGTCTTTTTAGTGTCCTAACATAGCATGTCATGCATGTGGTTATTTACCTTGACTCAAGCTTTGCCTAAGCTTGGACTGTAAGATGGGCTCCACTTTATCCTCCAGCAAGACCTCTGGCTCCTTCCCAGTCTCTTTCAGCTCTGCCCCAGTGGAGGCTCCACAGGCCTGGACTGCCTCTATAACAGCCTGGCCTGGGAGAGTGAGGCCTGAAGGAGCAGCAGTGCTGGAAGGCAATGAGGGCGTCAGCGTGCCTGAGGCAACCGCCTCTCCGGCTGCTGGACTTGCAGCCTTCGCCGGACAGTGGGCCTCCAGGGCCAGGCCGACATTGACATTCCCCTGCTCTGCTACCTGGCTGTTCAGCTGCTGGGATTTGAGGTAGAAAATGCGAGGATAATGAGGGTGTGGACATAAAAACTAGCAAAAGACGGAAAAGATGGAGAGAGAGAGAGATACTGCACACACATGCAGAAGAAGGGGAATGGCAATGAGGGTGGGGGGGGTGAGCACAGCACAGCACAGCACCGCACAGCACAGCACAGCATAATTAGAGAAGTGAGTAGAGAAAGAGGCAAAGAGAGAGAGAGGAAATGAAAACGCACAAGAGGGCAAAAGATCCAGCCGCAAAGGCACAAAATGTGTGTGTGTGTGGAGGTGGGGGGGGGGGGTGAAGACACAAAGACAGCAAGAGACAGCAGACAAGCATGGGGTGCTTAAATAAATGGGCAGGAGAAATAGAGAAAGAGAGGAAAGAGGAACACTGTTAACATTTAGGGAAAGAGGACACAAAGTAAGTGCAACAGCGCAGTAGTGAGTGTTCCCTTTACAGAGAGGCCTTTCCTCAGAGGAGCTGAGGTGCTCAGGGTTTGGCTGAATCCTTCTTACAGGGCCTTTACGTGGGCTGTCTGTGTAGAGGGAATACGAGGGAAGATCAGGAGGATTCGAGTGGCTGTGAGGGAGAACTAAGATGGAGGCAGACGAAAGAATAGGCACGGCAAGTCGGAACATCAAAACACATCTGAGAAGCCTTCTTAAATCAGAACAGCCATAATCACACAAGCTACTGGAACCAGTCAAATATGACGGAGGAGGGTCAACGGTGTGACCGAATCACTGAAGAAGGAAGAGAGAATGGCCGGAAATCAAACTACACCATCAGATTTTGTTGCTGATTGTATGATGCTTTTAATAGGACAAGACAATGAAAGCCAGCCAAACAACCAAACAATCAGCTCAGAGCTTATTATGAGGGAGGACTAGATGAGAGAGAACTTTGACCTGTGGAGTGGATGACGCGAAGCAGCAGCCTGCAGCCGATCAGGGGCTCGGGCTGTGGGACTGAATGGCTTACCTGTGGAGCAGTAGGGGTAGTGCAGGGACGTCCCACTGGTGGGCTTGTGTTCTGGCTAATGCCTACTCCTGACATGATCTCCTCTGTGATATCCTTGCCATCCTGGTTAGGGTCTCGGATACGGATCTTAGCGAACAGCAAGTTATTTGCATCTAGTCAATCCACAATTAAATTAATTTCACCTCTGAGGCATGGGGAATACTCACTGTTTTCTTTACCCTCTTAGTGGGTGGAGGCTGCTGAGCTGTATGCACTATTATGGATGGAGATTTGGTGTATATGATCTGGCCAGGATAGTATGAAGGCCCTGCCACTAGTGGTGACCAAAAAAAAGCAGTTGGTTTCAGTTAGAGAGCAAAAGAAAAACCAGTTTCAGCCAGCAGGAATACCCAGAAGAAAGGTCTCTTTATCAGTGAGAGCACGCATGTAGGTTTCCCAGGTGGGGGTAGAGAAAGCGAAGTCCAAACTCACCATATGCTAGTGGGCAGTCTGCAGGAAAGAGCCCAGGGTAGAATGTACTGGGTCCTGTGGGCTGGACGGAGTACTGCTGGGGATGTCCCACATAAGGAAGGCCACTGTGGTGATACTGAGAATGAAACAGAACAGCAGAGGTAAAGGGCCTAGCACCAGACATGGCCATTCATATAGGACACTCCTAAGAGATATTCAAAGCAGTAAACAAACAAAAAATACAAAAACATTTAGTTTTTACACTGAAAAAAAACTAAACTAGAACTTCTCATTTCTGCTTCCAAGATAAAACATATTTTTATCTACACATTTTAGGAGCAGTTTATTTATTGCTGGCCAACCTGTTTATAGACAGATTTTCAACCCATTTGCTACACTGTGTACATATTTGCACAGGCGCTTTTCTCTGCTCTGGGTACCTGAGGCACGTAGTACTGGAGTACGTAGTACTGGGCGGTCTGGGATGAGGTGAAGGGCATGGGCGTCAGGAACATCATGATGGGCTGGCTGGACACGGGTCGAAAGGAAGTGATGTTACTTGGAATGGCAGGCTGGGCTGTCTGCATCTGAGGGATCTGGAAAAGCTGGGAGAGGAGAGGAGTGGAGAGTGAGGGTCACAGAGCAGCGTGGCGTATGCCGCAGCAGCCGACTCAGACGCTCGGAGTGAAGACTTTAGTCAAGAGTTGAGTCGTGGACTCTACAGCAGTTGTACTGGGAATGTTGAGGAGATATATACATAAAAAAAAAAAGTTTAAAATTTTCAAGGGATTTTGAATGTCCTATTATGCTAGGCATGCAAGATACAAAAAGAAAATCTTTCAAGAGTCTGTTTCACATGCATGGCACTAATACAAGGGTGAATGAACTAGCATGAAAAATTAAACAATTACAATGATGGATGCAGCTAATTAGCCATTATTGCAGGAGAGAGGATATATATGTAAAAGACAACTAATCTTGAATGTAAATTTGTACCGATAACCTGAGTCTATCAAAGCCAATGCTGACAAAATATGACATGAGCTAGAATTCAGAATGTGACAAACCCCCATCCCAGTTGGCTTTGATGCTCAGAATGGGAACATAGTGAGGGAATTCCTTCTACATGAGAAACAGTAAAATGAGCCTAAGAGGTGATTCTCACATACTGTCTCCCACCGAGCTGTTGCCATCTTAACATTTTCTGGACATAAAATCCTCCCTCCAGCAGTTATGCAGGCAGGCAGAAATGAACCTTTGTATGGGCTCCTGGGTAATGGAGCAGCCATACCATGTCCAAAACAGATTATTAAAAAGCACTGGAGTCCAAAGGAAATAAAAAGAAACAGACTAAAAAAGACTAAACATAAAAGACTAAACGTAGGTGCTGGCATCCTCCGAACTGGGGAGCAGAGTGGAGCGCAGGTGCACCACTGAGCTACTGGAATGTCTTTCAATGCATTTTTTGAAGACTGCAAAATTACCTGAATGGATCTCAATCCTCCCTTGAATATTGAAGCAGGAACGAGAGAGAAGCTAGTGGAAGAACGCACTAATGGGTGTAAAGGGTCAGAGAGACTGCAACACGCTCAGATACACTGGCACACACAATTTAAACAAATCTTTAAACAAATTTAAACCAAAACAAGTTTTGTTTTTTTTTAAATGACAGAACACTGTTGTTACAGTGGAATTGTGAGGTCAGAGGCAGAGCAAATGTGTTCCACTAACCTTCCTGGCCCTTTAAGTGCACTACTGCAGATAGACTGAAAACAAATTTCACCTAAATAAAATCACACTGCAACACTGAAAACATAAACACAGACAAGCACTGAATGAGTGGTAAAGGGCATTAAAGCCTAAGTATTACATGGAGATCACCGCTCACATTTTCAATTCTTTCCTTTGACAAAACAACTCACATCAACAGCCAAGGCACTGCACTGCCTTTCTAAAAGGAGATGGCAGATGGCACTATCAATTAGCTTCACTCAAAAATGGGAGAAAACAAGGAATGCGGCATGTTATGCGCTCGTGCACATAGTTCGGTCACACGTCTCTGCTATGGTCTTCCAACGTACACTGCCCTTGATATGAGGCAATATGGCCACCTACTGTAAGCTCAACCTTGGGTCACGATATCATGCAGAGCCTTCATAATACCCTATGCTTCTGTGCATGTGCTAGTCAGATTCAAGCTCAAATATCGTCTCTCTCAGCTAGCACAGCCCGGCCTCATCTGTCTACAAAACTTCCAAGAGGTCTCCGGTACACTAGACAAATGTTGCTGTTTTGTATTCACAGAGAACATTTATCCAAGTATGTGTACTATTCAAAAAGCTGGGATGCGGCTGGGAGACAGGAATCCATCTGCCTCTGAGATTGATGTGTGAGTTGGGGAGGGGAGTGCAGTGGCTAGAACACTAAACTTGGCGAGGTTTTACCACAGGCACACAGAGGAGCATGCAGCATACAGTGGGAGGTGCTGCGCTGCGGCGGCGGACATTAGCTGCTGGTGGGCAGGATGAGAGAGCAAACTGGGGGTGGAGGAGGGTGGGGGGAGCCAGGCAGAGACTGTGGGGGCAGGATGCATGCAGACGCATGTCACATGCTGCAGGAATCTGGGCCATGTTGCTGACAAGTTCATTGAATGTTTTGAAGCCAACTACAGCACATGCATGTCTGTGTTGTATCTGGGCTTGGTGTAGTAGGGTCAAGGAAGACTTATTTTTAGCTGAAGATGTCTATCAATAGCAACACAACTGCAGATAACCATATTTACTGCTAAACTTTGGCTGACATCTCAAGTGAGGCGCACTTCATACAGAATGCCAGGAAAATAATCTCCTCCTAAACGTCAGTAAGACAAAGGAGCTGATCGTGGATTGCAGCAAGAAGCAGGAGCGGCACTACCAACCTGTGACGATCAGTGGAACCACGGTGGAGAGAGTAGATAGTTTCAGGTACCTTGGTGTTCACATCTCGCAGGACCTGTCCTGGTCCCGCCATACCAGCTCCCTGGCAAAGAAGGCTCGTCAGCGTCTTTACCACCTCAGACGCCTAAGGGACTTCAGACTGCCCTCCAAGGTACTGCGGAACTTCTACACCTGCACTATCGAGAGCATCCTCACGGGGAACATCACAGTCTGGTTTGGAAATAGCACCAAGCAGGACAGACAAGCACTACAAAGGGTAGTGCGTTCAGCAGAGCGCATCACTCACTCGGAACTTCCTGACCTGCAGACCACCTACTACAAGCGGTGCCAAACCAAGGCCAGGAAAATTGTGAAGGACCCCACCCATCCCAACAATAGACTCTTCTCTCTGTTGAGGTCAGGGAGGCGCTTCCGGTCCCTGAAGGCCAAGACAGAGAGGCTGAAGAGGAGCTTCTTCCCACAGGCCATTCGGGCCCTGAATCAGGGAAACTGATAAACTGTGGGGACCACCACCACGTAACATGACTGTATATCTGTACATCTGTATATATAGATTTAGATTTATACTCAATTAACCTGTTACAACAACTGTAGATATGGTACTATACAATGGATCTGTACATTCTGTAGATTGTGTACATATATACTCAACCATATACATTGTACATTGTGTATATAATCATAATATACATATATTGTACATACATTGTTAATATATTTTTGTACATACATAGAATATATATTTATCTGTATATATATTTTTTTCTCTATGCACCCCTGGTTCTCTTCCTCAGTTTGGACAGAGCACTCTCCACCATTTCACTGCGTGTTGTACTGTGTATGTGACAAATAAACCAAACTTGAAACTTGAAACTTGAAACTTGAGAATGAATACAAGAGTTAATTTAGTGTCTTGTGCAAGTCAATATAACAAGCTCATGGTTCATTGCAGGTGGAGCCACCGTCCTTGTTGATTGAAAACCTTAAGAAGCAGAAGCAACAGTCCTATTCCAAGCTAGAGAAAAAAGGCACAGGACTATCACACAGTAGACTCTGAAATGGAGGATCTCTCACATTAAGGTATGGCTATGCCGCCTTGACTTTTTACCTCCAGACATTCTTGTGTGGTTACTAGATTTTTCCCACATTCCATTAATTTTCTCAAGTAAATAAAGATATAGATGCAGTAATTAATTGAAGAGAATAGCTGGTGCCATCTTTATTCTGAGCTCAATGTTGCATACAGACGAGGTATTGTCCACAGAATGTCTAACAGTCTCAGGTGGGTTCAATCTTTATACATTTTCATCAAGTTACAAAACCATTTTTTTATTAAAATTGTATCTTTAGGTGGTATCCTGGCCTCAATGCGGGACTTGCCACAGAGGCCATATTTGGTCATTCTCACTTCCTGCTTACTTCAAAAGCCTAATTTGGTCTTTTACAATTCCTGCCATCATATTATTACATTAATAATTTCATTTTATTACCTCACTTGAGTACACCTCTGGCTGGATATTGAACCACTTGGTTGTAATCCTAAATGAATCATGAATGACGCAATCAAAGGATCACTGCTTGAAGCCAAGCAAAAAAGTTTGATTTTTCACATTCACAGACATGAAGAACCAGCAGGACGAACCAAGACTGATGTGAACTGTGTGGGAAAGTAGACTTTTCACATACTGTAGAACAAAACCGCTTTGATGAAGTTGTAAGCAAAGAGCTATTAAGAACATAAGCCTGTGTAAATCCTGATAAGCAATTGTAGTTCAGAAGTGTTTGAATATGTGTATTGTTTGTTTGTATTTTCACAGGCCAAAAACAAGTACTGATTAGCAAGATTTACTACCTCCCAGTACACCATTTCTTTTTACTGCCTGAGTAGATGTTGATGGAAGTCAAAAGGCCAACAGAAGCAACAGCCATCTAGTGGTTGCTTCCAGACTACCAGATCAGCTTGATATTCGCTATTGCCTCTCTCTGGCAGAATACCCACCAGGTCATTCCACATTTGCATAGTTTTGGTGATGCTCTTTGCTTTGGCTTCAATGTCTGGTGGGCTTCTTTGGGTGGGATGATTCCCCCGCTGAGAGTGTGCGGGCTGTTGTGGAGAGAGGATGTGTCTCCAGAGTCACATCCAGACCCACATATGGCCAGCGCAACCAGAAAAGCACAGGTGAGGAAGGCAAGGCTTCTGAGAGCTACCAGCCAAGCAGGTGTGGACAGAAAAGAGGTGCTCTGTAGCAAAGAGAAAGGAAGCTGATTGCTTGGTATGTAAAAGGAGAGAAACCTGGAAGCTGGTGTGGATAGTATGAAACCCACCAAAAATGAAAACAACAGCTTCATTTGGGAAAAAAAAAAAAAAAAAAAAAAAAAAACCCCACAAAATGCAGCAAGAGAGAACAGGTCTTTGCTTATCTTAGATAAATCAATGTTTGAGATAATCAATGCTTAAAAAAGCATGGTAGCCAGGAACAAAAAAGTAACCAAAAGTATTCAAGGTGAAATGTGCAGTGTATTGGCTCAGTCATTTCAACTGTTCCTCATTTGTTTTATATCAATTTTCATCTCTGACAAGGAAGATGTGGAGGGGAACCTGGGAGGCTGTTGGACAGGGTAATGAAATGGATTGCAGGCTCAAACACTGTATGCACTTGAAGGACAGTGTTCACTACCAGTTCCGTGTATGCCTTTTTTTCTATCGTGACTTTGTATCAACCGGGAAGGAGCAACTGTCATTCACACCCAACAGGAATGCAGCTAGTTGTGACCTTGAGAATTCTTGGCTATGGAATCGCCAAAAAGTATCTTAAGCACTTTAGCACCATTCTAAGACAACCATTGACAATAATTACGCACCTTAATGAATGCTTTGTCCGCATCTTGGCTGTATCTGAGCTGGTGGTTGAAAAGCAGGGCCCGCAGCTGTCGGTTCTGGTGCTGGATGTCATACTGCTCAGCGGTCTGACAGGCACGCACAACTCGTAGGTCTGTTCAAGGTGGCGCTTGTACACCTCAATTTCCATCGTAATTGTCCTATACAACCATTAAAAACTTGACAGAAGTTAAAAAACAGCAGAACGGTTTGTTACAACTGGAAAAAAATAAATAAGAAAAGATTGTTTGTTGTACATGAAAGTCAGTGAGCCATGAGGATAAGCCCTCTTGTCCAAAGTTCTGATCAGCAGTTATGACCTCCTAACACTGCAATCAAAATGCACGGGCAAAAGATGCATTACTAAAAAAATACTCTGCAGATCTGGAATTCATGTCACCACAGTCAAAGTTGAAGGCTTTGTTCGGTGAAAAGAAAACAAATGCATCAAAGTTGGCGTTATACTCAGTAAGAACTCAGTAGAGTAAGAAACTGCAAAATACTCAGAGAACTCTGTGCATGAGTCAGTGGCTCAATAGTCCAACTAAAATCAGCCAGGACCAAAGTTTAGTTGGGCTAAACATGAGTCAACTAAATCCTTAGTCAGAGAATGATATTCTGTCTTTGCTGCTTACATGATCAGCTTCTTTCAAATAGCCATGTAAACTTAGTCAACTTAGTTATTTAGGAATAATATCAAACTACATGTGGGCCATCAGATCCTGTTTGCCCTTGAAGACCCACTCACAATCTCTGCCCAAGTCAGAGACTATTTAGAGCTATGATCTTAATTCCAGCACTGGACATGCATTACCTTGCACAGTTTCACAACTCTGGCCCTGCAATAAACCCTGCATACGTCTTAACTAAGAAGGCAACAGTTCAAATGGAAAACCTACTTTCTGGGAGTGAAGGAAGCCAGCTGCTTGATCTTCAGTGTCTGGTTGAGTCTTGGATGCATCAAGCACAGGGACACCAGCTGATACCCCATGGTTGAGGTGCTCCATATATTGTGCAAGGATCGGTTCGTTATAATCACCATTCTGCATTTTTTTAACAGCAGCAACAGCATAAAATGGTTCAGTTAAGGGTGCATCATTGGAAGACTTTCACTAAAATATGTCCTCACCATGTCTCAAATACAGCAATACCTCTTAGAAGCCATTGTACTGCACACAGAATGGACAGTCCCAGCAGTTTCTGTTCCCATATGGAACCTCAGTGTTTTGATTACAGAAAAAGCAATTCACAATGGCATGAACTGGTTTCTTCCCATTGAATAGGGAGTTTATATATATAACTGAATTTGATCAAACTGTAGCAATGATTGTGAGCAAGGATCTTTCATTCTACAGCCTAAAAATGAAAGTGACAAATAAATGTATGTTACAAATAAACCAAACTTGAAACTTTATATGAATAGCTTCATGTTGAATATACACAGTTAATCAGTCATTAAAAACTACATTCTATTAATGCAGAATGTTTATGAAAGTTAATTTAATCTAATTAACAATAAATGAACAGTCGAATAATGTAGTTCAAACAGTCCAATAGCTGTAGTAATGGCTTAACTCATTTTGCTTATTTAGAGAGAACGATCAATTTGAAAACCCACAGGTTTGTGAATTTGGGTCTCTAAATCATACAAAAGTAGGTTTTCTATTGCTGAACAGTTAGCTAGCTAACAAACTACCAGCACCTAAACGATCAAAGTTGAAAGCTGAACAATGAAATGGTTCCACAAGGAATGGTTTATAGCCCCGAGTTTGACACTCGCTGACCTCAACTATTAGCTAGCTAACTAGCTTATCGCTGTGATAAAGCGATACAATCTTTAGCAATGAGGACATGAATAAAGTATCCTTTACAATTTTCACAATATTGTGAAAATTTAATTTGCTGGCATTGGAGGTTATTAAATATTCACAATATCAATAATACTTCCTTGGCTCACAGAATCAGACATTACATTTTTGCTGTTATGGCAGCTGTTATAAAGATCATATTTATACAGAACGCTGTTCAGTTAGTGCTAGTATTGACGAAACATTGCATAACTAATAGCGGTACAGAGACAGAAACATCATGTGTTCAGATGAATAACTGGATGTGTGTGAGACAGTCTGTGAGAGGTTTGCATTTGTGTGTGTTGCATGACTATGAGTGGAAAAACCATATAAAGGTAAAAACATTACCTCTGCAACAAGGATCTCTTCTATTTGAAGGAAAGGTTTAAGTTAGACACAGTCTCCACAGAGTAAGTTAAATCTGTCTGTGTTAAGACCAGTTGACATATCAGCGGTTTATCACTGATTATGCCTGCCACTGAGATACCACAAATTAAGCACTCCAGATTCCAAGACATACAGTTGTGCAGTGTGAGCCATCCATCAATTTGAAAACTTCAAAAGTCACGTAATGTGTGCATGGCATAAGCATATCTGCAGGTCCTGAAAACATTTGCTATCAGAAATGATTTCATCATAGAAAAAAACTACAAATTCTAGACTTGAGAATGTGAGCATCAATCCCACTAACACTCACATACTAAAAGAGCACTCTACCACTTGAGCTAGTTCTCCTAGAGTGGGACTTGTTTGCAGATCAGACAAAAGCTGAAGACACAGTGGAATGGCAATTCTCTAGGAGATCATACCAAATCCTGTATCCACCCTAAATATTTCATCTAGCTGTGAAGTCAAAAAAGCTTATTCCTGAAATGACAGGAATAGTTCTTGCAGATTCTGATATGCTATGCAAACACTATAAAATGTGAGCTATGTTCGATCTGGCAGCCATTGGCTCTAACTGTCTCTTTTTAATGAGTTAAGCAATGCTTACAGAATAACTTTCTATGGCTTCAAATACTTCCAAGAATTAAACCTTGCAGAGCTCTGTAGCTAGACACATTGTCTCTGTAGGTTTGACATGTTCATTTGACAAACTAGCTAAAATAGCATCTTTTGGTTTGAATAAATTGCCCCTTAGACCCAGACAAAAAAATTGCTCAAAATCTTTTTGCTTATTCATGCAGCAATGACCCAGATTTCCAAAGAAAGAGGACGTATGGTTAAAGCTAGAAAAAAATGCCTACTCTGTGCTCAGGCAGAAAATCTGATATTTTAAATATGTCCCTAAAAGGTTTATATTCCTTGGCTCACAGAATCAGACATTACATTTTTGTTGTTATGGCAGATTTCATGGTGTAATAGACAGCACTATGTAACTCGCAGCAATAAAGCTCAGTGGACTTTGCAATTGATGATTTCGTCACTGTGTACAACTGCACTGAATTGCTCTTTAACAAAAGCTTCTGCACATTTGCTTTTGAAGTTTAATTCAAAAGTTGGCTGCAGAATAACCATTTGTCAGAGGGAACAATATGTGTCAACTTTCACCTATGCTCGGTCGAAAAGTGGCCGTAATCTTGTTGACACCAAGTCTACAATTTCATGGAAAGGTTCCCTTCCCTGCTGCACCGAGAACTGCAAAAGGAACTGAGAAAGGCCGATTAGCTCAGTTGGTCAGAGTGGGGTGCTAATAATGCCAAGGTCATGGGTTTGATCTCCCTATGTGCCCTGTGCCTCTTCCAGAAAGATTTTTTAAACCATTTTCAATAATGGCACCACTTTGAAAAAAATACCTTTTTCTCTTCTGACAGCTGCACAGTGGCCTTGTGAAAAGAATACAGTATAGAAAGGCACCCACAAACATTACTGTACACATCAGAGGTCAGCGCAGGAATGTCAGTTTGTAAGCTTGCCAAATCTGCCCCCACAGGCTCCCTGAGTTCTACTAATCGCTCCAACACCTTGTTTCAACCTCAGTTTTTTTTTTATTTTTATTTTCCCATATGCTCTTGAACAAGGTCCCACATCTCCTTTAACAATAAAACAGTAAACGTTACACATGTAGCAATATAAAACAATATGTAAACAATGTGAAAATAATGTTACTAACTTTGGCAGTTGTGCTGCTTCTAAAATAGCCCACCAGCTTCCTTGACTTTGTACAAATGGCAGATAGTACTGGGGTTAGTTCAAGAGCCTTTTAAACAACTATATTCAGGGTGTGAGCAATGCAGAGTGCATGAGGCAGCTTCAGCTATTTGCCACAGGCAATCATATTAGATGTGCCATCAGTAACCATGTGACTTTATTTTATTCCCCATTCTTCCATAAAAGAGGATTTCACACAGGCCAAATTTTCAGCCGTATGCGCCTGCAGGAATTTCACAACACCAAGTAGTGTAGACTTCAGAAATGTGTTGTCATCTATAAAATGGCAGGTCACAGCCAAGAAGGCATCCACATTAAGAGATGTCCACATGTCTGCTGTCAAACTCATTGCAAGAACTTTCTGGACCTCAGCTTTGGCCTTCTCTTTCTCTTGTTGACATTTGGCCTCAACCATGGCCTTTACAGTCTAAAGGGAAGGAAGAAAATAATTATATATATTTTTAATACTACTCTCATAATGTATCCATGTCACCACACATACCTTCCTAGTTGGGAGAATGTAAGTTGAATCCAATTTTGCTACCAAGTCCCTGAAGCTTTTATCCTCAACTAAGCTAAATGGCTGTGTGTCTCTAACTATCATGGAGACCAAAGCCTCATCCAGCTCTTCCTTTCTGGTCACTGCTTTGTAAAGATTAGATTATAGTTTGTCACCAAAAAATATAGTACTCACCAATGAAATTCACTTTATAATCCAATCCAAACTGCAAGGCGCAGAGAATAATGCAATATATATATATATATATATATATATATATATATATATATATATATATATATATATATATATATATATATATATATATATGTATGTACACATTTTATATACATGTGCATAATAACGTTAACACCTTGTGACAACTGATAAATAAGCCAAATGACATTGGCAAGGGTGACAGTAGGAAAAACTCACTGGAATGGTGGAAGGGACTTGGAAGGTGTCAGACTCAAAAGGGAACTCATCCTCCTTTGGTTAACCCTGGATAAACCTGGGCAAAGATGAGTTGGGTAGAGGATGGCTGACAAATTGTAAGCATGAAAGATACACTACAGCATTCCTACACAAAGACATCATAGGAGATAGAAACAGAGCACAGTTCACCTGGATAGGACACCTGGGTAGAAATACAGTAACTCATTATTATAACAGTACAAAGAAATGAAATGTGGATCATCCAGGTGAGGTTCATCTGCTAATCTGCACATAAATATTGTTTGTGACAGTGCAGAATGTTGCAGGTAAATGGAGGGCTGGTGCTGTCATTTTAAGCATTTTAAGGCAGGTCCAGGAAGGAGAAACCCCAGCAGGTAGGAAGAGTTAGTGGGGAGCACAGATAGCACAGCACTCCAGAATCATGTACTGGAGCATGGTGTGTCCACTGGGGGGAGGTGGGGTGGTTGGAAGAGCATAAAAGACTGTTGTTACTGCAAAGATTAATTTAGACCTTTTATTTGGACTGTTATTCTTTTTTTAGGGGGCGGGGGGGGGCATGTATTTAATGAAATAATAACGAAAAATTAATAGATGAATTCATACCAACTCAAATTTGCTGGTAAAGAAATCATTTGTAAGGTAAAAGTTATTTTAAGAGTGATGTTAAGGAATTTTTTTTTATGTTAATTATAATTTCATTAGAATAATTCTAACATCTACGGGATGATCTGAGGGTTAAAGAAAAAAGAGGTGGACCTTATGGGCAATAAAGCAAAAGTCATTATTGTAGTACAAGACCCTTTGTTCTAGCTAAGTGATCTGCTGCATCTCAGTTTGAGTCATGTAGAATTCTAAAGACAGAAAGTCTTTATTCTGGCATAAAATAAAACTGAAGGGGGAAACATACTTTGAGTTAGTACCAGTAGTTATTGATTGTACACAAAGTCCAGTATGCATCCAAATGTAATCAAGAGATATCTGTTGGTAGCTGAACATCTCCAACTCGTACAATGCAATGTTTCTTCTTTGTGTCAAATGAACTTAACAATTCAAACATCCATAACTGGCCGTGTTTCTTGCCAACATACTGGTGTTTGGACTTATGGGATTACATGTCTGTTGCCTTCAATATCTTAGTTGGTAGAGTGGAGGACTGTAGAATTTAAAACTGTTATCCTTAGTCTGTCAGTTAAAATCTGACTCAAAGGAAGTTTGTTTTTTCACATACAAGCTTCTTTTTTAAGTGAGCAAAAAGAGCATCCCCTGACCAGGAATCAAGCCCAAGTCGCAGTGGTGAAAGTGTTGAATCCTAGCCACTCACCCACCAGCAATAAAGCTCAGATGCTTCTGACAAACATTTTTCAAACTCTGTATTCCTAGTATACTGACGATGTTTGTATGCATACTGGACTTGGTATGCATGAGCATTAGGAGGTCATAAAGAGAGGTATTCATATTTATTTTTATTCCACATAAAAATTAAGTTTGAAAGAGAATCCTAGCCACTAGCTCACCAGGGATAAAGGTGACAGTTTCCTCTGACATGAACATGAGCTACATTCATTGGTAACATTTTGATCGAAACCAGGCAAAAGTATTTAGTCACTAGCTGAAATAGCTCACCTGGGTGAGTGTTAGATTGAATATCAAAAGACTCCTAGTTCAGTCCTGGGTTTTGGTAGCTGTGCAAGACCAAGCTCCTCATCAAATTGTCCTCTTTTTAAGAATATTTCATAAACTTTTACATTCCTTTCCTAAAAACGAATGACATTACTGTTTTTACGCTATTGTTAGAAGTCATAGTGTAATAGTGCTCTAGACTTTGAATTCAGTGATCCTACTTAAACTTTAGTGGAATTTGCACTTCCTTATGATATGTTTCCTCACTGCACAGAGAGCCATTTGAACATTGGCTTCTGTATAAATGCTTTTGAAATGTTTTTCATTAGTTGTCTACTGGCCAAACCACTGGACAAGGGGAGGGTAGGTGTCAGCTTGCATGTATGCTTGTGTTGGTATCCTGGTTCACACACTCCCTGTGTTTTCATGGAATGGGGCCTACCTCAGCTTCCTTTGGCTCATGGATGGGCTTTGTCCTACCAAAAAAGGTGATGCAAATAAGTCATCTGCTTACTAAAGTTCTTGAAAATCACACTCTGCGAAGAGGCATTGCATAATGCAAAAAAACCTTCAGAAACAATGCACTCTAATGACAGCAACCAACATACTTAATACAGGAGTGACCTCAGGGGTGACCTCATCCAAAGGCCAGAACAGGAACAACAGGCTTAAGAAGGGACACATGAAATGACCTCAAAACACAAAGTGAGCAGGTAAGTTGAGTTGATATGTGACTTCATTAATGTGCTTGGTAATTTCATATGGACCGATATACTTGGGACCTAACCTGCGACATGACCCCGGCTTGCGGAAGTCCTGTGTAGAGAGCCACACTCTGTCACCAGGTTGGTATATCGGGTTCTCCCCTCTGTGCCTGTCCGCAATTTCCTTATACATTCAGAGAGCTCATACAATACACTGATCTGTTTCCTCCCATACCCTTTCGCTCCGCTGCATCCACTCATCCACAGCTGGGAAACCAGCTGATATGGAAATCCATGGGACATTTGAGGCTGATAACCTAAAATACAATAAAAAGGAGTCAAGCCAGTGGATGAACTAGTAAGTGAATTTTGGGCCATTTCTGCCAATAAGAGGAACTTGGACCGGTCTGATGGATTGTTCATATAAAAACAATGTAGGAATTGGCCATTTGACTGTGGATGTAAAACTAATAGCTACCCCGATGTGTTCAATATAGGAAGCCCAAACTCGAGATGTGAATTGATGTCCCCAATATGATATTATGTCCTCTGGGATGCCAAATATACGGAACACCTGGTTAAACAAGGCTTCCACAGTTTGGCAGGCTGTAGGCATACTCGGAAACACAATGAACCACACACCCCTGGAGAATCCATCAACTACAGTGAGGACAGAGAGGTCAGTAACGCAATCTAAGGTGATGTGAGACCAAGGACTTTCTGGTACGGGAAGAAGCATGAGCTTTCCTGTGGGTAGGGTCTTAGGCATCTTGCTTTGACTGCAAATTGAACATGAAGAAACATACTTATGAATATCGCTTGTCATAGCCCTGAACCAGCGAAGAATGAGCCCACTTCAACAGATGGTCACAGCACAAGGTAGGTAATGTTTTCCCGACAGACATTCCATTGGGATGACTGTGTCTTGTATGGCTTGTTTATTCCATCATCTATTTTATATACACTTGTCTATTTAATCATCTATTGTAACTTGGACTTGTCGTATCGTTGTGAAAGTACAGCTCCTACCCCGATGTTAGCAGCATCAGCTTCCACGACAAATGGAATGGAAGGATCAGGATGTCGACGTATGCTAGTCGTGGTAAAAGCTTCTTTCAGTTTCCTGAATGCTTGATCAGCCTCCTGATTCCAAAGTAGCTTGGTCATTGCTCCTTTCAGGAGGGCTGTGAGAGGAGCTGCAATGCTGCTAAAATTCCATATGAAGCATCGGTAAAAGTTTGCAAATCCCAAGAATCTCTGGAGTTTTTTAACTATAATAGTAATGGGCCACTGGAAGATGGCTTTGATCTTCTTATCATCCGTAGTGATTTCACCATGGCTGATCACGTATCCTAGAAAAGTTATAGTTGGAAGGTGGAACTCACATTTCTTTCCCTTTACAAACTCAATAAACTTTTACTCTTTACTACTCAATGCATAAAGCTGTCTGTGTTTGATGTGCTCTCATTTTCCCACCACATCCATTTAGCAGTACTTCTGAATAACCGAAATGGCTTAAAACAGCTGAGGGGATGTTTGAAACTGAGTGATAAGATGTTCAGCAATTTATATATGATAATACAAGGCAGTAAATTAAATTGGGCTGAACTGGACAATAGTACCTGGCATGAAAAGTATGTCGTAGAGAGAGTAACAAAAAACTCAACCTCTCACCTCGCGCTCTGAGATGTCTCCGTCACTGTCTGTAGTGTCCTCTAGGATACTGCTGCCCTCACTAAAGTGTGTCACCCTGACCGGGTCAAACATCTCTTGAACATAATAACTACACAATGGAAAATCAGCTTCAAGTGCTGCATTGAGCAAGAGTGCACTGTAAATGGCCAGATATAAATGGCAATGTCAGTAGTAAATTTATATATGCAGTCATGGAACAGGACCTAGCTGTAGAGCACAGCTTTAAGGTGCATATTATGATGTGCTCTTACCAATAATCCTCCTGGCTGTGTCTTGCTCTTTTGGCCAAATGTTTCTCTTCCAAAGCAGACAGACCAGACTCGCTGCATATTACTCCGTGCACTATAAATAAACCACATGTATAATGCCTTGTAAACAATGGAAGAAGGGAAATTTGAATTGTGACTACTCTGTTAAAGGGGCGGATAAGGCACCCCACCCAAACCCCCCGAAAGCTGTTCTGTTATCCCTAATTGCTATGCAATAGTCCT
>NW_027658553.1:0-37082 GCF_041902795.1 Electrophorus electricus | reverse complement strand
GAAATCTGGTTGTAGTATTATTTAAAGGCACAAAGTGCATGAAGTGTGCCCTGGCCCAGCACTACTTTGCTGGGCACGACTGTGTGACCTCTTGGGCCTGGAGGTCTGTTTCTAGTGTGATGGAAATTATTATTCGATCATGTATTATCATGTGATTCATATATAATCATGTTAATCCTTTCTCTATGTAATCCTA
The DNA here is from genome assembly GCF_041902795.1 of Electrophorus electricus. Taxonomy (NCBI): domain Eukaryota; kingdom Metazoa; phylum Chordata; class Actinopteri; order Gymnotiformes; family Gymnotidae; genus Electrophorus; species Electrophorus electricus. The sequence goes on along the minus strand of NW_027658553.1, from coordinate 36,886 downwards.
TATGAATAGTTTAGTCTGCACATTCTGTCTTTGTATATTGTGTGAACAAAACGACTGCTGAATCAGCTGCTTCGTGATCTTGCATGTGTCGTGCGACTAATCCTGATAAAGAGGATCTAGCAAACTGTGTCTGTCCTGGTGGAACAGAGCATCCTGATATGTGCAGAAGTGCTTAGTGCAACAAGGAGCAGGAAATGGGTATACAGGATGACAGGACATCCCTTCCAGGATGTGAAGTTTAGGTATAAGGAGCAGAGCCAGTCTACCCCTTTAGAACTTTTGCTTAGAGCATTAGCTCTCACACAGCTGTGTTTTGTATGCCTTATTTTCTTTATAAAATTACTCTTTTAATCACGTCTGACTTGCTGTTTATTCAAAATTCCACCACAGAAATTGGTGTAGTCGGCAGGATCAGCAAGAGGCGAGAGGTTGACGGTTCCGAGTGTCGAAAGGGTAGGCCTTGCCTTTAACACCCTACTCAACACAGTTCCGACCTAGTCTGTTGGGGTGCTGCTGCTTGGAGTTGGGGCTGGTGTCGGAGCCTTCTTACAGTGTGTGTGATGTACCCAGGTTCCTCGTCCTTCTATTTTGACAGCAGTGTGGGTTGTTAACAGGACTTGGTGTGGTCCTGTCCACCGTGCTTGGTTCCCTTTGGGGAGTGCTGCGCACAAACAAGACAGCTGGAACAAAAGTTTTGGGTAAGTATTGTGAGTTCTGGCGCAACTTTAATATGCTGTCCACGATTCCCCCTTTGCTCATATGGCTACGCCCATGAGCAATTCTGATTAGGCCCTGCATGTATGATTTGGCTAGGCAAGGTTTGCGTCCACTTCATCTATTTTATAGTTTTTTCCTGATCAATAATACAAAAAAGAAAAAGAAAAAAAAGATGAACAGCACCCTCTAGCGATGAACCTTAATTATTTCAAGATAACTGTAAAACATGGCTAGGTTAAGTCGGCATTAAAACAAAAAATGCTCAGATAAACTTGTGTCTTATGGCACGCAGCTGAGTTTAAAATTAAACACAATGAAACCAAATTAAATTGACCCAGCTGCAACAGGCTCAGCAACCACATTTCATTTCACTGATTGGTCAGTTAGCCAGGCTATACAAAACAGGCTATTGTTAGAAATTCTGCACATGTGCTTCACTTAGCTTCACATCTCACACTGCTTATAATTCTAAGATAACGTATCCACGTTCGTAATAACGTGGTGAAATCTGCCAAAAATGGTCAAAGGGTCAAACTGCGTGAAGTGTGCGCAAGCCCAGAGCTACTTTGCTGGGCATGACTGTGTGACCTCTTGGGCCTGGAAGTCTGTTTCTAGTTTTATTTAAAGGGTCAAACTGCGTGAATTGTGCCCAGGCCCAGAGCTACTTAGCTGGGCATGACTGTGTGACCTCTTGGGCTTGGAAATCTGGCTGTAGTATTATCTAAAGGGTCAAACTGCGTGAAGTGTGCGCAGGCCCAGAGCTACTTTGCTGGGCATGACTGTGTGACCTCTTGGGCCTGGAAGTCTGTTTCTAGTTTTATTTAAATGGTCAAACTGCGTGAAGTGTGCCCAGGTTTAACGCAACCTTGCTGAGTATGACTGTGTGACCTCTTGGGCCAGGAAGTCTGTTTCTAGTTTTATTTAAAGGGTCAAACTGCGTGAATTGTGCCCAGGCCCAGAGCTACTTAGCTGGGCATGACTGTGTGACCTCTTGGGCCTGGAAGTCTGTTTCTAGTTTTATTTAAAGGGTCAAACTGCGTGAATTGTGCCCAGGCCCAGAGCTACTTAGCTGGGCATGACTGTGTGACCTCTTGGGCTTGGAAATCTGGCTGTAGTATTATTTAAACGCACAAAGTGCATGAAGTGTGCCCTGTCTCAGCACTACTTTGTTGGGCACGACTGTGTGACCTCTTGGGCCTGGAAGTCTGGTTGTAGTATTATCTAAAGGGTCAAACTGCGTGAAGTGTGCCCAGGCCCAGAGCTACTTTGCTGGGCATGACTGTGTGACTTCTTGGGCCTGGAAGTCTGTTTCTAGTTTTATTTAAATGGTCAAACTGCGTGAAGTGTGCCCAGGCCCAGAGCTACTTTGCTGGGCATGACTGTGTGACTTCTTGGGCCTGGAAGTCTGTTTCTAGTTTTATTTAAATGGTCAAACTGCGTGAAGTGTGCCCAGGCCCAGAGCTACTTTGCTGGGCATGACTGTGTGACCTCTTGGGCCAGGAAGTCTGTTTCTAGTTTTATTTAAAGGGTCAAACTGCATGAAGTGTGCCCAGGCCCAGAGCTACTTTGCTGGGCCTGACTGTGTGACCGCTTGGGCTTGGAAGTCTGGTTTTAGTATTATTTAAAGGGTCAAACTGCGTCAAGTGTGCCCAGGCCCAGAGCTACTTTGCTGGGCATGACTGTGTGACCTCTTGGGCCTGGATGTCTGGTTGTAGTATTATCTAAAGGGTCAAACTGCGTGAAGTGTGCCCAGGCCCAGAGCTACTTTGCTGGGCATGACTGTGTGACCTCTTGGGCCTGGAAGTCTGTTTCTAGTTTTATTTAAATGGTCAAACTGCGTGAAGTGTGCCCAGGTTTAAAGCAACCTTGCTGAGTATGACTGTGTGACCTCTTGGGCCAGGAAGTCTGTTTCTAGTTTTATTTAAAGGGTCAAACTGCGTGAATTGTGCCCAGGCCCAGAGCTACTTAGCTGGGCATGACTGTGTGACCTCTTGGGCTTGGAAATCTGGCTGTAGTATTATTTAAACGCACAAAGTGCATGAAGTGTGCCCTGTCCCAGCACTACTTTGTTGGGCACGACTGTGTGACCTATTGGGCCTGGAAGTCTGGTTGTAGTATTATTCAAAGGGTCAAACTGCGTGAAGTGTGCCCAGGCCCAGAGCTACTTTGCTGGGCATGACTGTGTGACCTCTTGGGCTTGGAAATCTGGTTGTAGTATTATTTAAAGGCACAAAGTGCATGAAGTGTGCCCTGGCCCAGCACTACTTTGCTGGGCACGACTGTGTGACCTCTTGGGCCTGGAGGTCTGTTTCTAGTGTGATGGAAATTATTATTCGATCATGTATTATCATGTGATTCATATATAATCATGTTAATCCTTTCTCTATGTAATCCTATATGAATAGATTAGTCTGCACATTCTGTCTTTGTATATTGTGTGAACAAAAGGACTGCTGAATCAGCTGCTTCGTGATCTTGCATGTGTCGTGCGACTAATCCTGATAAAGAGGATCTAGCAAACTGTGTCTGTCCTGGTGGAACAGAGCATCCTGATATGTGCAGAAGTGCTTAGTGCAACAAGGAGCAGGAAATGGGTATACAGGATGACAGGACATCCCTTCCAGGATGTGAAGTTTAGGTATAAGGAGCAGAGCCAGTCTACCCCTTTAGAACGTTTGCTTAGAGCATTAGCTCTCACACAGCTGTGTTTTGTATGCCTTATTTTCTTTATTAAATTACTCTTTTAATCACGTCTGACTTGCTGTTTATTCAAAATTCCACCACAGAAATTGGTGTAGTCGGCAGGATCAGCAAGAGGCGAGAGGTTGACGGTTCCGAGTGTCGAAAGGGTAGGCCTTGCCTTTAACACCCTACTCAACACAGTTCCGACCTAGTCTGTTGGGGCGCTGCTGCTTGGAGTTGGGGCTGGTGTCGGAGCCTTCTTACAGTGTGTGTGATGTACCCAGGTTCCTCGTCCTTCTATTTTGACAGCAGTGTGGGTTGTTAACAGGACTTGGTGTGGTCCTGTCCACCGTGCTTGGTTCCCTTTGGGGAGTGCTGCGCACAAACAAGACAGCTGGAACAAAAGTTTTGGGTAAGTATTGTGAGTTCTGGCGCAACTTTAATATGCTGTCCACGATTCCCCCTTTGCTCATATGGCTACGCCCATGAGCAATTCTGATTAGGCCCTGCATGTATGATTTGGCTAGGCAAGGTTTGCGTCCACTTCATCTATTTTATAGTTTTTTCCTGATCAATAATACAAAAAAGAAAAAGAAAAAAAAGATGAACAGCACCCTCTAGCGATGAACCTTAATTATTTCAAGATAACTGTAAAACATGGCTAGGTTAAGTCGGCATTAAAAGAAAAAATGCTCAGATAAACTTGTGTCTCATGGCACGCAGCTGAGTTTAAAATTAAACACAATGAAACCAAATTAAATTGACCCAGCTGCAACAGGCTCAGCAACCACATTTCATTTCACTGATTGGTCAGTTAGCCAGGCTATACAAAACAGGCTATTGTTAGAAATTCTGCACATGTGCTTCACTTAGCTTCACATCTCACACTGCTTATAATTCTAAGATAACGTATCCACGTTCGTAATAACGTGGTGAAATCTGCCAAAAATGGTCAAAGGGTCAAACTGCGTGAAGTGTGCCCAGGCCCAGAGCTACTTTGCTGGGCATGACTGTGTGACCTCTTGGGCTTGGAAATCTGGTTGTAGTATTATTTAAAGGCACAAAGTGCATGAAGTGTGCCCTGGCCCAGCACTACTTTGCTGGGCATGACTGTGTGACCTCTTGGGCTTGGAAATCTGGTTGTAGTATTATTTAAAGGCACAAAGTGCATGAAGTGTGCCCTGGCCCAGCACTACTTTGCTGGGCACGACTGTGTGACCTCTTGGGCCTGGAGGTCTGTTTCTAGTGTGATGGAAATTATTATTCGATCATGTATTATCATGTGATTCATATATAATCATGTTAATCCTTTCTCTATGTAATCCTATATGAATAGTTTAGTCTGCACATTCTGTCTTTGTATATTGTGTGAACAAAACGACTGCTGAATCAGCTGCTTCGTGATCTTGCATGTGTCGTGCGACTAATCCTGATAAAGAGGATCTAGCAAACTGTGTCTGTCCTGGTGGAACAGAGCATCCTGATATGTGCAGAAGTGCTTAGTGCAACAAGGAGCAGGAAATGGGTATACAGGATGACAGGACATCCCTTCCAGGATGTGAAGTTTAGGTATAAGGAGCAGAGCCAGTCTACCCCTTTAGAACTTTTGCTTAGAGCATTAGCTCTCACACAGCTGTGTTTTGTATGCCTTATTTTCTTTATAAAATTACTCTTTTAATCACGTCTGACTTGCTGTTTATTCAAAATTCCACCACAGAAATTGGTGTAGTCGGCAGGATCAGCAAGAGGCGAGAGGTTGACGGTTCCGAGTGTCGAAAGGGTAGGCCTTGCCTTTAACACCCTACTCAACACAGTTCCGACCTAGTCTGTTGGGGTGCTGCTGCTTGGAGTTGGGGCTGGTGTCGGAGCCTTCTTACAGTGTGTGTGATGTACCCAGGTTCCTCGTCCTTCTATTTTGACAGCAGTGTGGGTTGTTAACAGGACTTGGTGTGGTCCTGTCCACCGTGCTTGGTTCCCTTTGGGGAGTGCTGCGCACAAACAAGACAGCTGGAACAAAAGTTTTGGGTAAGTATTGTGAGTTCTGGCGCAACTTTAATATGCTGTCCACGATTCCCCCTTTGCTCATATGGCTACGCCCATGAGCAATTCTGATTAGGCCCTGCATGTATGATTTGGCTAGGCAAGGTTTGCGTCCACTTCATCTATTTTATAGTTTTTTCCTGATCAATAATACAAAAAAGAAAAAGAAAAAAAAGATGAACAGCACCCTCTAGCGATGAACCTTAATTATTTCAAGATAACTGTAAAACATGGCTAGGTTAAGTCGGCATTAAAACAAAAAATGCTCAGATAAACTTGTGTCTCATGGCACGCAGCTGAGTTTAAAATTAAACACAATGAAACCAAATTAAATTGACCCAGCTGCAACAGGCTCAGCAACCACATTTCATTTCACTGATTGGTCAGTTAGCCAGGCTATACAAAACAGGCTATTGTTAGAAATTCTGCACATGTGCTTCACTTAGCTTCACATCTCACACTGCTTATAATTCTAAGATAACGTATCCACGTTCGTAATAACGTGGTGAAATCTGCCAAAAATGGTCAAAGGGTCAAACTGCGTGAAGTGTGCGCAAGCCCAGAGCTACTTTGCTGGGCATGACTGTGTGACCTCTTGGGCCTGGAAGTCTGGTTGTAGTATTATCTAAAGGGTCAAACTGCGTGAAGTGTGCGCAGGCCCAGAGCTACTTTGCTGGGCATGACTGTGTGACCTCTTGGGCCTGGAAGTCTGTTTCTAGTTTTATTTAAATGGTCAAACTGCGTGAAGTGTGCCCAGGTTTAACGCAACCTTGCTGAGTATGACTGTGTGACCTCTTGGGCCAGGAAGTCTGTTTCTAGTTTTATTTAAAGGGTCAAACTGCGTGAATTGTGCCCAGGCCCAGAGCTACTTAGCTGGGCATGACTGTGTGACCTCTTGGGCCTGGAAGTCTGTTTCTAGTTTTATTTAAAGGGTCAAACTGCGTGAATTGTGCCCAGGCCCAGAGCTACTTAGCTGGGCATGACTGTGTGACCTCTTGGGCTTGGAAATCTGGCTGTAGTATTATTTAAACGCACAAAGTGCATGAAGTGTGCCCTGTCTCAGCACTACTTTGTTGGGCACGACTGTGTGACCTATTGGGCCTGGAAGTCTGGTTGTAGTATTATTCAAAGGGTCAAACTGCGTGAAGTGTGCCCAGGCCCAGAGCTACTTTGCTGGGCCTGACTGTGTGACCTCTTGGGCCTGGAAGTCTGGTTTTAGTATTATTTAAAGGGTCAAACTGCGTCAAGTGTGCCCAGGCCCAGAGCTACTTTGCTGGGCATGACTGTGTGACCTCTTGGGCCTGGAAGTCTGTTTCTAGTTTTATTTAAATGGTCAAACTGCGTGAAGTGTTCCCAGGTTTAACGCAACCTTGCTGAGTATGACTGTGTGACCTATTGGGCCTGGAAGTCTGGTTGTAGTATTATTCAAAGGGTCAAACTGCGTGAAGTGTGCCCAGGCCCAGAGCTACTTTGCTGGGCATGACTGTGTGACCTCTTGGGCTTGGAAATCTGGTTGTAGTATTATTTAAAGGCACAAAGTGCATGAAGTGTGCCCTGGCCCAGCACTACTTTGCTGGGCACGACTGTGTGACCTCTTGGGCCTGGAGGTCTGTTTCTAGTGTGATGGAAATTATTATTCGATCATGTATTATCATGTGATTCATATATAATCATGTTAATCCTTTCTCTATGTAATCCTATATGAATAGTTTAGTCTGCACATTCTGTCTTTGTATATTGTGTGAACAAAACGACTGCTGAATCAGCTGCTTCGTGATCTTGCATGTGTCGTGCGACTAATCCTGATAAAGAGGATCTAGCAAACTGTGTCTGTCCTGGTGGAACAGAGCATCCTGATATGTGCAGAAGTGCTTAGTGCAACAAGGAGCAGGAAATGGGTATACAGGATGACAGGACATCCCTTCCAGGATGTGAAGTTTAGGTATAAGGAGCAGAGCCAGTCTACCCCTTTAGAACTTTTGCTTAGAGCATTAGCTCTCACACAGCTGTGTTTTGTATGCCTTATTTTCTTTATAAAATTACTCTTTTAATCACGTCTGACTTGCTGTTTATTCAAAATTCCACCACAGAAATTGGTGTAGTCGGCAGGATCAGCAAGAGGCGAGAGGTTGACGGTTCCGAGTGTCGAAAGGGTAGGCCTTGCCTTTAACACCCTACTCAACACAGTTCCGACCTAGTCTGTTGGGGTGCTGCTGCTTGGAGTTGGGGCTGGTGTCGGAGCCTTCTTACAGTGTGTGTGATGTACCCAGGTTCCTCGTCCTTCTATTTTGACAGCAGTGTGGGTTGTTAACAGGACTTGGTGTGGTCCTGTCCACCGTGCTTGGTTCCCTTTGGGGAGTGCTGCGCACAAACAAGACAGCTGGAACAAAAGTTTTGGGTAAGTATTGTGAGTTCTGGCGCAACTTTAATATGCTGTCCACGATTCCCCCTTTGCTCATATGGCTACGCCCATGAGCAATTCTGATTAGGCCCTGCATGTATGATTTGGCTAGGCAAGGTTTGCGTCCACTTCATCTATTTTATAGTTTTTTCCTGATCAATAATACAAAAAAGAAAAAGAAAAAAAAGATGAACAGCACCCTCTAGCGATGAACCTTAATTATTTCAAGATAACTGTAAAACATGGCTAGGTTAAGTCGGCATTAAAACAAAAAATGCTCAGATAAACTTGTGTCTTATGGCACGCAGCTGAGTTTAAAATTAAACACAATGAAACCAAATTAAATTGACCCAGCTGCAACAGGCTCAGCAACCACATTTCATTTCACTGATTGGTCAGTTAGCCAGGCTATACAAAACAGGCTATTGTTAGAAATTCTGCACATGTGCTTCACTTAGCTTCACATCTCACACTGCTTATAATTCTAAGATAACGTATCCACGTTCGTAATAACGTGGTGAAATCTGCCAAAAATGGTCAAAGGGTCAAACTGCGTGAAGTGTGCGCAAGCCCAGAGCTACTTTGCTGGGCATGACTGTGTGACCTCTTGGGCCTGGAAGTCTGTTTCTAGTTTTATTTAAAGGGTCAAACTGCGTGAATTGTGCCCAGGCCCAGAGCTACTTAGCTGGGCATGACTGTGTGACCTCTTGGGCTTGGAAATCTGGCTGTAGTATTATCTAAAGGGTCAAACTGCGTGAAGTGTGCGCAGGCCCAGAGCTACTTTGCTGGGCATGACTGTGTGACCTCTTGGGCCTGGAAGTCTGTTTCTAGTTTTATTTAAATGGTCAAACTGCGTGAAGTGTGCCCAGGTTTAACGCAACCTTGCTGAGTATGACTGTGTGACCTCTTGGGCCAGGAAGTCTGTTTCTAGTTTTATTTAAAGGGTCAAACTGCGTGAATTGTGCCCAGGCCCAGAGCTACTTAGCTGGGCATGACTGTGTGACCTCTTGGGCCTGGAAGTCTGTTTCTAGTTTTATTTAAAGGGTCAAACTGCGTGAATTGTGCCCAGGCCCAGAGCTACTTAGCTGGGCATGACTGTGTGACCTCTTGGGCTTGGAAATCTGGCTGTAGTATTATTTAAACGCACAAAGTGCATGAAGTGTGCCCTGTCTCAGCACTACTTTGTTGGGCACGACTGTGTGACCTCTTGGGCCTGGAAGTCTGGTTGTAGTATTATCTAAAGGGTCAAACTGCGTGAAGTGTGCCCAGGCCCAGAGCTACTTTGCTGGGCATGACTGTGTGACTTCTTGGGCCTGGAAGTCTGTTTCTAGTTTTATTTAAATGGTCAAACTGCGTGAAGTGTGCCCAGGCCCAGAGCTACTTTGCTGGGCATGACTGTGTGACCTCTTGGGCCTGGAAGTCTGTTTCTAGTTTTATTTAAAGGGTCAAACTGCGTGAATTGTGCCCAGGCCCAGAGCTACTTAGCTGGGCATGACTGTGTGACCTCTTGGGCTTGGAAATCTGGCTGTAGTATTATTTAAACGCACAAAGTGCATGAAGTGTGCCCTGTCTCAGCACTACTTTGTTGGGCACGACTGTGTGACCTATTGGGCCTGGAAGTCTGGTTGTAGTATTATTCAAAGGGTCAAACTGCGTGAAGTGTGCCCAGGCCCAGAGCTACTTTGCTGGGCCTGACTGTGTGACCTCTTGGGCCTGGAAGTCTGGTTTTAGTATTATTTAAAGGGTCAAACTGCGTCAAGTGTGCCCAGGCCCAGAGCTACTTTGCTGGGCATGACTGTGTGACCTCTTGGGCCTGGAAGTCTGTTTCTAGTTTTATTTAAATGGTCAAACTGCGTGAAGTGTTCCCAGGTTTAACGCAACCTTGCTGAGTATGACTGTGTGACCTATTGGGCCTGGAAGTCTGGTTGTAGTATTATTCAAAGGGTCAAACTGCGTGAAGTGTGCCCAGGCCCAGAGCTACTTTGCTGGGCATGACTGTGTGACCTCTTGGGCTTGGAAATCTGGTTGTAGTATTATTTAAAGGCACAAAGTGCATGAAGTGTGCCCTGGCCCAGCACTACTTTGCTGGGCACGACTGTGTGACCTCTTGGGCCTGGAGGTCTGTTTCTAGTGTGATGGAAATTATTATTCGATCATGTATTATCATGTGATTCATATATAATCATGTTAATCCTTTCTCTATGTAATCCTATATGAATAGTTTAGTCTGCACATTCTGTCTTTGTATATTGTGTGAACAAAACGACTGCTGAATCAGCTGCTTCGTGATCTTGCATGTGTCGTGCGACTAATCCTGATAAAGAGGATCTAGCAAACTGTGTCTGTCCTGGTGGAACAGAGCATCCTGATATGTGCAGAAGTGCTTAGTGCAACAAGGAGCAGGAAATGGGTATACAGGATGACAGGACATCCCTTCCAGGATGTGAAGTTTAGGTATAAGGAGCAGAGCCAGTCTACCCCTTTAGAACTTTTGCTTAGAGCATTAGCTCTCACACAGCTGTGTTTTGTATGCCTTATTTTCTTTATAAAATTACTCTTTTAATCACGTCTGACTTGCTGTTTATTCAAAATTCCACCACAGAAATTGGTGTAGTCGGCAGGATCAGCAAGAGGCGAGAGGTTGACGGTTCCGAGTGTCGAAAGGGTAGGCCTTGCCTTTAACACCCTACTCAACACAGTTCCGACCTAGTCTGTTGGGGTGCTGCTGCTTGGAGTTGGGGCTGGTGTCGGAGCCTTCTTACAGTGTGTGTGATGTACCCAGGTTCCTCGTCCTTCTATTTTGACAGCAGTGTGGGTTGTTAACAGGACTTGGTGTGGTCCTGTCCACCGTGCTTGGTTCCCTTTGGGGAGTGCTGCGCACAAACAAGACAGCTGGAACAAAAGTTTTGGGTAAGTATTGTGAGTTCTGGCGCAACTTTAATATGCTGTCCACGATTCCCCCTTTGCTCATATGGCTACGCCCATGAGCAATTCTGATTAGGCCCTGCATGTATGATTTGGCTAGGCAAGGTTTGCGTCCACTTCATCTATTTTATAGTTTTTTCCTGATCAATAATACAAAAAAGAAAAAGAAAAAAAAGATGAACAGCACCCTCTAGCGATGAACCTTAATTATTTCAAGATAACTGTAAAACATGGCTAGGTTAAGTCGGCATTAAAACAAAAAATGCTCAGATAAACTTGTGTCTTATGGCACGCAGCTGAGTTTAAAATTAAACACAATGAAACCAAATTAAATTGACCCAGCTGCAACAGGCTCAGCAACCACATTTCATTTCACTGATTGGTCAGTTAGCCAGGCTATACAAAACAGGCTATTGTTAGAAATTCTGCACATGTGCTTCACTTAGCTTCACATCTCACACTGCTTATAATTCTAAGATAACGTATCCACGTTCGTAATAACGTGGTGAAATCTGCCAAAAATGGTCAAAGGGTCAAACTGCGTGAAGTGTGCGCAAGCCCAGAGCTACTTTGCTGGGCATGACTGTGTGACCTCTTGGGCCTGGAAGTCTGTTTCTAGTTTTATTTAAAGGGTCAAACTGCGTGAATTGTGCCCAGGCCCAGAGCTACTTAGCTGGGCATGACTGTGTGACCTCTTGGGCTTGGAAATCTGGCTGTAGTATTATTTAAACGCACAAAGTGCATGAAGTGTGCCCTGTCTCAGCACTACTTTGTTGGGCACGACTGTGTGACCTATTGGGCCTGGAAGTCTGGTTGTAGTATTATTCAAAGGGTCAAACTGCGTGAAGTGTGCCCAGGCCCAGAGCTACTTTGCTGGGCCTGACTGTGTGACCTCTTGGGCCTGGAAGTCTGGTTTTAGTATTATTTAAAGGGTCAAACTGCGTCAAGTGTGCCCAGGCCCAGAGCTACTTTGCTGGGCATGACTGTGTGACCTCTTGGGCCTGGAAGTCTGTTTCTAGTTTTATTTAAATGGTCAAACTGCGTGAAGTGTTCCCAGGTTTAACGCAACCTTGCTGAGTATGACTGTGTGACCTATTGGGCCTGGAAGTCTGGTTGTAGTATTATTCAAAGGGTCAAACTGCGTGAAGTGTGCCCAGGCCCAGAGCTACTTTGCTGGGCATGACTGTGTGACCTCTTGGGCTTGGAAATCTGGTTGTAGTATTATTTAAAGGCACAAAGTGCATGAAGTGTGCCCTGGCCCAGCACTACTTTGCTGGGCACGACTGTGTGACCTCTTGGGCCTGGAGGTCTGTTTCTAGTGTGATGGAAATTATTATTCGATCATGTATTATCATGTGATTCATATATAATCATGTTAATCCTTTCTCTATGTAATCCTATATGAATAGTTTAGTCTGCACATTCTGTCTTTGTATATTGTGTGAACAAAACGACTGCTGAATCAGCTGCTTCGTGATCTTGCATGTGTCGTGCGACTAATCCTGATAAAGAGGATCTAGCAAACTGTGTCTGTCCTGGTGGAACAGAGCATCCTGATATGTGCAGAAGTGCTTAGTGCAACAAGGAGCAGGAAATGGGTATACAGGATGACAGGACATCCCTTCCAGGATGTGAAGTTTAGGTATAAGGAGCAGAGCCAGTCTACCCCTTTAGAACTTTTGCTTAGAGCATTAGCTCTCACACAGCTGTGTTTTGTATGCCTTATTTTCTTTATAAAATTACTCTTTTAATCACGTCTGACTTGCTGTTTATTCAAAATTCCACCACAGAAATTGGTGTAGTCGGCAGGATCAGCAAGAGGCGAGAGGTTGACGGTTCCGAGTGTCGAAAGGGTAGGCCTTGCCTTTAACACCCTACTCAACACAGTTCCGACCTAGTCTGTTGGGGTGCTGCTGCTTGGAGTTGGGGCTGGTGTCGGAGCCTTCTTACAGTGTGTGTGATGTACCCAGGTTCCTCGTCCTTCTATTTTGACAGCAGTGTGGGTTGTTAACAGGACTTGGTGTGGTCCTGTCCACCGTGCTTGGTTCCCTTTGGGGAGTGCTGCGCACAAACAAGACAGCTGGAACAAAAGTTTTGGGTAAGTATTGTGAGTTCTGGCGCAACTTTAATATGCTGTCCACGATTCCCCCTTTGCTCATATGGCTACGCCCATGAGCAATTCTGATTAGGCCCTGCATGTATGATTTGGCTAGGCAAGGTTTGCGTCCACTTCATCTATTTTATAGTTTTTTCCTGATCAATAATACAAAAAAGAAAAAGAAAAAAAAGATGAACAGCACCCTCTAGCGATGAACCTTAATTATTTCAAGATAACTGTAAAACATGGCTAGGTTAAGTCGGCATTAAAACAAAAAATGCTCAGATAAACTTGTGTCTCATGGCATGCAGCTGAGTTTAAAATTAAACGCAATGAAACCAAATTAAATTGACCCAGCTGCAACAGGCTCAGCAACCACATTTCATTTCACTGATTGGTCAGTTAGCCAGGCTATACAAAACAGGCTATTGTTAGAAATTCTGCACATGTGCTTCACTTAGCTTCACATCTCACACTGCTTATAATTCTAAGATAACGTATCCACGTTCGTAATAACGTGGTGAAATCTGCCAAAAATGGTCAAAGGGTCAAACTGCGTGAAGTGTGCGCAAGCCCAGAGCTACTTTGCTGGGCATGACTGTGTGACCTCTTGGGCCTGGAAGTCTGTTTCTAGTTTTATTTAAAGGGTCAAACTGCGTGAAGTGTGCGCAGGCCCAGAGCTACTTTGCTGGGCATGACTGTGTGACCTCTTGGGCCTGGAAGTCTGTTTCTAGTTTTATTTAAATGGTCAAACTGCGTGAAGTGTGCCCAGGTTTAACGCAACCTTGCTGAGTATGACTGTGTGACCTCTTGGGCCAGGAAGTCTGTTTCTAGTTTTATTTAAAGGGTCAAACTGCGTGAATTGTGCCCAGGCCCAGAGCTACTTAGCTGGGCATGACTGTGTGACCTCTTGGGCCTGGAAGTCTGTTTCTAGTTTTATTTAAAGGGTCAAACTGCGTGAATTGTGCCCAGGCCCAGAGCTACTTAGCTGGGCATGACTGTGTGACCTCTTGGGCTTGGAAATCTGGCTGTAGTATTATTTAAAGGGTCAAACTGCGTGAATTGTGCCCAGGCCCAGCACTACTTTGTTGGGCACGACTGTGTGACCTATTGGGCCTGGAAGTCTGGTTGTAGTATTATTCAAAGGGTCAAACTGCGTGAAGTGTGCCCAGGCCCAGAGCTACTTTGCTGGGCCTGACTGTGTGACCTCTTGGGCCTGGAAGTCTGGTTTTAGTATTATTTAAAGGGTCAAACTGCGTCAAGTGTGCCCAGGCCCAGAGCTACTTTGCTGGGCATGACTGTGTGACCTCTTGGGCCTGGAAGTCTGTTTCTAGTTTTATTTAAATGGTCAAACTGCGTGAAGTGTTCCCAGGTTTAACGCAACCTTGCTGAGTATGACTGTGTGACCTATTGGGCCTGGAAGTCTGGTTGTAGTATTATTCAAAGGGTCAAACTGCGTGAAGTGTGCCCAGGCCCAGAGCTACTTTGCTGGGCATGACTGTGTGACCTCTTGGGCTTGGAAATCTGGTTGTAGTATTATTTAAAGGCACAAAGTGCATGAAGTGTGCCCTGGCCCAGCACTACTTTGCTGGGCACGACTGTGTGACCTCTTGGGCCTGGAGGTCTGTTTCTAGTGTGATGGAAATTATTATTCGATCATGTATTATCATGTGATTCATATATAATCATGTTAATCCTTTCTCTATGTAATCCTATATGAATAGTTTAGTCTGCACATTCTGTCTTTGTATATTGTGTGAACAAAACGACTGCTGAATCAGCTGCTTCGTGATCTTGCATGTGTCGTGCGACTAATCCTGATAAAGAGGATCTAGCAAACTGTGTCTGTCCTGGTGGAACAGAGCATCCTGATATGTGCAGAAGTGCTTAGTGCAACAAGGAGCAGGAAATGGGTATACAGGATGACAGGACATCCCTTCCAGGATGTGAAGTTTAGGTATAAGGAGCAGAGCCAGTCTACCCCTTTAGAACTTTTGCTTAGAGCATTAGCTCTCACACAGCTGTGTTTTGTATTCCTTATTTTCTTTATAAAATTACTCTTTTAATCACGTCTGACTTGCTGTTTATTCAAAATTCCACCACAGAAATTGGTGTAGTCGGCAGGATCAGCAAGAGGCGAGAGGTTGACGGTTCCGAGTGTCGAAAGGGTAGGCCTTGCCTTTAACACCCTACTCAACACAGTTCCGACCTAGTCTGTTGGGGTGCTGCTGCTTGGAGTTGGGGCTGGTGTCGGAGCCTTCTTACAGTGTGTGTGATGTACCCAGGTTCCTCGTCCTTCTATTTTGACAGCAGTGTGGGTTGTTAACAGGACTTGGTGTGGTCCTGTCCACCGTGCTTGGTTCCCTTTGGGGAGTGCTGCGCACAAACAAGACAGCTGGAACAAAAGTTTTGGGTAAGTATTGTGAGTTCTGGCGCAACTTTAATATGCTGTCCACGATTCCCCCTTTGCTCATATGGCTACGCCCATGAGCAATTCTGATTAGGCCCTGCATGTATGATTTGGCTAGGCAAGGTTTGCCCGTAGGTGTGTGTGTCCAAGCACCATCGTACACTGCGCAGTCTAGTTGTCTCCACCTGGTGCGTTCGGTGGCGGTAGCCCCTGACTGAATCTCCCGTAATGTGGCATGCGGGGTAGCAGCGGTTTCCTGTATTGCTTGCACAGCGGTGTTAGTTGCAGCTGCCTTTGTTACTCTATCTACAAAATTATTCCCCTTGCTGATTTGGTCTTCTGTAGTCCTGTGAGCTGCACACTTAACAACTGCAATTGTCTTTGGCAGCAAAATGGCTTCTAGCAAGATGGTGATGTCTAATATATTTACCCGAGCTTGTCCGGAATTGCCTATGTTTCCATATGGCTCCAAAATCATTAACAGTTTTGTCTGCAGCTAATTGGCATGCTTCCGTCAGTGCTACTGGTTCAGCAGCCTGCGCTGAATAGGAGGATGGTAATACTTCTGTTTCAAGTATTTCATGATCTGTTACTGCCGCGTATGCCGCCCTATTGACCCCTGTGTCGTCCCTGCTTGCTGACCCGTCCACATAGAGGCATAGGTCTGGGTTACTTATGGCTTCTTCAAAGAGATCAACCTGCGGTGTACATACTTAAGCTAAGACTGCTGTGCAGTCTTGTGGATCTCCATCCTCCTCCGTAGGAAGGAGTGTAGCTGGGTTCAGTGTTATACACCTTTTGACAGTTATATTAGGCATATCTAAGAGGGTAGTGTGGTATCTCAGCTACCATTGGGCTGATAAGTGTGACACTCTTTGGTCCTGCAGTATTTGGTGTACTGCGTGTGGGACTAAAACAGTAAGAGGGGAGTATGCCACTATGGTTTAGGTAGCAAAATTATGGCTTGTGCTCAGTTTTGAGACAGCCCGTGTGTATTTCCCTTAATGATATGCCCCAAGAACGTCACTTCTTCCTTACAATTCTGTAATTTTGCTCTACTAGGTCAATTACATGTATGTTACATCTGAAATATTTCCATGAGCTTTTACGCAACAAACTAAACAAAGGTTAGGAACAGGCTAAATCAAATCAGGCTAACTCTCAGCAGGTCAAAAATACTTCAGACTGCAAACTATGACCTAGTATTTTATCAAATTTGATCATAATTGTAACGCAGGGAGGCTTGGCAGGATACAAAAGAGGAGCCGTGATGCATACAGCGATGTTTATTTAGAGACATGGAAGACAACGTAGCACTAAGGCTATCGTGGGATCAAACACTGACAACGTTAATGTTTACACAAAGGACTTATATACGCAAACAATAACAACACAACGAAGAGCAGGCGTGAAACACAAGGGGGCGTGGCCACACAGATGAACACACACACACACACACACACAAGCAAACACACACGGGGAGACGTTTGGGGGGAGGAGCCGTACAGTGACAAGAATATGTTCACACATGCTCTCTCTCTCTCTCTCTCTCTCTCTCTCTCTCTCTCTCTCCCCATCCTTTCAGCCTTTGGGTTTCAATAATACCCCCAGGGCAGACAGAGCCACTATTCAAGCAATGTAATAATGTAATATTCTGCTCTGGCTTCTCCTACCTCTGCAATGACATCTTCAGCTTTTATTTCAGTGGGTGTGGCATAGCCACTCATAAATATTAATGTTCCCCTGCCTGAGCTCCTGAAGTTACTACAGCCTATTAAAAAAAAAAAAACCTAATGAAATATGCAATTGCTTATAGTAGATTGTTCAGCCTTTTATATTCAGTTATTCATGACTATGGCTAGGCACCCCTGTACCCAATGATGTCCGCATTTCGATGATTGTGCTCATTTTTGAGTATCATGTGAGCTAGTAACATCTCAGCAAAAGAAAGGATTCCAAATGTGCGTTAGACTTTACAGTAACCTAAGACAACCCTTTTGCACGAAGGGAACTGATAACTATGCACACCCTCCATTATGTGCAGAAGATATTTAAAGTGCAGGACAGTCAAAGCATTAGGTGTGCGCGTGCGTGATGTTATTAACGTGACAGTAAAAGCTCACCATTTTTAAACGGGGGCTGATCGACTTTCCACTTATGCAAGACAAGAGTACATGTCAAAAATTAGAGACGAAATGAGGGGTTAAATGCTGCAATTAGGCATACAGCAGTCAAAGGCAATTTGGAAACACACTTAGAAAACAAACTATAAGATCATGATTTACACTAAGAAAACAAACAAACAAACAAAAAAATATATAACTGTCATATAGAAACAGAATACAAACTATCTTCCAAGATTGTAACTTATTTACATAATTAACAAAATATGAATTAATTTAAATTCTAATTATTCACAACAATAATGCTCGGTGACTAGAAATCGATTCTGATTGTAGCTTCATGTAATCCTGTAGCTACCAGTCTCTTTCAGTGAAAATGGTCAGGTACATTTATGTTACATCTGAAATATTTCCATGAGCTTTTATGTAACATACTAAACAAAGGTTAAGAACAAGCTGAATCAAATCAGGCTAACTCTCAGCAAGTCAGAAGGACTTTAGACTGCAAACCATGACCTAGTATTTTGTCAAACATGTTTGTTATTACATTATCAGTGACTTAGCCTTGTTAAAGTAGACGAGGACTTGTGCTCGTGAGAGAGTGACAGTAAGCAGCAGCATAACCTTGGAGAGCAGCACCCGCTCCGAGTTACGCGTACGCACCAACGGGTCCGTGCATCTCTGACTACAGGTGATCAAACCGGTACAGTGTGCTGGCGTAAGTGCCATTGACCACTCTAAACTGGAGTTTTGAGTGTATATACATGGAGGAAGGACAAGTAGTTAAAGAGGATTACGTCTCCACGTGTTGTGGTTGCTGGCGGTACTGGTCAGCGCAGGGCACGTGTGTCAAAGCCGGACATGCTCCTGTTCAGCGATCTGGCAATGCAAAACAGAGAGAGTGAGCTGCAACAGAGTTCCACAGTTTTAACAAGAATTTTGAATTATTGACAACTCGCATATAAGAACAAAGTGAAAGATTTACATTAGTGTCATGCTTTTATGTTTCCAGGAGATGAACTCGCCTGCTTTTCAGAGACGTGCAGAGCGGAACTTTCAAAAAGCTTATCAACGTGACGAGAATGTGAGGTTTAGGTTCATCTACAGTGGTACAGTAACAATGTGAAATGTGGATATTGAGGTCAGCATCACTTAAGAGTGTATGTGTGAAACATCCTCGTCACCATAAATGTTGTGTTGTTACATAATTAAGCAGTCCATCCAGTTTCATTTACTTGACTTATTAGCAGCCTGTGTCCACGGTCTAACTGAAGTATTTTTATTTTAATTTCCTCCATGTTGTTTATAATAGGCCTACAGTAAGAAATCCTTTTAAAGGTGATCGCCATTTCTCCCACTGTATACTGTTGAAGCATACAAGTTTTTATTCAGTGAGAGATATGTCATTTATGGGGATTAGGTACAGCGTGTTTTGTTCAGGACATTCGTGGCGATATATGTGCTAAATGGGATTGTAAAATAACTTGCTAGCTAGCCATGTATTTGGACAGAACCTGAATTGTGTTACATGGGGATTTCTATCCCATGTTTTTAAGGCTGCGTTATGTACAGCCTAGCATAAATAAATACGCAAGAATGCAGAGCACGAATAGTCGTTGCTTGCAATCACTAGACAATCACTAGCAACTACATTTGCTAATCATCATTTTCTCTTTAAAGTTGGTGTAAATCTAAAACTATTGCAGACGTGACGTGCGATGTCATAATGCATCCGCATCAATTATGCAATTATGATGTAGTCAAAGAACAGATTTTTCAAATGAGCAATTTCTGTGAACCAATTTTAGTCTACAGATCACATTTCTGTTTTACCCAAACGATCGCTTCTGTTATCAAGTAGTGCCGGTTAGTTGGATTTTCAAAACAAAATTTATTATGGGTCAGTCCAGTAGTTACTACTGTAATCCAAGATGCAAGGAACCTGTTCCTTCTGAGAAGTATGAAAAGGAAAACCATGGGATATTTGGTCAATATAGGAAAAAGAAAAATGAAAAGACACGAGCCCAGATCCCTGCCAGAACATTCACACAAGTTGTGCTATTCTTCACTTGCTGTTGTCGGAAGGGTGTTAATAGAAGGAACTCCACCTCAGATGATGACTTCTTTAAGGGTAAGTTCTGACCACAGCCACCACTTGGATGAACTGTGTGTGTGTCTGAGAGAGAGAGATCTACGTAGAAGTGTTCTAAGTATCTATACAATGCTAATAAGACATTTTCTGTTACTTTTTAAACAGATACTAGAACAAACCATTTAACGAAGAATGACTTGACTACTCAGACAACTGAATCAGCCATAGTAAGTAAAGTAGAACCAAGACAAATGATTTAAAGCCATACTGAGGCAAGGGACAAAAGCCACAAAAAATGGAAAAACAGCTATGGTGAACAGTGATGCTAATTTAATGCTTGTACTTAAGTACACTGAAATGTCTCTGAATATAAATTACAAATGCATTTCAACAAATGTTGGAGAAATTAATTAAAACCACTAATGTAAATGTATTTAGAATATATTTAGGACACATACATTTAGCATACGTAATCTTTGTCAGTTACAGGAAAAAAAATACTGTTGGTGGGTTTTTTGTTTGTTTGTTTTACATTCTCCTTACTATAGAATTAACAGTCGACTGTTCGGTGACTTTGCATGCTGAGTTGTAACGCTGATTATTAGTATAATTGTGACGAGAATCAAAATCAACACTAGCTAAAATGACTGAATGCATTGGAATTTATTGTTCCAATAGCACAATTTGAATGGGTCTACGGTACCTTAGTGTGTCAGGTCCTGTTATTTCTGTTGAACATTTGGGGGCACATTTTTACATCATTAGGCCTGCAGGCTATGTGATAATGGATATGCGATAAAAAATTGTATTTGTTTCCTTTCCAGTCCAATACAAATGATAAATTACAAATGTATCAAAATGTAATTAAAGTCATATTTCAATTAAATGTATTTAAATACTGGTCAACAATATTTCTACTCATATCTACAGGTGGAACTGGACTCTTCCAAAAAGACAGAACCTCCACATATGAATGTCATGATGTTTCCTGAAAAGACTCAGATTTTCCATGACAATGACTGGGATAAATATATTGAGGACGTGGAAGCCATCTTTGCTAGAGTGAGAAAGTCTGCAGTGGAGCAGAGCAATCCTAACACTTGTTTTCCACAAATTCTCACAATGCTATGAACTATGCATTTCAAGTAGATGTAATTAAATATTGCTTAACACTGTTTCTCCTCATAGTTGCAGTTGACACTGGATTCTTACAGAAAGATGCGAGATCCAGATGTGAATTTTAAGATTGTTCCTCAAACATCTTTTACTAATGATGTTTCCTATGAAAATGATGCGGATCAACTGATTGAGGAGGTGGAAGCCGCATTTGCTAGAGTGAGAAAGTCTGCAATGGAGCAGGGCAATCCTAACACTTGTTTTGCATAAATACTAACAATGCAATTAAATATGCATTTGGAGTAGATGTAATTAAATATTGCTCAACACGGTACTTGTGTCTGCAGGTGGCCAAACAGTTAGAAGAAGAAGCCATACTTGCTAGGGAGGATATGGCTGCATAACCTCTGACAACAGCAATAAACGGCACTAAGAATACTCTGATATTTTTCAGTCTAATCCCTGCCTATGTTGTCTGCAACACATTCAATTCCACCATGGATAGTAATTATATCTTTTTTTTTTTTTTTATCTCACAAACATTCTGAAAGTAACATTTCCTACAGCTTTAAAGATACAATCACCATACTTGGCACCCACACTATTTTTTCCCTTGATGTCCACTTACATCTGTGTGGCTTAACAATCACAATTCATTTTTACACAACCAATTTCCAACCTCTATATATATATATATATATATATATATATATATATATATATCGTTCAGCAATTTATATATGATAATACAAGGCAGTAAATTAAATTGGGCTGAACTGGACAATAGTACCTGGCATGAAAAGTATGTCGTAGAGAGAGTAACAAAAAACTCAACCTCTCACCTCGCGCTCTGAGATGTCTCCGTCACTGTCTGTAGTGTCCTCTAGGATACTGCTGCCCTCACTAAAGTGTGTCACCCTGACCGGGTCAAACATCTCTTGAACATAATAACTACACAATGGAAAATCAGCTTCAAGTGCTGCATTGAGCAAGAGTGCACTGTAAATGGCCAGATACAAATGGCAATGTCAGTAGTAAATTTATATATGCAGTCATGGAACAGGACCTAGCTGTAGTGTACAGCTTTAAGGTGCATATTATGATCTGCTCTTACCAATCATCCTCCTGGCTGTGTCTTGCTCTTTTGGCCAAATGTTTCTCTTCCAAAGCAGACAGACCAGACACGCTGCATATTACCCCATGAACTATAAATAAACCACATGTATAATGCCTTGTAAACAATGGAACGAGGGAAACTTGAATTGTGACTACTCTGTTAAAGGGGCGGATAAGGCACCCCACCCAAACCCCCCGAAAGCTGTTCTGTTATCCCTAATTGCTATGCAATAGTCCTGTGATTAACTCAAAGGCTGGAGAAGTTTCACCTTTCTCTACTTGAATCCTGAAGGCCGTTCGGTTCCGTCGCCCACAATCCATCCTGTGTAATTGAACATTCACATCATAACTCGACCCCGTGTAACGGGGCAAACTCACTCGGATGGGGGAAAGGATCACAGACTACCTGTACTGCTGCTGCAACTCTGCGGCCGTTCCAACAACATCCACATACATTCCAGCAACATCCTATTATAGGACACAGTGTATCTGGCTTAAGTACACCCATTTAATAGCATGTTGGACCTTCTTTGGCCTCCAGAACTGCAGCAATTCTTTCTGGCACAGCACTATGTGCTGAAAATACTCAGCAGGAATCTTGGTCCAATCTTCATAGGATATTTTCTCTCAAATTACATGGAGGGACTGACATGTTCTAAACTGCTGTTTTATACCTTTACCCAGGGATGTTCTATAGGATTAAGATCTGGGGACTGTGAAGGCCAGGGAAACAT
The DNA here is from genome assembly GCF_041902795.1 of Electrophorus electricus. NCBI lineage: Eukaryota > Metazoa > Chordata > Actinopteri > Gymnotiformes > Gymnotidae > Electrophorus > Electrophorus electricus. Next base: position 14,432 of record NW_027658553.1, on the reverse strand, counting down.
TGAAAATGTGCTGTCTTGATACTGAAACAAATCCGTGATTATACAACCCTTGCGGCAGGGTTTCTTGTCTTGTTGAAAGTGAAACACTGGTCGAAACGTCTACCAAGGAGTCCACTCCTTACGCTGTTCGGCCGCACTGTACCCTTCTGCGAAGAGCAAAGCTGGTAAGGAAATCTCACAATTAATATCGCGATATGTCATCAGCCTGGCAAACGTCACATCCGGGTCACGCCAACACCATCTCAGCCTGCAGTTGGCGTAAGTTTACACGACGGATTCTTTTATTCTCTTCAACGACAAAACTCAGGTCTGTACATCAAAAATATGGCTGATTAAAATGCACGTAAATTAAATTTAGAGTCAATAAAATGCATATGAATTGACGCTTTGACTGATAAGTAGTTTTATTTGACTCAAGTTTAATCAACTTATCTTTCAACTTTATCCATTTTTATTCCTCGCCTTATTTATCGTTTATTTGAAGTTTGCGGGCGCAACGTTCTGATTGACATTTTGCCTCGAGAGGCGGAAGTAATGAAAATTGCTTGGGTTAAACGATTGATTAATTAATGAATGTTATTGGATAAACAAGGCAACTAAAACAGTTACTAATGTTAAGTGATAAGAGTCCGGTAACAAAAATGGCTTGAGTTAAACGTTAAATGACGTGACACAAAGTTACTCAAATTATTTAATTATATACCACTGTAGTTTTTAGTTTACATGCATTTGTTGTTTACACCCTCATAGAAACTCCCTTGGTCACGAATGATACAACTTGATATTTCATTTTTTAAAATGTATCAAATCAAGACTGTTTTAATCCTTTCTTTTCCAGATAACGATCACTTACATTTTCAATTCACAAGCATTTTTTCATGACCAGTTTAAATTTTCATGGATTTTTATCAGCTTCGATTTCATCATTTAGAATTTGCTAGTTCCTCCACTCATGTGCCTGAAATGTTACTAAACCGTGTTGTAAATTAGTAGATTCATTCCTGTTTGAGGAATTCTGGGTTGTGTTTATTGTCTGTGCGCAGAAAGGCTTTCCTAGAAGCCAACTGGCAAAATGTTCCAAGATTTCTAAGAAATTATTGAACTTCCCTAAAAAAAACAAAAACAAATAAAACAAATAAGTAAGCTGAGAGAACTAAAACGAAAGCTATAAATACAACTTGACAGTTTTCAGCAGCAAGCGAATTTGTACGGTTACTGAGCTGCTAGCTAGCTAGCTAGCTACCGGCTGCACTGTTAACCGTGCTTCCGGTAGCTGGATAGCTAGCTAGCTACTTTACTGGGTATGATTCTGTGACCTCCTGGGCTTGGAGGTCTCTTTCTAGTTTTGGTTAAAGGGTCAAACTGCATGGTCTGCCCAGGCCCATAGCGACTTTGCTGGGCATGACTCTGTGACCTCTTGGGTTTGGAAGTCTGGTTATAGTATTATTTAAAGGCACAAAGTGCATGAAGTGTGCCCTGGCCCAGCACTACTTTGCTGGGCATGACTGTGTGACCTCTTGGGCCAGGAAGTCTGTTTCTAGTTTTATTTAAACGGTAAAACTGCGTGAAGTGTGCCCAGGCCCAGAGCTACTTTGCTGGGCATGACTGTGTGACCTCTTGGGCCTGGAAGTCTGGTTGTAGTATTATTTAAAGGGTCAAACTGCGTGAAGTGTGCCCAGGCCCAGAGCTCCTTTGCTGGGCATGAATGTGTGACCTGGTGGGCCTGGAAGTCTGGTTGTAGTATGATTTAACAGGTCAAATGGTCTCCATTGTGTGTCCAGGTTTAAGGCTACTTTGCCGGGCATGCGATTTAGAGAGCATTGGAAGTCTGGATCCTGTATTATTTAAAGGCTCAAATCACAAGAAAGTGTGCCCAGGGACGAAGCCACTTTGCCCTGCATGGTTGATGTGACACGGTGGGCCTGGCAGTATGTTTTTTCCCATCTATCCATTCACTTGAAGGGGATCAAAGTGCCCGAATTGTGCCCAGGCACGGAGCTAGGTTGCCGGTCATCGGCAGGTGCGCACTTCGACCCTTGAAAACGTGAGCCCCAGGGGCCGTGCAGCATCGAATATGCACAGCCTTCGAGCTACCAACTGGGCACGAGAGCTGGACCCATCGGGTACGGAAGCCTTTCGGTCACGTGCTCGTTTTCCACGCCTTCAGCGCAGGTAGCCTGCGAATTTGAAACCGGTGCGCATTTTATTCTTTTCCCCTTTTATCCTTTCATATATCTCCGCTGCTTTGGAGAAGAGAGACGCACGGGGGCTCGTTGAAAAGCTCTGGAACTCAGCTTTCAGCCGGTGCTAGCGATGGACGTCGGAGTAGAAAGTCTGTTCAGGGCTCTTTGGAAAGGGCTGCATCTCCCCTGTAATCGACTTCGAGTGGCACGCGGATCGGACCCACCGTTTTCACGCTACGATTTTTTAAAGCCGCCAGGGATGGGACGAATGCGTGGCAGGTGGCGTTCGTTAGGGACAGTCATGGAGGTGATGCGCACCGAGTTGCAGGCCATTTGGACCTGGCCCGGCCTAGATGTGAGTATTCAAAGTCAGCGCGTTTGTTTAAACTTCCTCCTCCAATTCGTTGCAATTGCGCATGCGCTTCTCGCTCATCCGTCTGGAGCGTAGCACTTTATTGGTAAATATCTCTGGGCCCCTTGGGAGTAGAAAGTCTGTTCAGGGGTTGTTAGCCTCTGTTAACCTCACAGATGTACTATATCTGTAGCTTTTAACAGCAGGCTACGATTCACACCACGTCTCTTCTGCCCTCAGGCGGTTGTCGGAGGAGATGCCTAATCTGCAGGAGTACCTGGAGAAAGAGGACATCGAAAAGAAGCTTCTGAGCCGAACCAATGAGGAGCTGCTCTGTAAATAAAATGTAAATATCTGTATAATATGTAAATAAAAGGAAGATGTGGTTGTATAGTGTAGTTGTTTGATTATAAATAATCTCATAATAATTTTATCCACAAATTCTTATACATTTACATAGTAACATTCACTCGTATACTCAAATTCCATATGATACATAGAAAACGTCCACCTCATCTATTTTATAGTTTTTCCCTAAACAATAATACAAAAAAAGAAAAGAAAAAAAGATGAACACCACCCTCTAGCGATGAACCTCAATTATTTCAAGATAACTGTAAAACATGGCTAGGTTAAGTCGGCGTTAGAACAAAAAAGGCTCAGATTAACTTGTGTCTCATGGCACGCAGCTGAGTTTAAAATTATACGCAATGAAAGACTGAGCATAATAAATAATAAGACAATCTGAGCACTTAGTCCACATATTTCTAAATGAGAAGAAAAAGTTCTTCCAAACAATATAAAGCACACAATTCTATATGGGAAAACAGTTACATTTGTCATTAAGAGAAGCACTACTTATTACACAAATGTCAATAACTGTCCTAATATTAATAGTTCAACAGTCTTCCTCTGTCTATTATACGCACTGTACACATATTAAATATCTGCCTTGAAATTACAATGAAATGACTTCCGGGCGCACTGAAAATTGTTATATACACACAGACACCCCCATACCAACATAAGCATAGTGCAACTCTATGTTTACGCACCAGGGATTGAGTGGGCAAGTGCGTGTATATGCAAGTTTAAATTATTATACACAAATGTAAGTAGTAGGCTATTTATGTGAAAATGTTTCATATGTATGTACAAGTAGTGTTTCCCTGATTTCTCCCTAAATGGCCCCTCATAGTTCAGCAGTAATGAGGCTAGTTAGATTTTGCTCAGAATTAAGTACACTTTGGGATGTTATATGTATCACAGTCTCCGGTGAGCCGTACATGGTTAATCAATCCAGGTTGAGGTAGAGTCAATGAAATTAGGAAATTCAAAGAAAAACAACTCATCTACACTCTTGGAACTTTAGAACCCCATATGTCCTGTGGCCCAATGTCACACGTGAGGGGAATCCCATGAACACCTTTACAGATCAGTCTGTGGAAAGACACTGAAGAGGACAGAGGAAAAATGAGGCGTTTCTGGAGATGGTGTGCTGGACGCATCGAGGACGAATACACAGACACAAAGGATGTGGAGGGTAAATGTAAATATAATGCCACTCACACCTGCGGTTGCTGGTGCTGCCACTCATACCTGTGGTAAAAATTCCTTTTTTGTCTTTAGCGCTGCATTGTCGCCTCTATCTCCCAATAATTCATATTCGAGGCTTTAGAAATCAAATTTTTTGGGGGGGTATATGCCATTTCCTGTTATTTGTGCAGAATACACACACTTTCATTTTGGAATCCACAAAGTTTTATAAATGAGCTCCCTGAATAACATCAATCTATTTCTACACTATATGGCTTTCTAATTTCATATGTCTATGTGTCTTTCTGTTTGTCTCTCTTTGTGTGTGTGTGTGTGTGTGTGTGTGTGTGTGTGTGTGTGTGGTTCTGTGTCAGTAGTGGGGCCTGTGGCCCGATTGGAGTGTTTGCGGTGTGAGAAGCAGGAGTTGGAGAACGGTTTGTTGGAGCAGCTGAAGGAGTTGAGGTTGCAGAAGCAGACGGAGCTGCAGGTTCTTCAGGAGATGCTGAAACACAAACAGCAGGAGGAGACAGAGCTCCTGCAGAAACAGCAGGAGGAGGAGGAGCATAACAGGTCCATCAAGAGTAAGTACTATGGAAATGCAATAATACTAACATAACTAATAATGAATGTTAGCCTTTAGGCTCCAATAAAAGTGATACTAATATATGTATAGTATTATATATATTATATTTTATATATCCAGTAGTAATTATGTAGTATATGCAATCTGTGTTGTGTATATATATATATATATATATATATATATATATATATATATATATATATATATATATATATATATATATATATCCAGCAGTAATGATACTTGCTCTGGCAGATATGAAAATGGCCTGTGAACAGGAGAAGAAATCTCTGGAGGAAGAACATGAGAAGCTCAGACTGTCACTGCAGGTAGAGATCCCTTATAGTGTCAGTACACATCCACCAGTACCTCCACCTTTCACTTATAACGTCAGTACACATTCAGTACACATTCCCACCTTTCCATTGTACTGGCTGTAGTGATGATTCGTGTGTGTGTGCGTGTGCGCGTGTGTGTGCGTGTGTGTTAAACCAGCCCATAGAGGAGGACATTATGAGTCTGAAAGTGGTGCTGGAGATGAAGAACCAGGAGATCAAAGATCAGCACGATCTTTTGGTAAAACTATATACTCTGTATGTATACTATATACTCTGTATGTAGTACCTGGTTTAACACTATATCCTCTGTATATATACTATATACTGTTTATGTAGTACCTGGTTTAACACTATACCCTCAGCTTACTCTAGTCTGCAGATGTGAAGAAATTAAACAGAATGTGTATCTGTGTATATGTGCGCACCTGTATGTGTGCCCGTGTGTGTGTGTGTGTGGGGAGAAGCATGTTCTGGTTCTCCTGCAGCAGAATGCAGCACTAATTGCCAGGAAAGACCTGCATGTCGCCAAGTCCAGGTCTCTACACCTCTGCACTGTTTCACTCACACATCAGCATGTGGTATGAGCAGGACTAAGACCTTTAAGGGAGACTCCTTTAAACCTTTAAGGGACTAACCCAGTACTTGTTTTCTTCATATCGCTGGGTTTGTCACCTTTCATCACAAGAATCTGTAGCACTCAACCTGGTAAAACTATGCACTCTCTATGTATACTATATACTCTGTACCTGTCAAGTTGAAATCAGCTCATAATCAAACTCATAAACGTATATATCAACTTATGCTAGTGTATCTACAGATGTGAAGAAATTAAACAGTATCTGTATGTCTGTATGTGTGCCCGTGTGTGTGCGTGTGCATGTGTGTGCGTGTTGTCATCAGGCCCAGAAGAACGTGCTGTTGGAGAAGCGTGTTCAGGTCCTCTAGTAACAGAATAGCACCAGACTGAGAGGATAGGCCTGCATCTCGCCAAGTCCAGGTCTCTACACCTATGCACTGTTTCACTCACACATCAGCATGTGGGATGAGCAGGACTAAGACCTGCAAGGGATTTAACCTTTAAGAGATACTCTGTTCAGAACATCCTAAAACATTTTAGGAAAATTCTTAAGGGCTATGGTAGTGTTATTCAAATGAGTTCATGAAAGTTTGTAAGGGTTACATTAGGGTTGATCGAATGAGATCATTCCATATGACCTCTATAAGGCTTCATATAATAAGCGCTGTTAGCCTCACAGATGTACTATATCTGTAGCCTTTAACAGCAGGCTACGCGTCACACCACGTCTCTTCTGCCCTCAGGCGGTTGGCGGAGGAGATGCCTAACCTGCAGGAGTACCTGGAGAAAGAGGACATCGAAAAGAAGCTTCTGAGCCGAACCAATGAGGAGCTGCTCTGTAAGTAAAATATAAATATCTGTAAATATCTGTATAATATGTAAATAAAAGGAAGATGTGGTTGTACAGTGTAGTCGTTTGATTATAAATAATCTCATAATAATCTTATGCACAAATTCTTATACATTTACATAGTAACATTCACTCATCTACTCAAATTCCATATGATACATAGAAAACGTCCACTTCATCTATTTTATAGTTTTTTCCTGATCAATAATACAAAAAAGAAAAAGAAAAAAAAAATGAACAGCACCCTCTAGCGATGAACCTTAATTATTTCAAGATAACTGTAAAACATGGCTAGGTTAAGTCGGCATTAAAACAAAAAATGCTCAGATAAACTTGTGTCTCATGGCACGCAGCTGAGTTTAAAATTAAACACAATGAAATCAAATTAAATTGACCCAGCTGCAACAGGCTCAGCAACCACATTTCATTTCACTGATTGGTCAGTTAGCCAGGCTATACAAAACAGGCTATTGTTAGAAATTCTGCACATGTGCTTCACTTAGCTTCACATCTCACACTGCTTATAATTCTAAGATAACGTATCCACGTTCGTAATAACGTGGTGAAATCTGCCAAAAATGGTCAAAGGGTCAAACTGCGTGAAGTGTGCCCAGGCCCAGAGCTACTTTGCTGGGCATGACTGTGTGACCTCTTGGGCCAGGAAGTCTGTTTCTAGTTTTATTTAAACGGTCAAACTGCGTGAAGTGTGCGCAGGCCCAGAGCTACTTTGCTGGGCATGACTGTGTGACCTCTTGGGCCTGGAAGTCTGGTTGTAGTATTATCTAAAGGGTCAAACTGCGTGAAGTGTGCGCAGGCCCAGAGCTACTTTGCTGGGCATGACTGTGTGACCTCTTGGGCCTGGAAGTCTGTTTCTAGTTTTATTTAAATGGTCAAACTGCGTGAAGTGTGCCCAGGCCCAGAGATACTTTGCTGGGCCTGACTGTGTGACCTCTTGGGCCTGGAAGTCTGGTTTTAGTATTATTTAAAGGGTCAAACTGCGTCAAGTGTGCCCAGGCCCAGAGCTACTTTGCTGGGCATGACTGTGTGACCTCTTGGGCCTGGAAGTCTGGTTCTAGTTTTATTTAAATGGTCAAACTGCGTGAAGTGTGCCCAGGCCCAGAGCTATTTTGATGGGCATGATTCTATGACCTCTTGGGCCTTGAAATGTGGTGCTTTGAATGATTTAAAGAGTGAAACGGTCTGAAGTGTGCCCACGTTTAAAGCAACCTTGCTGGGCATGACTGTGTGACCTCTTGGGCCAGGAAGTCTGTTTGTAGTTTTATTTAAATGGTCAAACTGCGTGAAGTGTGCGCAGGCCCAGAGCTACTTTGCTGGGCATGACTGTGTGACCTCTTGGGCCTGGAAGTCTGTTTCTAGTTTTATTTAAATGGTCAAACTGCGTGAAGTGTGCCCAGGCCCAGAGCTACTTTGCTGGGCATGACTGTGTGACCTCTTGGGCCTGGAAGTCTGGTTGTAGTATTATCTAAAGGGTCAAACTGCGTGAAGTGTGCCCAGGCCCAGAGCTACTTTGTTGGGCATGACTGTGTGACTTCTTGGGCCTGGAAGTCTGTTTCTAGTTTTATTTAAATGGTCAAACTGCGTGAAGTGTGCCCAGGCCCAGAGCTACTTTGCTGGGCATGACTGTGTGACCTCTTGGGCCAGGAAGTCTGTTTCTAGTTTTATTTAAAGGGTCAAACTGCATGAAGTGTGCCCAGGCCCAGAGCTACTTTGCTGGGCCTGACTGTGTGACCGCTTGGGCTTGGAAGTCTGGTTTTAGTATTATTTAAAGGGTCAAACTGCGTCAAGTGTGCCCAGGCCCAGAGCTACTTTGCTGGGCATGACTGTGTGACCTCTTGGGCCTGGATGTCTGGTTGTAGTATTATCTAAAGGGTCAAACTGCGTGAAGTGTGCCCAGGCCCAGAGCTACTTTGCTGGGCATGACTGTGTGACCTCTTGGGCCTGGAAGTCTGTTTCTAGTTTTATTTAAATGGTCAAACTGCGTGAAGTGTGCCCAGGTTTAAAGCAACCTTGCTGAGTATGACTGTGTGACCTCTTGGGCCAGGAAGTCTGTTTCTAGTTTTATTTAAAGGGTCAAACTGCGTGAATTGTGCCCAGGCCCAGAGCTACTTAGCTGGGCATGACTGTGTGACCTCTTGGGCTTGGAAATCTGGCTGTAGTATTATTTAAACGCACAAAGTGCATGAAGTGTGCCCTGTCCCAGCACTACTTTGTTGGGCACGACTGTGTGACCTATTGGGCCTGGAAGTCTGGTTGTAGTATTATTCAAAGGGTCAAACTGCGTGAAGTGTGCCCAGGCCCAGAGCTACTTTGCTGGGCATGACTGTGTGACCTCTTGGGCTTGGAAATCTGGTTGTAGTATTATTTAAAGGCACAAAGTGCATGAAGTGTGCCCTGGCCCAGCACTACTTTGCTGGGCACGACTGTGTGACCTCTTGGGCCTGGAGGTCTGTTTCTAGTGTGATGGAAATTATTATTCGATCATGTATTATCATGTGATTCATATATAATCATGTTAATCCTTTCTCTATGTAATCCTATATGAATAGATTAGTCTGCACATTCTGTCTTTGTATATTGTGTGAACAAAAGGACTGCTGAATCAGCTGCTTCGTGATCTTGCATGTGTCGTGCGACTAATCCTGATAAAGAGGATCTAGCAAACTGTGTCTGTCCTGGTGGAACAGAGCATCCTGATATGTGCAGAAGTGCTTAGTGCAACAAGGAGCAGGAAATGGGTATACAGGATGACAGGACATCCCTTCCAGGATGTGAAGTTTAGGTATAAGGAGCAGAGCCAGTCTACCCCTTTAGAACGTTTGCTTAGAGCATTAGCTCTCACACAGCTGTGTTTTGTATGCCTTATTTTCTTTATTAAATTACTCTTTTAATCACGTCTGACTTGCTGTTTATTCAAAATTCCACCACAGAAATTGGTGTAGTCGGCAGGATCAGCAAGAGGCGAGAGGTTGACGGTTCCGAGTGTCGAAAGGGTAGGCCTTGCCTTTAACACCCTACTCAACACAGTTCCGACCTAGTCTGTTGGGGCGCTGCTGCTTGGAGTTGGGGCTGGTGTCGGAGCCTTCTTACAGTGTGTGTGATGTACCCAGGTTCCTCGTCCTTCTATTTTGACAGCAGTGTGGGTTGTTAACAGGACTTGGTGTGGTCCTGTCCACCGTGCTTGGTTCCCTTTGGGGAGTGCTGCGCACAAACAAGACAGCTGGAACAAAAGTTTTGGGTAAGTATTGTGAGTTCTGGCGCAACTTTAATATGCTGTCCACGATTCCCCCTTTGCTCATATGGCTACGCCCATGAGCAATTCTGATTAGGCCCTGCATGTATGATTTGGCTAGGCAAGGTTTGCGTCCACTTCATCTATTTTATAGTTTTTTCCTGATCAATAATACAAAAAAGAAAAAGAAAAAAAAGATGAACAGCACCCTCTAGCGATGAACCTTAATTATTTCAAGATAACTGTAAAACATGGCTAGGTTAAGTCGGCATTAAAAGAAAAAATGCTCAGATAAACTTGTGTCTCATGGCACGCAGCTGAGTTTAAAATTAAACACAATGAAACCAAATTAAATTGACCCAGCTGCAACAGGCTCAGCAACCACATTTCATTTCACTGATTGGTCAGTTAGCCAGGCTATACAAAACAGGCTATTGTTAGAAATTCTGCACATGTGCTTCACTTAGCTTCACATCTCACACTGCTTATAATTCTAAGATAACGTATCCACGTTCGTAATAACGTGGTGAAATCTGCCAAAAATGGTCAAAGGGTCAAACTGCGTGAAGTGTGCCCAGGCCCAGAGCTACTTTGCTGGGCATGACTGTGTGACCTCTTGGGCTTGGAAATCTGGTTGTAGTATTATTTAAAGGCACAAAGTGCATGAAGTGTGCCCTGGCCCAGCACTACTTTGCTGGGCATGACTGTGTGACCTCTTGGGCTTGGAAATCTGGTTGTAGTATTATTTAAAGGCACAAAGTGCATGAAGTGTGCCCTGGCCCAGCACTACTTTGCTGGGCACGACTGTGTGACCTCTTGGGCCTGGAGGTCTGTTTCTAGTGTGATGGAAATTATTATTCGATCATGTATTATCATGTGATTCATATATAATCATGTTAATCCTTTCTCTATGTAATCCTATATGAATAGTTTAGTCTGCACATTCTGTCTTTGTATATTGTGTGAACAAAACGACTGCTGAATCAGCTGCTTCGTGATCTTGCATGTGTCGTGCGACTAATCCTGATAAAGAGGATCTAGCAAACTGTGTCTGTCCTGGTGGAACAGAGCATCCTGATATGTGCAGAAGTGCTTAGTGCAACAAGGAGCAGGAAATGGGTATACAGGATGACAGGACATCCCTTCCAGGATGTGAAGTTTAGGTATAAGGAGCAGAGCCAGTCTACCCCTTTAGAACTTTTGCTTAGAGCATTAGCTCTCACACAGCTGTGTTTTGTATGCCTTATTTTCTTTATAAAATTACTCTTTTAATCACGTCTGACTTGCTGTTTATTCAAAATTCCACCACAGAAATTGGTGTAGTCGGCAGGATCAGCAAGAGGCGAGAGGTTGACGGTTCCGAGTGTCGAAAGGGTAGGCCTTGCCTTTAACACCCTACTCAACACAGTTCCGACCTAGTCTGTTGGGGTGCTGCTGCTTGGAGTTGGGGCTGGTGTCGGAGCCTTCTTACAGTGTGTGTGATGTACCCAGGTTCCTCGTCCTTCTATTTTGACAGCAGTGTGGGTTGTTAACAGGACTTGGTGTGGTCCTGTCCACCGTGCTTGGTTCCCTTTGGGGAGTGCTGCGCACAAACAAGACAGCTGGAACAAAAGTTTTGGGTAAGTATTGTGAGTTCTGGCGCAACTTTAATATGCTGTCCACGATTCCCCCTTTGCTCATATGGCTACGCCCATGAGCAATTCTGATTAGGCCCTGCATGTATGATTTGGCTAGGCAAGGTTTGCGTCCACTTCATCTATTTTATAGTTTTTTCCTGATCAATAATACAAAAAAGAAAAAGAAAAAAAAGATGAACAGCACCCTCTAGCGATGAACCTTAATTATTTCAAGATAACTGTAAAACATGGCTAGGTTAAGTCGGCATTAAAACAAAAAATGCTCAGATAAACTTGTGTCTCATGGCACGCAGCTGAGTTTAAAATTAAACACAATGAAACCAAATTAAATTGACCCAGCTGCAACAGGCTCAGCAACCACATTTCATTTCACTGATTGGTCAGTTAGCCAGGCTATACAAAACAGGCTATTGTTAGAAATTCTGCACATGTGCTTCACTTAGCTTCACATCTCACACTGCTTATAATTCTAAGATAACGTATCCACGTTCGTAATAACGTGGTGAAATCTGCCAAAAATGGTCAAAGGGTCAAACTGCGTGAAGTGTGCGCAAGCCCAGAGCTACTTTGCTGGGCATGACTGTGTGACCTCTTGGGCCTGGAAGTCTGGTTGTAGTATTATCTAAAGGGTCAAACTGCGTGAAGTGTGCGCAGGCCCAGAGCTACTTTGCTGGGCATGACTGTGTGACCTCTTGGGCCTGGAAGTCTGTTTCTAGTTTTATTTAAATGGTCAAACTGCGTGAAGTGTGCCCAGGTTTAACGCAACCTTGCTGAGTATGACTGTGTGACCTCTTGGGCCAGGAAGTCTGTTTCTAGTTTTATTTAAAGGGTCAAACTGCGTGAATTGTGCCCAGGCCCAGAGCTACTTAGCTGGGCATGACTGTGTGACCTCTTGGGCCTGGAAGTCTGTTTCTAGTTTTATTTAAAGGGTCAAACTGCGTGAATTGTGCCCAGGCCCAGAGCTACTTAGCTGGGCATGACTGTGTGACCTCTTGGGCTTGGAAATCTGGCTGTAGTATTATTTAAACGCACAAAGTGCATGAAGTGTGCCCTGTCTCAGCACTACTTTGTTGGGCACGACTGTGTGACCTATTGGGCCTGGAAGTCTGGTTGTAGTATTATTCAAAGGGTCAAACTGCGTGAAGTGTGCCCAGGCCCAGAGCTACTTTGCTGGGCCTGACTGTGTGACCTCTTGGGCCTGGAAGTCTGGTTTTAGTATTATTTAAAGGGTCAAACTGCGTCAAGTGTGCCCAGGCCCAGAGCTACTTTGCTGGGCATGACTGTGTGACCTCTTGGGCCTGGAAGTCTGTTTCTAGTTTTATTTAAATGGTCAAACTGCGTGAAGTGTTCCCAGGTTTAACGCAACCTTGCTGAGTATGACTGTGTGACCTATTGGGCCTGGAAGTCTGGTTGTAGTATTATTCAAAGGGTCAAACTGCGTGAAGTGTGCCCAGGCCCAGAGCTACTTTGCTGGGCATGACTGTGTGACCTCTTGGGCTTGGAAATCTGGTTGTAGTATTATTTAAAGGCACAAAGTGCATGAAGTGTGCCCTGGCCCAGCACTACTTTGCTGGGCACGACTGTGTGACCTCTTGGGCCTGGAGGTCTGTTTCTAGTGTGATGGAAATTATTATTCGATCATGTATTATCATGTGATTCATATATAATCATGTTAATCCTTTCTCTATGTAATCCTATATGAATAGTTTAGTCTGCACATTCTGTCTTTGTATATTGTGTGAACAAAACGACTGCTGAATCAGCTGCTTCGTGATCTTGCATGTGTCGTGCGACTAATCCTGATAAAGAGGATCTAGCAAACTGTGTCTGTCCTGGTGGAACAGAGCATCCTGATATGTGCAGAAGTGCTTAGTGCAACAAGGAGCAGGAAATGGGTATACAGGATGACAGGACATCCCTTCCAGGATGTGAAGTTTAGGTATAAGGAGCAGAGCCAGTCTACCCCTTTAGAACTTTTGCTTAGAGCATTAGCTCTCACACAGCTGTGTTTTGTATGCCTTATTTTCTTTATAAAATTACTCTTTTAATCACGTCTGACTTGCTGTTTATTCAAAATTCCACCACAGAAATTGGTGTAGTCGGCAGGATCAGCAAGAGGCGAGAGGTTGACGGTTCCGAGTGTCGAAAGGGTAGGCCTTGCCTTTAACACCCTACTCAACACAGTTCCGACCTAGTCTGTTGGGGTGCTGCTGCTTGGAGTTGGGGCTGGTGTCGGAGCCTTCTTACAGTGTGTGTGATGTACCCAGGTTCCTCGTCCTTCTATTTTGACAGCAGTGTGGGTTGTTAACAGGACTTGGTGTGGTCCTGTCCACCGTGCTTGGTTCCCTTTGGGGAGTGCTGCGCACAAACAAGACAGCTGGAACAAAAGTTTTGGGTAAGTATTGTGAGTTCTGGCGCAACTTTAATATGCTGTCCACGATTCCCCCTTTGCTCATATGGCTACGCCCATGAGCAATTCTGATTAGGCCCTGCATGTATGATTTGGCTAGGCAAGGTTTGCGTCCACTTCATCTATTTTATAGTTTTTTCCTGATCAATAATACAAAAAAGAAAAAGAAAAAAAAGATGAACAGCACCCTCTAGCGATGAACCTTAATTATTTCAAGATAACTGTAAAACATGGCTAGGTTAAGTCGGCATTAAAACAAAAAATGCTCAGATAAACTTGTGTCTTATGGCACGCAGCTGAGTTTAAAATTAAACACAATGAAACCAAATTAAATTGACCCAGCTGCAACAGGCTCAGCAACCACATTTCATTTCACTGATTGGTCAGTTAGCCAGGCTATACAAAACAGGCTATTGTTAGAAATTCTGCACATGTGCTTCACTTAGCTTCACATCTCACACTGCTTATAATTCTAAGATAACGTATCCACGTTCGTAATAACGTGGTGAAATCTGCCAAAAATGGTCAAAGGGTCAAACTGCGTGAAGTGTGCGCAAGCCCAGAGCTACTTTGCTGGGCATGACTGTGTGACCTCTTGGGCCTGGAAGTCTGTTTCTAGTTTTATTTAAAGGGTCAAACTGCGTGAATTGTGCCCAGGCCCAGAGCTACTTAGCTGGGCATGACTGTGTGACCTCTTGGGCTTGGAAATCTGGCTG
>NW_027658552.1:25000-37251 GCF_041902795.1 Electrophorus electricus | reverse complement strand
AGTCCCGAAGACTCGTTTCCGAGACGCACTTAATGAGGAGGCTTTACTGTACAGTCGTGCTCATTTGAGAGTCTATAAAAAGACCGGTCATTTCTGTTCAGGGAGCCGTGTCAAAGCAGTAGCACAAACCAACTCTTGTGCTTTGCCTGCCGGCGGAGAGAATGGCTAAAGAAGCGTCCAGATGCTTGACTCACTTGTTCGCAAATAATATGGCCTTGTGTGGCGCGAGGTGAATTTTTCCTGGGATGCACGAGGTTGCTATGGAGAGCGGGGTTGAAAGGATTGCACTGATCATTCTGATGAATGATTTGCTATACAGGAAAAGACAAATAATAGGCCCTGTTCTGTAAGATTTCTATAAGACAGTAGGGAACAGTCGTAGTCTTTGACGATTGAGGATGCACTAAATTTGGCAACAGTATTTGGCAGCCTAGAGTTAAAGGAGAGGTTATGTTTGTTTGTAGCTTGTAATGTAACTTTACATTTAATCCGCTATTACGCATCACTTTACACGAGTTTTAATATCCTGTTATGTCAAACCTTCTCCTTACTGAAATATATGACCTACTAGCATACTAAACGCAAACCCAAATAAAGCAAAATCATTCACAGAAGAGAGCATGTGTGCCTTTCACACAAGCCATTTTTGTTTTATTGTAGCCTACGTAACCGTTGCATTTTTCGTGCACAAGTAAAAAGGTTTTTTTTTTTATTGTGTCGTTATATTACATGGGGGATTATTGCCCGGGATTTGTCAGCAGGCCTTGCTTCTGTAGTCACGTGATTTTATCTTCACGTTGAAAACTCCTTGTCTTATATATAATTAGAAGCGAACGCGCTTAACCTGCTCTGTCAAATCCGTAACTAACCACATTGTTTAAAAGGACACAGATCAGACATACAGTATCCAAAACGAAATAAACGAAAATTTAAATGGTTATAGTCTTTAAAATATAAACTCGAATGGCGTGGATATCTGTTATTTTGGATACAGGCCTATAGTCACTTTGCTTAAGTCTTGATTAACTCAGCTTTAGATAATTGCTGAAGTTGCCTATTCAATATCAGTAAATACTTAAAAGTAAATGCAGACTCACTATATCAGAGTTTTTGCACAGGCTTTCAGACAGCAATAAAAAGCTAAAAAAAATTACATTCTAAAAAATAAAATATAAAACAGTGAAGTATTTTGCTAGGTGGGTTATGACTAACTACACTGTAAGTTTATATTTCCAGCAGATGTTTTGTTGATGTCACTGAATAATTTAACTTCTTGTAATAGCACACAATTTACACAATTCGTAACATTTTGTCGGTTTGTTTGATTCAAGTAACCGGAGGTGAGTCTTTGTGATTAACCTTTTTACCATGAATGTAGGTGTTTAGCGGGACTGCACTAGGCATACGCATGCAACAAAAATGCGTAATCAAAGAAAAAAGGAAAGAGGGTTTAACAGTGTGCACTAGTAGGATTGCTAATGTACTCGGGCATGGAAGCCTTCTTACACTGAGACTTGCCTTCTGTGTCGTCTTTTAAACGCCTGTATAGTTCAGATTTGTTAATAAACTATATCGATTTACGTAGACCTAAAGAATTGGAATTAAAATTGCCCGCACTCGAGATTAACTGTCAAGTCCTCTTTTCCACTCATACATTTAGACGTTTGTTTTTCACCAATTCGGTTTGACAGACATGGGTAATGGGCAGCCGCGCTTCATGAGTAACCAGGCGTTTACACAGCCGTCCTGTGCTTTTCAGGTAGCACTCTCACTCTTTTTGCCTAATGAACTCAGGCGATTCTGCTAGCAATCCCGAGGGAATGCAAGGGGAATGTTTCCCTTTCGGTAAAAGGTGTGAGCTATCGTTCTCCATCTCTCGACTTATCTTTGGGCTAATTAGGCGGTGCTCTGAAGACGCCAGCATGAATATTCATACAAGGCGCCATCGCGCAATTAACCATGGAAAGAGTTACTTCAGTCCCTGGCCAACGCTGCGCGAAAAAAAAAAAAGAATGGGATACTTTTCCCCTCGCCACGGATGGAGCTGTCGTGTCGAGCCAAGCTATGTTTGAACATAAAGAGTGTGAGAAACGGTAGAGACGAAACATGACATTTTTACCCAGTTAATTATCTGCACAATAAGTAGTCTTTTTTTTTCTTAAACAGAAGACAACTGTATAATATATAAATGTTACTCATATTCCATTTAATTGTCTGTGCACTGTAGACAGAGTTTATGGAGAAAAGTTTTAAAAGTAATCTAGATCTAGATTTATATTAAATATTTTAGGAGAGGGAATTATTAAAATTGTCTACAAAAGTTCACAGTTCATCCTCTCACAGGATGTGCACAGTGAAACCTTACATTTCAATAGAGCAGATGCTGCATTACAATTAACTTTCTATTCCATCACGTGAAAATTTTGCATTTTACAGTGGACTTGTTACAATTTTCATCCCTTCAAAAATCAAATATGTGCTCAACATAGTGAATTGAAATATAGCATGGAGGACCGAAAATCAAAATGGACTCATACATCTCAGAACGCTCACAGCACATGCACGCTTGTGCACACACACACACACACACACACACACACACACACACACACACACACACACACACACACACACACACACACACACACACACACACACACTTTGTTTGGTGCCCTAACCTGTGTGGCTGCTGCTCTGTCCACTGAGGCCTCAATCCTCTACTTTGAATTCAAGGTGATCTTTATCCTGTCCCCCTCCTGGGTGTGCACTTGCCACTGGCTTCCATAAAGACGTGTTTATGTATGTATGTATGTGCAGAGGGGAACACGGGGAGCTTTTGGAGGGGGTTGCTGTGATAAGCAGTGGAATTTGTGCTCCCTGAATATGGATGGCAGCCCAGCTCTTAGTAAGCAGCTGATATAGAGGTAAACAGCTTGTGGGCTGAAGGGGTTAGAAGCATGCACCTGAATACATTGGGGCTCTCTCCTCTGTCTATCACCACAATGGCTGATCAAGTCACTATTATTTCTTCCCATTCCCATAATGTAGTTTGCCTGAAAATGTTCAAGGACCTGCTTCCACAGAGACTGACTTGCTCTGATGCCAGTTGAGATACCCTTATGTTGAGCTCAAGAAAAGCCTGCCACAGCAAACGGTTTCTCTCCAGTTTCCCTTGGTGCAAAGGCTGTCAGGTGCAGACAGTATGACTGTGTTGTGTTGCTTCAGTATGCATTTGTATCATGATTAATTAACCAGAAAGGTGACTCTTGTTTTTCAATCTTTAATGTGTCAGCTTTACTGTTTGAATGCTAATATCTGATTTTGAATCAGCTCTGTTGTTATAACAGTCCATCTTTTTTGTGCTAGAAAACACGTTTCCTTTATCTAAACAAAGTCTCCTTCCATAATTGGACTAATTTAAAAATGCTTTTAGTTCATAACTTAGTTTGAGTCATATAATTCTCAAAACAGCCAGGTGAGAGATGGAAAAGAGGATTTAATTACATTAAATGAGCGGAATGCTGGCTTTAATTTGTCGTTAAGCGATCAAGATTTAAGCAATGCACATAAAACTATCTTTCTGGTTTATTTTTAGTTACATATATTCTAAACCATCCAAAACCAAACTAAGCCAGTGCTATTTTGTGGGTTACTGTCAAAGAATGGAAATCCTTTTTTTCATATATGAAAAACACTATATTAAAAACAACAAATGTTTATTTCTTTATATGACAGGAATTCATTAAGTACAGCAGTTGCTTCTGAAAAACAGGCACAAGCACAAAAAGCTAGAGGTGCTTTCTTTTAATTATGAGAGCTTTTGCACTTTTGTGTGGATGCACTGATTTTGAAAAACTGTAATGGAAATTCACGAATGTAGTATTCGGGGCAGTGCCAATAAGTCTTGTGTTGAGGGGTGTTATGAGACATGCTTACATACATTTTCATACTCCTTCAGGATCACCTGTACATTGACTATGCAAATGATGTACTATTTTACATGAGATGGAAATGTCACGGTTACTATAATATGTAATTACTACCTAATTACTATGTAATTATCCTTTAAATACTTTTACAAGATAAAATATATACTGGTCATTTAAAAAAAACTGAGAAAAAAAGGATTAATTAACTACTTAGATATTCTGCAGTGATATTCTAACTACTTAGTTGCTGATGTTTAAAACCTCTGTGGTTTATCATTTATCGGTTAAACCTAAGTGATTGTGTAGGAGTCTCTCCACCCTGGTGCTTGCCACATAAAGGGCAAGGGAGAGTCATAACATTGCACTCATTAACATGCACTTGAGAGATGTCCAGAAGCCTCAGAAGCCTCCTCCAAAGTTATTACTGAGCTGTTTCCTTTTTTCTTAGATAGTCATTCATGTTAATGGTTATTTATGCTAAAGGCTCCACTTGCTCAACCATCCCCTTTGGCGATTGTGTATGTTTCAGTGTTTACCGGACATGTCTCTTTCTCCTGCTTTTGTGTTTTTATTGTGCTTTAAGGCCTCTTAGAAACAACATGACTTTTAGCCCTGTCCAAACTCATCTAACCAATTGGAGAGCTGTAATGGTGTGAGGTCATAGGATTCCTACTGGTGTGGAGTTCACGACATTAAATCTGATAGAAGATAGAGAGGTCATAACAAGCTCACACAATCAGGCGTAATGAGCAGATGTCAGGAAATCGCTCTGCCACCATAATAATGAACCCACTGAAATGTCGCTTGTCTGTCACGCTAATTCCTTACATGACTCTGTGGAGTAAAAGTCCACACTGTTTCTGTCTGGTCAAGTCCTGATTAGATGTGACCCGTTCTTTAGATGAGATAGGGACAGTGAGTGGGTGAATGTCCGTGGCGAAGTAGGTTTTGCCAGAGAGGGGTCACGACCAGACACTGACCGCCTGGGTCTCAGCGATGTCTGCAGTCAAGCACTTGCTGGCAGACTGAATTGAGTTAGACTGCGTTTAATTGTGGATTGACCGGTCTGAGAGCTGCTTGTGCTTGGGTCACTCCCGATAGCAGAGGTGGAGTCCCCAAAGCCCAGCTGTAATTTCAGCCCAACATATCCTGATACGGACAGAGAACGGCTGAGGGTGAGTTCAGAATGCACGACTGATGACTCTACGAATTTCTATGGAGTCCTGGTGTCTTTTTATGAATACAATAGAATTTAAAAATGTCATGCGAATATAAACCAGCTGCCTTCAAAAAACATCAATACTTTTAGTCAAAGACAGTGCTTAGTTCCATAGTAACAGGTGATACTTAGCTACAAATATCAAGTAGAAATTAAAAATGCACACAATAACAGTCTAGGTCTAAGGAGCTAAGGAGGGTTCCTTGAATAAGAAAGAATAGAAATGCATCAGAAACAGACACACACACACACACACACACACACACACACACACACACACACACACACACACTACTGAGGGAGTGGTAGAGATAGGGGCAAATCGACTTCAAGTTTGCCCTTACTGACAGCCTCTCACTTTCGCTGTCATGACAATTAATCACCTCGTTAGCTAACGATCACTGTGTCGATACTCCCTCCAACATGGTGTTTTGGCAAATACTAGAGACCGACTCTTTTAACAAACCCTTACAAAACTCTTCTCCCTTTATTCTTCCTCTACAAAGCTTTTTTTATCTGTTCTTTTTTTTTGCTCTGATTTTTTTCCTCATCCTGCTACTAGCGTCACAGAAGCCCACTCGGCTGATTTAGTTGGTGCGAACACACTTTTCTCTGGACAGGCAACTCAGAGCGCTGCACTAACATTTTGTTATCTGTAATCCTGCAGGTTCCCCCTACCAAAAGAGTGTAGTAACCTGCCTCTCTCACCTAATCCGCCCGTACCTTTTTGATGCAATTTCTCTCTCTCTCTCTCTCTTCCCCTTTCTACGGAGGGCAGGAAGCCTGGCTCAGGAGAGGTATCTCTGATTACTGTACTTATCTTCCAGACCTCATGTATTAGGGGGGTTCTCCAGACCCAAACCCTCCCCACTCTCCCCTCTTTCTCTCCTGTTATTTACACTCATTTTCTGGCAATTAAAAAGCCTCTGAGCTGCAGGTCCCACAGTCCATCCCTCCACCACCAATGGATTATTTCAGCCGTCTGCTGAGAAGCCCGCCCCTTCTTCATGTTCTTACTTTGTTGATTTGCTGTTAAAAAAGTGCATGTTTTAAATGTGCTGGAAATGAGGAAATTCACAGTTTGCTGGTCATCTGCTGTCCGTCAGTTTTGATAAAGCTGGCTTCACCATGCAGTGGATTTGTCTTATTGACATATGCTCATTCGACTTAAAAAGGGACTTTCCCACCGACATCAATTCTCAATTGCCCAAGCGCGGACTTGATTTGATTTGAGTGCTTTGTACTTATGTGAATGCTCACTTAGAATGCGAATGCTTACCTCCTCGTCTTACCCGTCCATGCGTATTGTGTGTTTGGTGGCAAGGGCAGTGTGGAGATGTGTGTGTGTGTCTAGGGAGTGTTGGCTAGGCCAGTGAGCCGCGGTGCTGTTGACAGTGGTAAATGATGCCGTAGCAAGGCTCTCTGCTAATCACACAGTCCACCCGACAGTAAGACTCACCATCTCTCTCTTCCTCTCAAACTGTTTTTTTCTCACTGTTGTACACACACACACACACACACACACACACACACTCTGACCTGTAGTCTTACCTGCAAACAGAAAACATAGAAGACATAATGGAAAAGGACAGGACAGTGACACACACACTCACCTACGTGTAACCCGCCTAACTCCATCATCTCTTTCTACAGACTCGTGTGAGCAAGCGAGCTTGGCTGGAAAAGAAACTTCGACCTACTTACCAGCTACTTCTGAATTAGGAAAATTCCAAAGTGATCCATTAGGAGTTTGTTTTACTGCATCCATTACTAAAAGTCAGTTGAAAATGATTATTATTCCTGATTATTTATACCCCTCTTCTTTTAGGGAGTACTCACATATAGGCGCATATGTACTCACATACACTCCTTATGTGTGTCTCACAGGGCTGGATGTGTGTGAGGTGTGAGAAAGAGTGAGGCCCAGGTGTGCTGCCTAAAGCAAGAACATACACTCCCAGGTAGGTCTCCAGGGACTCATCACCGAGACGATCAATTTCCATCACACAAACGCACAAACGCATGTGTGTACTCTTGTGCACATGCACGGTTTTCTACTTCTTTCACTTGTGTTCCATTTGACTAGTCTATTCTTTTTTGAGCACAAACTGTTAATAGAGTGAAAAGTTTTGCGATTTGTGTTACATTTTGGAAAAATGGAAATGTTTAGTGCTAAAATGTTACATGAGAAATATTAAATGTTGAAAGTACATTAGTTATCAGGTGGCATGAGCTACACATGGCAATGAGTGTGGGACCCACGAGGTAATAATAATAATAATAATAATAATAATAATAATGATGATTTGAGATAAAATATGTGACAAAACAATCTTTCATGTTTATGGATTGTATTACCTTAAGCAAGACAGTATCAGAAGTTCATAGATAATAAAATGGACCCAAGACCTACAATAAGATTAAAATGTACTGCACAATGTCTTACTGATAGTCATTTCAAATATTTAACATCCCAGTACATGTGAAAAGCACCTGCACAGTACCTATATAAGACAGGTTTATTATATTTTTCAAATTAGACACTCAACAGGAAAGATCATTTTTTCAATGGTTGCATTTGGTTGCTTAACACAACAATCACTGAATTTAAAAAATGATTGCAGGCTTGGGAGTAGTTATTTGCAGCGGTTTAGTAATATGTGTGTTATGTTTGAAGTATAATGCTAATGTATGTTTTAAATAATATGTGATTCGGCATCAATGTTACAGTTTAGTACTGTCTGTTAAATATTCGAAGGATGTGAAAATAAAGGAATTAATTCAGTTAAGCAAGAAAAGTCCCCTGCAATGTCAACCATTTAAGATAAGATTAATTTTTAGTGTTGTGCCAACTCAACCTTAAGAAAGACTTAATCAAGACCAAGACCTTAGCCAATAAAGTCAGAGTTCATACTAAGACTAACAGGATTGTGGGTCAGATTTTATATGGTCACAGTTCTATGTTCCAGACCAGGTAAAAATGTACCTGAATGTATGATGACTGAGACATGTGGTCTTGAGTCCCATCTTTAGTACTGCAACACTGTTATTTTCTTTATTGATATTTGCAGATTTCTGAATAGTTTGACCTGGTGGTAACTAGAAATATCATCTTTATAGTGTGTGTAGATACTGGGGTGCAGACGTTGGTTGCTTAATAATATTGTAACCCAAATAAACTAATATGAAATAACTGCAAACCAAAGCACACACTAGCTCATGCCCTGTTCTTGCCTATATTTTATGCAGTGTTAAATGATGATTCTAAGAAAAGAATAAAAAAAACATTAATATCTTTTGAGTCACTTTTTTTTTTGAGTGTACATATGTATTTGTGTTAAAACCTAATCCCTAACTATATACTTAACATCCTGTATCTAAATAATAAGGGAAAAATAAAACAAAATAAAACAACAGAACATTATTGTCATTACATCTGTCAGAGTCACACACTTCCACAGCAAAGGCATTAGTCAACATTAAAGTCGACATACAGTCAACATTAAAGATTGTTTGGGGAATTCCACAGTGAGAGCTTTTCCAGTGATCAACAAAAACAAATGTCTAAACTGTCCAACAGTAGAAGAGGTAAGGGCCATTAGTATTCTGAAGTCAACACTTTTAGCTTATATTAGCCAAATGAAATATTCTTCAGTGTGAAATACCATTTAGACCATTAATTCTCCCCCCAAGTGCTTAAATATAAGTACGCATCAGTGAGTTATCATGTGCTCTTAAATAACAAGGTGTACACATTAAAGGTCATTTTTCCCACACCCAGATCAAGCCTAAGAATAGACTAACAAGAAGTGCCAGTGGTGATTCATCATTGGCAATTTGGTGCAGGACTAGGCTTAATCCATCGTTGAGAACCTCCCCCAACAGTACTATAAACGTGAGCTTTGCCAAAACAATGAGACTGTAGCTCTAATTGTGCTTTTGCTCTTGATTTTTTTAAGTTACACTTGCTGTCAAGCAACTTAGCATAATCATTTCAGATTTTTAGTGTGCTTTTGTCTCACTATGCTATTTACAGGTTTGGTACGTTTCTGGATATGAGTTTCTGCCAAATTACTAATGAAAAAACAACAACAACAAAAACCCATTCTAAATGTGTGGTGAACTTCAGGTAATTTTGTTCTTAGTTTGTCAGCTGCAATATTAGGAAATTCAGTCTCTGATTATATCTTTTGTGTGTTGTCATGTTTTAACTGTAAACACATGCACAGAGGATTTTTAATGGGTTTTTTTGTGGTTTCAAACCTGCAAACAATACACACACTGCAAACCTGTTACCTTGGCCAAGACTACCAGAGTTTAGGACCTACTGTGATCTACTGGCATTTACCTCCTCAGCTACATGAATCAATAACCTGTTCAGTATTTTCTGAGATGTATGCTTGATCTATGCATAAATTACATTTCAACACCTGTTGATTCTTGCAGATAGAAATAATGCCCAATATAAAACACACAAATGCGCACACACAAACACACGCACTCATGCACACACACACACACACACACACACACACACACACACACACATACAGTGCTTTATTTATGTTGTTAGCTGACCTGGCACAGTGGCAATGTTGGCACAAGCAGCCCAAATGTCTTGAATTCCTGACTAGCTGCCATTTTCTAAACTAATTATGCTGCCCAACTCATTCCAGTGCCCAGGAAACTTCTGTAGCCTACTGCCAAGAGCCTGAACGTGTGATGTGTAAATGTAAATGCTACATACACAGCACAGTCACTGATGCTGGAACTTACCATGTAGTATACACTGCTCTCCAGAGTACAGTGCAGGTGATAATAGACATTTAGAGCATCTCAAATATATATATATATATATACATGGACAAATTCTCGGTCTCTTTCTCCGGCTCGGACAGAAGTCCTTGAGTGGACACACAGGCTCATGCTTGCACTGACACATATCGCCTTACCAAAGTGGAGAAGAGTGGAAACTGCTCGCTGTCTGATGAAAGGGTCCCTGTGATCGCTAGGACAACAAAGGGCCCAACCGTCTGCATTTGGAAGGGCCTTCCCTTTCTTCTCTCCTTCCCACTCCTCCATCTTCTCTCCTCTCCTCTCTGATCTCTCTCCCTCTCCTTCTCTCTCTCTCTGTCCAGTGCCACTCTCTGGCAGAGTCTGCTCTGCTCTTCGTTAGGCTGCTGATACAATCAGGGGAGTGGAATTAAAAATCAGCAAGCGTCCTTGTCGAAGGCACCCAGGACGACACACTTTGATGTCTCCCCGCAAATTTGAAATTCATATGTTGTCACACTTCATTTTATTCTCTTGCTTTTTTTCCCCTTTCACTCTTGGATTGCAATTGCAGTCATGTACTATTTAGCCTAGAACATGGAGTGAAGACAGTTTGCAAAATGTCCTCACCTATGGTTTTTATACTTTATGTTTTTATGTCATTAGGTGAGAGGGCAGAGACAATGAATCATTTAATTTGCTTTTGAATGGTGGGGGCCTTGGGTTGGACAGAAGAGCGTACGGTGGATCGCAGACCAACAGGAAGAAATAGAGAAACGTTATACTTTGATCGCATTTTAGTGCCATGTGCATAAGTTTAAATGATCAAACCAGCCTGAGGAGGCGCTGTCTTGTGTGTGCCATGTCTCTGTAGCTGTCTGATGAGTACCCATGTGAAAACGTACATATAAAAATTGAAAACGTACGTACAAATAAATGTACAGTACACTCAAGGCTTCCTGATTCACCAACCAGCCAGAAGAACAGACAGCAGCAAGAAGTAAACATTTTAACTCAAGGGAGAAAACATCAAACTCCCTCTTTAAAAGCTTATCCATGCACTACATGAACTCAGGTGAGTGAAATTGGACTTCAAATGCAAGCGTAACATGATTAGCCAGGTCAGAGAAGTTGTGATTTAAATCTAGACCCATATTTCCTGACTATTCCATAGAAAACAAGAGAGATGCATCCACCAGCCTCAGGAACTCCCCCAAACAGGTATGGATGGGCCTGGATTTGGGCTGAGTGGGTACTTGTGGGAGGGTCGAATGTACCAACAGTCCTATGAAACCGAGCTCCACCATCATTCTCTCAACATGAGGCCTTCTCCTCCTTGATCCTTGCTCCCTCAGGTGATGGCAAAGTACCCCTGCACATACACACCCTGTCCTCTTTCCTCACTCCATCTCTGCTGGGCAGAGCTCCTCATACCCCATGAGCCCTCCACATCTCCCCTGCCCTCTGTTTCTGATGAATGGGTTTTAATAAAAGCTGACAGAGTGATGAAATTAAAAGTGCGTCCCATGGCCTGCGATTGCTCTAGCCGCTCAATTATGGTACATATTTCAATATTGTCTCCTTCAAATTACAGACAAGTGTCCTACATCACTGTTGTGCTGATATTATTGGAGTCATCATTGCATGGCTCTGTTGGTAATGTTAAATCCATTGTTCACGTATAAATTTGAAGATGCATGATGTTCTAGTCCTGTTCCATAGCCCAGTGAAATCTGGCTTCCTCGGCGCTATTAGCCGATATTACGTCGAGTTCCCTTGTTGCCTCATTAAAGACAGGCATGGTGGAGTCGGGCTGGGGCATGGTGAAACAGGGAAGAAGGACGACTTCTGAGGGAAGCGACCGTGCTTCGTTCTGAGGGAAAAGTCCCATAAGGGCTAACCGACGCTGGGCAAAGCTGCCCCTTCTCCGTATTCAGAAAAAAGATCTTTGTTTTGGTGGATTATGAGGGACTTAATCCCCTTTAAATGTATAATCTGCTGGATGCTGGAGTCTAAGGGAGGGGGGTCACACCGGGCCTTCTGTTCCTGGAGCAACAGTGCCCACAAGGACTCTGTGTTTCCTAACAAAGAGCCTAGGACACTATTGGACAGACATCACACTATTAAAGGGGGAGGGGTGCTAAGGAAGTGATAACTGTTTGAGTCTACCCAAATCGGTCCAAAACTGAACCCACTGACTGCTGGGGCATCAGTGATGTTATACGCAGTGATGTTATATGTGGTTTTTTTTGTTTGTTTTTTTACATGGATTTACATGACCCCTCACCTAAGGCACCTAACTAGGGTTGCACTGGAACATCAGATCGGGC
>NW_027658552.1:7500-20000 GCF_041902795.1 Electrophorus electricus | reverse complement strand
TGATGATTTTTATTTGTAGTTTAAATGGTTGAAATTACCCATAATTTCATTGCTGGTATATCACCCGAACAGATTCCAGTAGAAAAGAACTTGGTGTAGGGGAATACATGATTTAAATGCAAGTGAGTCTCTTGTAGTTATTCAAATAATTGCAAAGACTTGGCATCAGCAAATTGCAAAGACATCTACCTTAGAATTCAGTTTGTTATATGCGTGCAGTCATACTTTTTCCACTCGATTCTGCAGTAAAATCATACCAGATTTATCATTCACTGTTTCTGTAAAAGGTGATTAGAGTGCAATGCTATTTAGTAATGTTAGCATCATAGCTTCAGAAAGTTACAATCAAAATGAGCGTCATCACTGAGTGTGAGCTTTGGAAAAATGGGAGATGTGTCAAGATTTCTATAATGGCCAACAATAATGAACACTCACTGCACATTCTCAAGCACTAGTAGTGTTCGCTTTTTAAACGAAGAATGTTTGCTGTGTGGACATTACACAGAAGGAATGGCAGAGCTGAGACACCATGCATATGGGAAATGATCTCCTAATCGCGGCCCACTGCACTGGAGTTTCATCCGCCGGCTTTATGCGTGAGCGGAAAATGTGCTTGCAAGCCTGAGAGTGCCAGAGTTCGGGCTTTGGCTCTCAGACCAAATATAGCCCGGGGCTGGGGGTGGAGGCGGGGGGCGTTAGTTAGATCATTCTTCCAGTCATAGTCACTACTTCCTAAAGCTGCCAGAGCATGTGCTGCTCACTGGTGTGTCTGTACACACTGCTTGAATAACTGCACACACCCGCACCCCCACAAAACCAAAGAAGTAAGTTAATATGGGACATGGATGATAGAGGAAGTTAGTCCACCTGATACAGCATATATCAAAACCATTGATCCAGCTTCCATCTTCCAATCCAGAAGCACGCAGGATCAGCTACACGCATCGCTCTCCTCACATCCCTCCCTCTTTGTGGGCTGGAGCAGGGTTTTTGACATGAGAATGAAACAAATGTATCTACTGGAGCAGGAGAATATTACACCCCTGGGACGTCATTTACCTCCCGCATGTTGGCGGGAGTTCGCCTGTGTTTTACTGCCCCACGCAATGCCCAGCAGCCGCACACGCGCGGCAGCCCTGCGCCTGCACCGCCGCCGCCAGCACGGTTGTTATGCAGATCGTTATGGGCTGCAGGAGGAATTCCAGGGGTGTCCACATCTCCCCCCAGCATCTGGAGTCCTCTCCGTCTTTTACGAAAGGGCGGAATTTTTTTTGAACTTCACCTGCGTCCTTCGAGGAGGCAATGCCGTTCGTTCCTGCTGTGACGTTTGTCTAATTGTTCGCCGGCGTTCAGTTAATCTATGCCAGAAAGGTCATGGTTACAGCTGTCTTTTGTTGGTTTATTTGGAGCCAGTTTTGCCTGTTGCGTTAACAAGTCATTAAAACCTAAGGAAATAATGCCTTCTTAGAAAAAATGCATACGTGTGGGGCAAGAATAGTATTAAATAATAATAATAGTATTAAATGTTTGTCTCCTAAATTTAGAGTGACAGGCACTACAATATCAGTAATTAGGTGAATTATTGAAGGTAGAGGCATAAACAAATATGGGGAGAAATGCCAGATTCAAGTGCCTTTGTTTTTCTCCGAGTGGACCCATTAGGAGTGTCACTAAGACCTCTAAATGGTGGCACTAATAAAACCGCAGCTAGTGCTTAACTGCCTTTAATTAATAGTAAGAATATTAATATTTTAATTGCCATTCTTGAAACACCAGTCGTTCTGCGGAGTTCCTAACAGAAGTTGAGCGCTAAGCTTGCGCTGAGCTGGAAAGCACTGTGACACATTCTAGCAGAGCTGTGTGACTCGGAATGCCGAGAAGGACTACAACACTTCTACAAGTAAAGCCTTTAGGCTTCTTTGAGAGCAAATGTTTTCAACAGCAGGAAACCTTTCATTTTCAATGCACTAGAGAAACACACGCCACACAAACGTAAAAGTCATGACATTTCTTAAATATCTTGTGACATACAAGATGATTTTGTTCTATTCATTTGATTCTTCTGTAAGCTAATGTGATGCAATATTTGTTTTCCTAAAGAACATTTAGATCTTCTCACTGTTTTTTTTATTTTTATTTTATGACATTTACTATATAATGTTTAACTTTTAAACTTTAGCAAACGCCTTTTCTAAGACTGTAGTTCTCTATAAATTCACCTGAACCCATTTTTCCTCTTAGGTCTTTAACTGGCAACAACCAGAATCAAGGTGTCTTCTACATCTTTGTGTGATGGCTCAAGCCGAGCAATCTCACCACTCCTTCTGCTCAGTACCCAATGTCCATTGCGTTCAAGTGACCAAGAACACCATCCCTGAACTGCGTGTAACTGGATCCTATAATGCCTCCAAGCGAGCTGTCAGTCCCTCAGGCAGGACTCGGTGGCTGGACCTCCGGGGCACTTCCTTCAGCGAGCGACTCCCTTTCTCCTGTTCATCTCATGTCTTCGGGGCCAGCCCTCTCAGAGTAGTCTCCGGCACAAACAGCACCTCCTCTAAGGAGCTAAGC
The DNA here is from genome assembly GCF_041902795.1 of Electrophorus electricus. Classification (NCBI taxonomy): domain Eukaryota; kingdom Metazoa; phylum Chordata; class Actinopteri; order Gymnotiformes; family Gymnotidae; genus Electrophorus; species Electrophorus electricus. Next base: position 17,432 of record NW_027658552.1, on the reverse strand, counting down.
AAGCCCAGTGTGTGGAATCAGGCCTGAGGCTGGTGGGAGAGCAGCGCTTTGGCCCACAGCGCGAGTGTGCTGACAGAGATGGGCTCCAGGGCTCGGGCTGGCCCGTGGCTCCAGCACACGCTGACAGAGACAAACTCACAGGTCCGAACGCCATAGCGGCAAACGCCTTTCTCTCTGCTGCGAGACACAACAGATGACTAATTTGTTAATTTTCTTATGTGCATTTTTAAAATGACAGTGTAAGTCTCCTCCCCTGGCACTGCGTTATACTCTATTAGATAAGTGGCAACTTTCCATGAATCATTCCAAACCACTGTAGGCACCACGGTACATTTGGTGGAATAAATCACAGGAATGTCAATGCCAGGGAGAGAGGGAGAGGAGAGAAAAGCACGGTGGCCTAGATTGCGCAAAGTGGGAAGCACATGTGGGGGGTAAAAGCGTCCGTGGAAAGAGCAAGGTTAACTGGAGTAAAATGGAGAAGAAAGCAGCGCACAAATTGAGAAATTAGCGACGCACAGAGAAGAGTCTCAGAGGACCAGGCAGTGAGGCGAGACCTATTACAACACATGGCACCAGGCAGCTGCACTGGTAATTATCATCTATATGTTTAGCAGGATGTGTTATTCAGGGCAGTGTGTGCAGCTCCAGCCCTTGTTTAGGCAGCCTGTTTACAGCAATCTTTGGCGAACAAGCAGAGGAGAAACTCCAGCTAAGCAGCAGCAACTCTGGCAAACCCCTTTAGACTGACCCCTAGTTCTAGATCAATTATTAGTGTCAAATCAGCATGAGAGGCAGGGGCGTCAGAAGCATGTGGATGTAATGTGAAGTGAGCTCAAGGCTCCCCACGGCAGCCTGGCTCCTGACCGCTGGCCAGATGTGGTACGGATGCTCTGCTGAATCCAGAGGTGCTACAGCCGGCAGCCTGCTGCAGAACACCTGCCTACTGCCATCTGCTCTCTCACGCTCTCTCTCCCTGTTCTCATGAGCTCACATAGGTGCACACACACACACACACACACACACACATATGTGCACACACACACACACACACACACACACACACACATATGTGCACACACACACACACACACACACACACACACATATGTGCACACACACACACACACACACACATATGTGCACACACACACACACACACACAATGTGCACACACACACACATGTGCACACACACACACACACACACATATGTGCACACACACACACACACACACACACACACACATATGTGCACACACACACACACACACATATGTGCACACACACACACACACACACACACACACATATGTGCACACACACACACACACATATGTGCACACACACACACACACACACACACATATGTGCACACACACACACACACACACACACACACACACACATATGTGCACACACACACACACACACACACACACATATGTGCACACACACACACACACACATGTGCACACACACACACACACACACACACACACATATGTGCACACACACACACACACACACACATATGTGCACACACACACACACGTGCACACACACACACATATGTACACACACACACACACACACACACATATGTGCACACACACACACACACACACACACACACACACACACAATGTGCACACACACACACACACACACACACATATGTGCACACACACACACACACACACACACACACACATGTGCACACACACACACACATGTGCACACACACACACACACACATATGTGCACACACACACACACATATGTGCACACACACACACACACACACATATGTGCACACACACATTGTGCTGGTGGGTTCCCTACATTCCAGCGCACTGATAAGGTTGACATTCAAAAATGCACGAAAGAGTTTATAAACTTTGCAATGCTAAATAACGACACAGGTAGCAGCACAGATGTTATACCAGTATGTTTATAAGTAATATATTCTCCATAAATTCATGATATGCACTCATGTTATCGCACCCTGTTACTGCTACGCAGTTAAATGATTCAGGGGGCATTATTACTTTATGTAAATAACGAGCTAAAGGGGCAAAGGTCAGCTTCAGAAATGCAAGAGTAATACTGAGTCATCCCCACATCGCTGACGACATTGTAAGGAAGAACTAGAAGAGAGGGTCTGGCAGGCACGCCCGTGCATACAGTTGGGGGGATAGTTGAGGGACAAGGCTATTGTCCCACTATTTTCTCTCTCCACTCCTCCCTCTGAAGACAGGCAGGATTTTTTTTTTCTACATAAAAGTAAACAACGTTGCCTGCAGGCACAATTTTCTAGGCAACACAATAAAATGTGCAGTGAATTTATGATGGTCATCCATTAGCTCTTACCAAGGAAACATCACCCATATCTGTCGTCCATCATTATAATAGAGGGTTAATGCACCAGATTTACATAAAAAAGTCATATTGTCTGCATGAATTATTTACACCCTCAGCTGTTTTTCCTTTCATTCTCCTTCCTGCTCCCTTTCCGTAGCTAGTGGTTTTCAAGCTGGATTCTCACAGAATCCTGAGACTAAACTCATTCCTTAGGTGGCTCTGGGCCCTGTCAACAGTCCATCTCTCTCTCTCTATTTCACACACACACACACACACACACACACACAAACAAAGTCGATACCTTGCTGAACATAATTAGTATCAATTAAGACTGAAATTTGGCATATGGTGTTATGCTCAACCTCTCTGAACAAATAATAGCTAACATAATTATAAGTAAATAAACACAGTAGGCAAATAATTAAGAAGTTAATATAAACATAAACACAAACATAAGATTTTATTAAGTGCCATGAATAAAGAAAACAATTTTTATCCTATGCTTCTCGGAAACCACTGATATCAAAACATCACAAGTAGACAGGGGGAAAAAATGGAAGAAAGTTTCTCTGAATGAATGCCATTAGCCTATGTAACAGCTTTCATAAATGCTTATGTAAAAATATGAATTGTAATGTTGCCACAGAAGGCCCAGGGTTGATCTCAATCATTGAGCAATTATTTGGAGCTAAATTACTATCATCATATTATTTCAACTAATCTTCCAGTGTCAGAGGCATGACGTGAGTGCTTGGCTAATCTCCTCTCACGTCTCTCATCACTCGGCTGAGAGAGCTGCTTCAGCACGACACTCCATCCCTGCGAGCGGACGGACTGAAATGAACAGTCCTGCTCCTGTGCCACGCGTCAGCCACTTCTCCACTTTCCTTCCCGGTGTAACGGTGTCTCTGAGATGAATGCCTCTATTCTTCTAATTTCACCTGACAGCGCTACAGGCGTTCTGGCACACAGCGCTAATTTCTGACATGCCTCGACAGAAAGGGACTCTATCCCAGCACCCCCTCTGACAGACGCATACGGCCCTTTCTGAGGGCCGCCAGAGAGCCAGAAAGTCCAAAGAAATATGCTGTTGATTTTATGCGCCCCTTTTTTTCTATAGATTGGGGGCATACTCCTTTTTTTTCCCCATTTCTCTTTTAGTTTTTACACATTAGCCTGAAAATGATATTTATTTACATCTTCAGCTTCATACTGGATGCTACATTTTGCCTTCTCTGTGCAGTCTCATCGCCTCGAACCTTTGACCTGATAACTGTTTCCCTCAGTTGGGTATGGAGGAGGTGGTTTGTTCCCCATTGCTGCTCCACTGAATTCATCTCACTCCTGTAGCTTAAGGATCTGGGACCTGAGGGGTATGAGGGGGTATGAGGGCAAACGTCCCAGTCACAACCTCCTGGTTAACCCCACTGACCTCCACAAGCGTCCAAACAGCCCCATGATGAGTAACACTACTCCAAGCAGCCTACTCCCCTCAGACACACACACACACACATACCATTGGGAGCATGGTTTGCTGGTTTCTTGAATATAAAAATTCTTAAATGTAAAATTTCTTAAATATAAAAAAACAATCAAAGCACATGTTATCACATATGTTATTACCATGTTATACCTGAATAGTTTTAGCCTAACTATTTTAATGAGCCAATTACTTTAATTTGCCAATTACACAGTCATGGTGTAATGGTTCTGCATTGTCCTGTATATATCGCTGATGGTATCTACATTGAAATTCATCATACATTTACATACTGGTGACTGGGATTGAGAATCAACCCTGGTCCACCCTACCTGTGAACAATTACTGAGTTGATGCTCCTAGGAGCTGATTTGCATTCTAGGGACCCTGGCAAAAATGTTGAACATTAATCTGCCTCTACTGAGAAAGCTTGTAATTTGTGACAGGTGGGTCAAGGTTTCTCTTTAATCTATCACATTTTCTAAAATCTGCTGACTGTGTGAATTTTAATAGACTAAAAAAAACCAACAAAAAAAAACAGCCTGTTTGGTGGAAAACTTAAAGCTAGACTCTCAAGTTAAGAAACGCATGGCTTAGGTCTTGGCATGTCAGTGCGACTGAGGAATGCACGGCAACGCTACGCGCATCAGCAGCGTTTTCCAACGCCGTCTGCGCGGCAGTTATCAAACGCCCATCCGCCAGCCTGCGGGGCTTCTGAGGCAGCGGACAGACACCAAGTTATTCCACATCCAGCTGAATGTGACGGAGCAGGGGATCTAAGGGCAGCCCGCGCTCAACTCACCTCGCCTCCACCTCTGTGCCGTGGTACCCAAGCGTCCTCAGGCGTTGGGCGTCTAGACAGCTTCCTCTGCGGTGTCAAATGAGTCTCTTCACATTAAGCAGTCATAAGGAGAATCTCTATGTAATATTATATAGTGTGTTTCGCAACTGTTGTGCAAGCGAAGCCAGAATGTGAGATTAAGATGTTTTGGTCTAGAATATCTAGCTAGAAGTTTATAGCTGGACCTCATTAACGTATGTTTTTACCTGCTAGGAATGTGACCTCTTTGCTGGAAATGAATCCTCTAAGCACATCATGAGTTCAGAGATTATACTAGTGCATGATCTGATATTTTTTCTGCAGATTGCAAATAAATACCCTGCACCGAGGTCTCAGGTTCTCTTTGTGATAGTCAAGGTTATAACTGGTCTTCCATGCCTGCATGACTGGCTGACTAAGTATCTAAATGATGTGTTATGAAAGAAGATTCATATGTTCCCCTTCATATTTTATGTAATGTTTAACACTATAGGGTACTACCATGTAATTTTGTTGACCTGCTGCACAATGGCAATAAAGAATTTTAATTATAATTCTACTTTTTTGTGAATATTTTCAGAAATACTTACTGGTCCAGCTTACTGGTCCAGCAACATACACTGGTTCAGCAAATACTGGTTCAGCAAGATTTTTTCTTTGACTAAGTGATTCCTAATTCTAGTCTGTGTTTGTTTATTTATTTGTTTGCTTGCTTGCATTCTTGTCCTGTTTACTCTGAATACTTTGACGAATGATGACAAATGTAAAGTTCCCTGGATGTGTGCTGCAGGCTCTGTGGGCAGTGTCGGGGAACCACGCCCCTGGGTGGAGCTTTTAGCCCACACTTGACTCCAGTGGCACATGGACAGTTAGGAGTGTTCAACCCTCCACCAATCAATAATGACAAATGCCGGCTTCCCTCTGACTAGTGTGTCTGTGTACTAATATCAGTATCACATACAGAACAATGTGTCATACTTTCTCTCTGTCAACACACAGACATGAACACACACACACACATACACACAGGCTTGGATTCAAGCAATAAATTAATCAGGAGATAAAGTGGAAAAAGCTATTGATTTTTTGTTGTGTGCAAGCAGGCATAAGAGGAAAGCACAAATGGGAGCAGTGGGGTGGAAACAGCTAGAGAGGTGTGTGTGTGTGTGTGTGTGTGTGTGTGTGTATGCGCAACCATTCTCAGAGTGAAGGATCTCAAACACTTTGCAAGCATAGAGTAGTTTTACTGCTGCGTCTAATAAGTATTTGAAACATACAGTATGCTACATTTTACACTATACTGTTGTTTCATGCTTTTATATATATAACTGCATTAGCCACTGTCACAACTGAGACATGTCCTAACTGGTAACTGTCCTAAGTGGCTGGCTGCCTAAAAAAATAAATAATCTATCACTGAGTGAGTTGTATGTATAACATGCATATATGTTTTAAAATGGCATTATATATAAGATGCATACTATTAAGAGAATGTTACATGTTATTGTTGTGTCTCTGGCAGGGTCATAGCTGCTTAATTGCTGCTGTATTGTTTTTACACATTGGTTGGATTATTTTTGGATTATGCTATTTTTAAACCTCAAATTCAAAAGACTAGTTCGTCCCCCCTATCACTCTTCCACTTTATCTTACTGCAGATCATTTATTTTTGGAGGGTCCTCCTGCTTCTGGCTCCTGCAGCAGAGACCTTGTCCTGCCCATGCCGGGTGCCGGGTGCAGGTTGTTGGGTGTCAGGGGCCAGGAATAGCGTTGGGTGCCGGGTGTTGGGGTCAGGAGCAAATGTTTCACTTTCCTTGCCATCTGGCTCATGTTCCAGGAGGAAAGCCAGCCGGCATCATCCCAGTGTGATACAGCTGTGTTTGGCAGAGGCTCCAAACTCCCTGCTGCAACACAAATCCACAGGTCCTGCAGCAGAGATGGAGAGAGAGAGAGAGAGAGAGAGAGAGAGAGAGAGAGAGAGAGAGGAGGGAGAGAGAGAGAGAGAGAGAGAGAGAGAGAGAGAGAGAGAGAAAGTGTGTGGGGGGAGAAAGAGAGTGAGAGATAGAGAGAGAGACAGAGTGGAGAGAGACAGAGTGGGAGAAAAGAGATAAAAAGAGAGTGTGTTGGGAGAGAGAGAGAGGGAGGGAGACAATGTGAGAAGAGATTGAGAAGGAGACAACAGTGGAAGAAAAGCAAGAGCACAGGAGCGAAAGAGGCAGACAGAGTGGGAGAAAAGAGAGAGAAAGGGAGAGGGAGAGGAGAGAGAGAGAGAGAGAGAGAGAGAGAGAGAGAGAGAGAGAGAGAGAGAGAGAGAGAGAGAGAGAGAGAGAGAGAGAGAGGGAGGAACAATACTACTGTCCATCACTAAGACCGAGTTTGCCGTGACAGCGTATTTAAGTCTGCAGAGCTTGTCAAAAATATAAAAGTTAAAAAGTTTAAATGTGCTTGAATCACTGCTTTCCATTTACTAGTAACTAATGGATGCCTGGTCCTCCTGTTCCTCAGCAGAGATCCTACGGCTAGTGCCCTGAATCCATTAACAGTTTGTTACTGTTCTGGCATGCACAAACATGAAATCCTACAATGCATTCTTGTCCATGAAAACGTATCATGCAAACTGGCTTGTGAATATAGATGAGCGCGAGGGTGCGGGAGGCCGTCCCTCTGGCTGGGCACGCTTTACCCTCTGTGTCCGAACGCCCTGCCCTCCCCAACACTCCACGGCTGCCTCGTGCTTTCGCATGCTGCACACATTTCCCAGTCTTCATCTGCAAAAGGCAATGGATGCATGCACAGGGTGATAGGAGGTGACGGGTCTGGGGAGGTGAAGGGGTGAAGGGGTGAGGGGAGATGAGGGGTGAGGGAGTGACTGGAGGTGAAGGAATAAGGTGGTGAGGGGAGGTGAAGGGGTTAGGGGAGGTGAAGGGGTGAGGGGAGGTGAGGTGTGAGGGGAGGTGAGGGGTGAGGGGAGGCGAGGGTGTGAGGGGAGGTGAGCGGAGAGGGGAGGCAAAGTGGTTGAGGGGAGCTGAGAGAGGAGGTGAGGGGGTGAAGGGAGGTGGTGAGGTGAGGGGGTGAGGGGAGGTGAAGGGGTGATGGGAGGTGAAGAGGTGAGGGGAGGTGAAGGGGTGGAGAGGTGAAGGGGTGATGGGAGGTGAAGAGGTGAGGGGAGGTGAAGAGGTGAGGGGAGGTGAAGGGGTGGAGAGGTGAAGGGGTGAGGGGAGGTGAAGAGGTGAGGGGAGGTGAAGAGGTGAGGGGAGGTGAAGGGGTGGAGAGGTGAAGGGGTGATGGGAGGTGAAGAGGTGAGGGGAGGTGAAGAGGTGAGGGGAGGTGAAGAGGTGAAGAGGTGAAGGGGTGAGGAGAGAGCTTCTCAGCACTGCGACTCACCCGCTACCCGCTAGGCCTCCTGCCTCATCCCTGCTCCCTACAAAGTTTCCGCCGATCAGTGCAAAGAGTGTGTGGGAGACAGAGATCCTGTGATACGATCTCATTGCTATTCCCTCAACAAAGGAGCGGAGATGAATAAACAGAGGCAGTCAGAGGCTCAGGGTTTAAAAATGAGAAACAGAGCTGTTTGTACACGGGGTAAGGCTTGGGCCACAACAGCTGGAAACAGATCTGAGATCACCCAGAAAGGGATGTGGTTTAGGTAGTGACCAAAGCTGGTCAGGAGACAAAACTGTTCTGATCTCAAAATGATCCACAACACACAAACAAGCTTTTGTACATGTTGTAAAAGTAAATTGGCGCCTCAGTTCATGCTGCTGTAAAAATGGAAAGTTTCACTGAAACCAGTCTAAACATCAGTGTGAAACGATGATATATTATTAGCGTATATTATGTGTTAGCTGCATGTCAGTGTATTACATAGATGCTTCTCACCACACAAGAAGGTATTTCTTAGTTACATGTCATGGATCACAAGGTAGCACATGCAGATAATTTTGAAAGAGAAAAAAAGACAGACAGACAGACAGACAGACAGACAGAAAGAAGAAAAGAGAACCAGCAGGAATGGTGCGGCTGAGTGTGGCCTCTGCGCGTAGTTCTGAGAGGACCCCAATGTCACTATACCTGGTGCAGAAGAGCAGTGAGAGCCAGCTAACGCACGCAGCTCTGGAGCGTGATGCTCGCGTGCACTGTGGCCTGCTGGTTTCCCTACTTGCTCTCTTCCCTTCCTGTGCTCGTTTCCTCTAAACATTTAGAGTCTTTATGAGCAGTGAACATGGCCAGCAGGAAGCTGATCGCGTCTCCTTAGCCGCCCAAGCTTTTCTTTTGCTCCCAGGTTTGGGGTTGGCTTTGAGATCTTGGGGTAGGGCTGACCCATAGCTTAGCAGTTATGGCAACTGCGCTTCTCTTTCTACCTTTGGTGTACAAGCAGCTAAGGAAAAGTAAAATTATTACTAATATTGTATTAAAGATTACTTGACCAATATTAATTCCCCAGACCAGTACATAATCTCCCTCCAGAAAAGAGCAAGAGTATGTGCGCGCACACACACACACACACACACACACACACACACACACACACACACACACACACACATACACACGTGCACACACACACACATGTACGTATGCACATACACACACACACAAACACACACATACACACACGTACACACGCGCACACACACACACGTACGTATGCACATACACACACACATACACACACACACACACACACACACCTGTGCACTCCTTCTGTTCTTCGCTGAGCACTTCAGTCTCTTTATAACAGTGATGAGAGCATCTGACATCAGATCCTTGGTACCTTGGCTGACTCAGACACCTGCAGTATAATCATAACAATTATTCATATATTCAATAACCTTCTAAATGAAATTCCTTATACATTAAAATCCATGCATATAATACAAATTCTAAATGATCATGTGTGTATAGTAGTAAAATTAAACCAATAATTGAAACAGTAAACCAGTTAAACCAGTTCAATCGATAAACCAATCATTTGTCCTGGTAAGTGAAAGCCCTGTGTTATTAGCAGATGAATCAGTGGTAGAATCACTGAACTGCCCATGTCACCTAGCGCAGTACCCATGGCTATGGCAGGGCTCAGTGACAGAGGAGACTTAGAAGTTGAATAAAGTGAGAGAGAGAGAGAGAGAGAGAGAGAGAGAGAGAGAGAGAGAGAGAGCAAGAAGGAAAAAGAGAAAGTGAGAGGGGTTGTGTGAGAAAGAGAGAGGGAGATAGGCAGATAGATCACAGTGTGTAGTGTGTGTGTGTGTGTGTGTGTGTGTGTGTGTGT
>NW_027658551.1:22500-37358 GCF_041902795.1 Electrophorus electricus | reverse complement strand
GTGAATGAAGTGTGCCCAGGCCCAGAGCTACTTTGCTGGGCATGACTGTGTTTGACCTCTTGGGCCTGGAAGTCTATTTCTAGGCTTATATAAAGGGTCAAACTTCTTGAAGTGTGCCCAGGCCCAGAGCTACTTTGCTGGGCATGACTGTGTTTGACCTCTTGGGTCTGGAAGTCTGGTAGTAGTAGTAGTATGATTTAAAGGCACAAAGTGATTGAAGTGTGCCCAGGCCCAGAGCTACTTTGCTGGGCATGACTGTGTTTGACCTCTTGGCTCTGGAAGTCTATTTCTAGGCTTATATAAAGGGTCAAACTTCTTGAAGTGTGCCCAGGCCCAGAGCTACTTTGCTGGGCATGACTGTGTTTCACCTCTTGGGCCTGGAAGTCTGGTAGTAGTAGTATGATTTAAAGGCACAAAGTGATTGAAGTGTGCCCAGGCCCAGAGCTACTTTGCTGGGCATGAATGTGTTTGACCTCTTGGGCCTGGAAGTCTGGTGGTAGTAGTAGTATGATTTAAAGGTACAAAGTGAATGAAGTGTGCCCAGGCCCAGAGCTACTTTGCTGTGCATGACTGTGTTTGAACTCTTGGGCCTGGAAGTCTATTTCTAGGCTTATATAAAGGGTCAAACATCTTGAAGTGTGCCCAGGCCCAGAGCTACTTTGCTGGGCATGACTGTGTTTGACCTCTTGGGCCTGGAAGTCTATTTCTAGGCTTATATAAAGGGTCAAACTTCTTGAAGTGTGCCCAGGCCCAGAGCTACTTTGCTGGGCATGACTGTGTTTGACCTCTTGGGTCTGGAAGTCTGGTAGTAGTAGTAGTATGATTTAAAGGCACAAAGTGATTGAAGTGTGCCCAGGCCCAGAGCTACTTTGCTGGGCATGACTGTGTTTGACCTCTTGGCTCTGGAAGTCTATTTCTAGGCTTATATAAAGGGTCAAACATCTTGAAGTGTGCCCAGGCCCAGAGCTACTTTGCTGGGCATGAATGTGTTTGAACTCTTGGGCCTGGAAGTCTGGTGGTAGTAGTAGTATGATTTAAAGGCACAAAGTGATTGAAGTGTGCCCAGGCCCAGAGCTACTTTGCTGTGCATGACTGTGGTTGACCTCTTGGCCCTGGAAGTCTGGTGGTGGTAGTAGTAGTATGATTTAAAGGCACAAAGTGAATGAAGTGTGCCCAGGCCCAGAGCTACTTTGCTGGGCATGACTGTGTTTGACCTCTTGGGCCTGGAAGTCTGGTAGTAGTAGTATGATTTAAAGGCACAAAGTGATTGAAGTGTGCCCAGGCCCCAGAGCTACTTTGCTGGGCATGAATGTGTTTGACCTCTTGGGCCTGGAAGTCTGGTGGTAGTAGTAGTATGATTTAAAGGTACAAAGTGAATGAAGTGTGCCCAGGCCCAGAGCTACTTTGCTGGGCATGACTGTGTTTGACCTCTTGGGCCTGGAAGTCTGGTGGTAGTAGTAGTATGATTTAAAGGCACAAAGTGATTGAAGTGTGCCCAGGCCCAGAGCTACTTTGCTGGGCATGACTGTGTTTGACCTCTTGGGCCTGGAAGTCTGGTAGTAGTAGTATGATTTAAAGGTACAAAGTGAATGAAGTGTGCCCAGGCCCAGAGCTACTTTGCTGGGCATGACTGTGTTTGACGTCTTGGGCCTGGAAGTCTGGTAGTAGTAGTATGATTTAAAGGTACAAAGTGAATGAAGTGTGCCCAGGCCCAGAGCTACTTTGCTGGGCATGACTGTGTTTGACCTCTTGGCTCTGGAAGTCTATTTCTAGGCTTATATAAAGGGTCAAACATCTTGAAGTGTGCCCAGGCCCAGAGCTACTTTGCTGGGCATGACTGTGTTTGACCTCTTGGGTCTGGAAGTCTGGTAGTAGTAGTAGTATGATTTAAAGGCACAAAGTGATTGAAGTGTGCCCAGGCCCAGAGCTACTTTGCTGTGCATGACTGTGTTTGACCTCTTGGCTCTGGAAGTCTATTTCTAGGCTTATATAAAGGGTCAAACTTCTTGAAGTGTGCCCAGGCCCAGAGCTACTTTGCTGGGCATGACTGTGTTTCACCTCTTGGGCCTGGAAGTCTGGTAGTAGTAGTATGATTTAAAGGCACAAAGTGATTGAAGTGTGCCCAGGCCCAGAGCTACTTTGCTGGGCATGAATGTGTTTGACCTCTTGGGCCTGGAAGTCTGGTGGTAGTAGTAGTATGATTTAAAGGTACAAAGTGAATGAAGTGTGCCCAGGCCCAGAGCTACTTTGCTGTGCATGACTGTGTTTGAACTCTTGGGCCTGGAAGTCTATTTCTAGGCTTATATAAAGGGTCAAACATCTTGAAGTGTGCCCAGGCCCAGAGCTACTTTGCTGGGCATGAATGTGGTTGACCTCTTGGCCCTGGAAGTCTGGTGGTAGTAGTAGTATGATTTAAAGGCACAAAGTGAATGAAGTGTGCCCAGGCCCAGAGCTACTTTGCTGTGCATGACTGTGGTTGACCTCTTGGCCCTGGAAGTCTGGTGGTGGTAGTAGTAGTATGATTTAAAGGCACAAAGTGAATGAAGTGTGCCCAGGCCCAGAGCTACTTTGCTGGGCATGACTGTGTTTGACCTCTTGGGCCTGGAAGTCTGGTAGTAGTAGTATGATTTAAAGGCACAAAGTGATTGAAGTGTGCCCAGGCCCAGAGCTACTTTGCTGGGCATGAATGTGTTTGACCTCTTGGGCCTGGAAGTCTGGTGGTAGTAGTAGTATGATTTAAAGGTACAAAGTGAATGAAGTGTGCCCAGGCCCAGAGCTACTTTGCTGGGCATGACTGTGTTTGACCTCTTGGGCCTGGAAGTCTGGTGGTAGTAGTAGTATGATTTAAAGGCACAAAGTGATTGAAGTGTGCCCAGGCCCAGAGCTACTTTGCTGGGCATGACTGTGTTTGACCTCTTGGGCCTGGAAGTCTGGTAGTAGTAGTATGATTTAAAGGTACAAAGTGAATGAAGTGTGCCCAGGCCCAGAGCTACTTTGCTGGGCATGACTGTGTTTGACGTCTTGGGCCTGGAAGTCTGGTAGTAGTAGTATGATTTAAAGGTACAAAGTGAATGAAGTGTGCCCAGGCCCAGAGCTACTTTGCTGGGCATGACTGTGTTTGACCTCTTGGCTCTGGAAGTCTATTTCTAGGCTTATATAAAGGGTCAAACATCTTGAAGTGTGCCCAGGCCCAGAGCTACTTTGCTGGGCATGACTGTGTTTGACCTCTTGGGTCTGGAAGTCTGGTAGTAGTAGTAGTATGATTTAAAGGCACAAAGTGATTGAAGTGTGCCCAGGCCCAGAGCTACTTTGCTGTGCATGACTGTGTTTGACCTCTTGGCTCTGGAAGTCTATTTCTAGGCTTATATAAAGGGTCAAACTTCTTGAAGTGTGCCCAGGCCCAGAGCTACTTTGCTGGGCATGACTGTGTTTCACCTCTTGGGCCTGGAAGTCTGGTAGTAGTAGTATGATTTAAAGGCACAAAGTGATTGAAGTGTGCCCAGGCCCAGAGCTACTTTGCTGGGCATGAATGTGTTTGACCTCTTGGGCCTGGAAGTCTGGTGGTAGTAGTAGTATGATTTAAAGGTACAAAGTGAATGAAGTGTGCCCAGGCCCAGAGCTACTTTGCTGTGCATGACTGTGTTTGAACTCTTGGGCCTGGAAGTCTATTTCTAGGCTTATATAAAGGGTCAAACATCTTGAAGTGTGCCCAGGCCCAGAGCTACTTTGCTGGGCATGACTGTGGTTGACCTCTTGGCCCTGGAAGTCTGGTGGTAGTAGTAGTATGATTTAAAGGCACAAAGTGAATGAAGTGTGCCCAGGCCCAGAGCTACTTTGCTGGGCATGAATGTGTTTGAACTCTTGGGCCTGGAAGTCTGGTAGTAGTAGTATGATTTAAAGGCACAAAGTGAATGAAGTGTGCCCAGGCCCAGAGCTACTTTGCTGTGCATGACTGTGTTTGACCTCTTGGCTCTGGAAGTCTATTTCTAGGCTTATATAAAGGGTCAAACTTCTTGAAGTGTGCCCAGGCCCAGAGCTACTTTGCTGTGTATGACTGTGTGACCTCTTGGCCCTGGAATTCTGGTGGTAGTAGTAGTAGTATGATTTAAAGGCACAAAGTGAATGAAGTGTGCCCAGGCCCAGAGCTACTTTGCTGGGCATGACTGTGTTTGACGTCTTGGGCCTGGAAGTCTGGTAGTAGTAGTAGTAGTAGTAGTAGTAGTAGTAGTAGTAGTATGATTTAAAGGTACAAAGTGAATGAAGTGTGCCCAGGCCCAGAGCTACTTTGCTGGGCATGACTGTGTTTGACCTCTTGGGCCTGGAAGTCTATTTCTAGGCTTATATAAAGGGTCAAACTTCTTGAAGTGTGCCCAGGCCCAGAGCTACTTTGCTGGGCATGACTGTGTTTGACCTCTTGGGTCTGGAAGTCTGGTAGTAGTAGTAGTAGTATGATTTAAAGGCACAAAGTGATTGAAGTGTGCCCAGGCCCAGAGCTACTTTGCTGTGCATGACTGTGTTTGACCTCTTGGCTCTGGAAGTCTATTTCTAGGCTTATATAAAGGGTCAAACTTCTTGAAGTGTGCCCAGGCCCAGAGCTACTTTGCTGTGTATGACTGTGTGACCTCTTGGCCCTGGAATTCTGGTGGTAGTAGTAGTATGATTTAAAGGCACAAAGTGAATGAAGTGTGCCCAGGCCCAGAGCTACTTTGCTGGGCATGACTGTGTTTGACCTCTTGGGCCTGGAAGTCTATTTCTAGGCTTATATAAAGGGTCAAACTTCTTGAAGTGTGCCCAGGCCCAGAGCTACTTTGCTGTGTATGACTGTGTGACCTCTTGGCCCTGGAATTCTGGTGGTAGTAGTAGTATGATTTAAAGGCACAAAGTGAATGAAGTGTGCCCAGGCCCAGAGCTACTTTGCTGGGCATGACTGTGTTTGACCTCTTGGGCCTGGAAGTCTGGTAGTAGTAGTATGATTTAAAGGCACAAAGTGATTGAAGTGTGCCCAGGCCCAGAGCTACTTTGCTGGGCATGAATGTGTTTGACCTCTTGGGCCTGGAAGTCTGGTGGTAGTAGTAGTATGATTTAAAGGTACAAAGTGAATGAAGTGTGCCCAGGCCCAGAGCTACTTTGCTGGGCATGACTGTGTTTGACCTCTTGGGCCTGGAAGTCTGGTGGTAGTAGTAGTATGATTTAAAGGTACAAAGTGAATGAAGTGTGCCCAGGCCCAGAGCCAGGCCTGGGCAGCAGGGGGCGCTCCTGGCCATGCCCAGCGAGTTTCGTGCGAATCGGACCTGGTCCGGAAGAGATACGAAGGGAAAACTCATTACTCGTCGGGGTGGCACATCCAGGCTCTCGACCCTCCCAAAGCGTCCGACCAGGGTGCACCCTGCCGGGCATGGTTAGCCGCCAGCCCCCTTCCTGGAGGTCTGGTTGGCACGGGGTTTTGATTTTCGGTTTCATATCTCTGGGCTCCTTGGGAGCAGAAAGTCGGTTGAGGGCCCTTTGGAAAGAGCCGGGGCTGCCGTTTAACGCTGTCCAAGCGGCAGGCGAAGCGCACCCACCGTTTTTACGCTATGATTTTTTAAAACCGCCGGGGCGGCAAACACAGGGCCGGTCGGGTTTGAAGACGAATATCTCTTCGGCCCTTGGGAGGAGAGAAGCAGCGCGGGTCACCTTTGAACGCGCTCGCTGCCAGGAACGTCTGGCGTAAAAGTTTCGTGGGAATCGGACGTTCCTAGGCTGAGAAGCGAGCGCCCGCCCTCGGGCGGTCGGGGGCCCCTTTCTCATTCCCCGTCTGGGCTAAAAATACGAGGTCAGACCCGATGGACTCGGGAGACTGGAGAGTACCAGGGAGACCCTGGAAGCAGGCGACCCGACCCACGCTTCGCTGTCTCCTCGGCCCTCGGGAGTAGAAGCGCGGGGACGGTGGCGTGGGCAGCAGGGGGCGCTCCTGGCCATGCCCAGCGAGTTTCGTGCGAATCGGACCTGGTCCGGAAGAGATACGAAGGGAAAACTCATTACTCGTCGGGGTGGCACATCCAGGCTCTCGACCCTCCCAAAGCGTCCGACCAGGGTGCACCCTGCCGGGCATGGTTAGCCGCCAGCCCCCTTCCTGGAGGTCTGGTTGGCACGGGGTTTTGATTTATCGGTTTCATATCTCTGGGCTCCTTGGGAGCAGAAAGTCGGTTGAGGGCCCTTTGGAAAGAGCCGGGGCTGCCGTTTAACGCTGTCCAAGCGGCAGGCGAAGCGCACCCACCGTTTTTACGCTATGATTTTTTAAAACCGCCGGGGCGGCAAACACAGGGCCGGTCGGGTTTGAAGACGAATATCTCTTCGGCCCTTGGGAGGAGAGAAGCAGCGCGGGTCACCTTTGAACGCGCTCGCTGCCAGGAACGTCTGGCGTAAAAGTTTCGTGGGAATCGGACGTTCCTAGGCTGAGAAGCGAGCGCCCGCCCTCGGGCGGTCGGGGGCCCCTTTCTCATTCCCCGTCTGGGCTAAAAATACGAGGTCGGACCCGATGGACTCGGGAGACTGGAGAGTACCAGGGAGACCCTGGAAGCAGGCGACCCGACCCACGCTTCGCTGTCTCCTCGGCCCTCGGGAGTAGAAGCGCGGGGACGGTGGCGTGGGCAGCAGGGGGCGCTCCTGGCCATGCCCAGCGAGTTTCGTGCGAATCGGACCTGGTCCGGAAGAGATACGAAGGGAAAACTCATTACTCGTCGGGGTGGCACATCCAGGCTCTCGACCCTCCCAAAGCGTCCGACCAGGGTGCACCCTGCCGGGCATGGTTAGCCGCCAGCCCCCTTCCTGGAGGTCTGGTTGGCACGGGGTTTTGATTTTTCGGTTTCATATCTCTGGGCTCCTTGGGAGCAGAAAGTCGGTTGAGGGCCCTTTGGAAAGAGCCGGGGCTGCCGTTTAACGCTGTCCAAGCGGCAGGCGAAGCGCACCCACCGTTTTTACGCTATGATTTTTTAAAACCGCCGGGGCGGCAAACACAGGGCCGGTCGGGTTTGAAGACGAATATCTCTTCGGCCCTTGGGAGGAGAGAAGCAGCGCGGGTCACCTTTGAACGCGCTCGCTGCCAGGAACGTCTGGCGTAAAAGTTTCGTGGGAATCGGACGTTCCTAGGCTGAGAAGCGAGCGCCCGCCCTCGGGCGGTCGGGGGCCCCTTTCTCATTCCCCGTCTGGGCTAAAAATACGAGGTCGGACCCGATGGACTCGGGAGACTGGAGAGTACCAGGGAGACCCTGGAAGCAGGCGACCCGACCCACGCTTCGCTGTCTCCTCGGCCCTCGGGAGTAGAAGCGCGGGGACGGTGGCGTGGGCAGCAGGGGGCGCTCCTGGCCATGCCCAGCGAGTTTCGTGCGAATCGGACCTGGTCCGGAAGAGATACGAAGGGAAAACTCATTACTCGTCGGGGTGGCACATCCAGGCTCTCGACCCTCCCAAAGCGTCCGACCAGGGTGCACCCTGCCGGGCATGGTTAGCCGCCAGCCCCCTTCCTGGAGGTCTGGTTGGCACGGGGTTTTGATTTTTCGGTTTCATATCTCTGGGCTCCTTGGGAGCAGAAAGTCGGTTGAGGGCCCTTTGGAAAGAGCCGGGGCTGCCGTTTAACGCTGTCCAAGCGGCAGGCGAAGCGCACCCACCGTTTTTACGCTATGATTTTTTAAAACCGCCGGGGCGGCAAACACAGGGCCGGTCGGGTTTGAAGACGAATATCTCTTCGGCCCTTGGGAGGAGAGAAGCAGCGCGGGTCACCTTTGAACGCGCTCGCTGCCAGGAACGTCTGGCGTAAAAGTTTCGTGGGAATCGGACGTTCCTAGGCTGAGAAGCGAGCGCCCGCCCTCGGGCGGTCGGGGGCCCCTTTCTCATTCCCCGTCTGGGCTAAAAATACGAGGTCGGACCCGATGGACTCGGGAGACTGGAGAGTACCAGGGAGACCCTGGAAGCAGGCGACCCGACCCACGCTTCGCTGTCTCCTCGGCCCTCGGGAGTAGAAGCGCGGGGACGGTGGCGTGGGCAGCAGGGGGCGCTCCTGGCCATGCCCAGCGAGTTTCGTGCGAATCGGACCTGGTCCGGAAGAGATACGAAGGGAAAACTCATTACTCGTCGGGGTGGCACATCCAGGCTCTCGACCCTCCCAAAGCGTCCGACCAGGGTGCACCCTGCCGGGCATGGTTAGCCGCCAGCCCCCTTCCTGGAGGTCTGGTTGGCACGGGGTTTTGATTTTTCGGTTTCATATCTCTGGGCTCCTTGGGAGCAGAAAGTCGGTTGAGGGCCCTTTGGAAAGAGCCGGGGCTGCCGTTTAACGCTGTCCAAGCGGCAGGCGAAGCGCACCCACCGTTTTTACGCTATGATTTTTTAAAACCGCCGGGGCGGCAAACACAGGGCCGGTCGGGTTTGAAGACGAATATCTCTTCGGCCCTTGGGAGGAGAGAAGCAGCGCGGGTCACCTTTGAACGCGCTCGCTGCCAGGAACGTCTGGCGTAAAAGTTTCGTGGGAATCGGACGTTCCTAGGCTGAGAAGCGAGCGCCCGCCCTCGGGCGGTCGGGGGCCCCTTTCTCATTCCCCGTCTGGGCTAAAAATACGAGGTCGGACCCGATGGACTCGGGAGACTGGAGAGTACCAGGGAGACCCTGGAAGCAGGCGACCCGACCCACGCTTCGCTGTCTCCTCGGCCCTCGGGAGTAGAAGCGCGGGGACGGTGGCGTGGGCAGCAGGGGGCGCTCCTGGCCATGCCCAGCGAGTTTCGTGCGAATCGGACCTGGTCCGGAAGAGATACGAAGGGAAAACTCATTACTCGTCGGGGTGGCACATCCAGGCTCTCGACCCTCCCAAAGCGTCCGACCAGGGTGCACCCTGCCGGGCATGGTTAGCCGCCAGCCCCCTTCCTGGAGGTCTGGTTGGCACGGGGTTTTGATTTATCGGTTTCATATCTCTGGGCTCCTTGGGAGCAGAAAGTCGGTTGAGGGCCCTTTGGAAAGAGCCGGGGCTGCCGTTTAACGCTGTCCAAGCGGCAGGCGAAGCGCACCCACCGTTTTTACGCTATGATTTTTTAAAACCGCCGGGGCGGCAAACACAGGGCCGGTCGGGTTTGAAGACGAATATCTCTTCGGCCCTTGGGAGGAGAGAAGCAGCGCGGGTCACCTTTGAACGCGCTCGCTGCCAGGAACGTCTGGCGTAAAAGTTTCGTGGGAATCGGACGTTCCTAGGCTGAGAAGCGAGCGCCCGCCCTCGGGCGGTCGGGGGCCCCTTTCTCATTCCCCGTCTGGGCTAAAAATACGAGGTCGGACCCGATGGACTCGGGAGACTGGAGAGTACCAGGGAGACCCTGGAAGCAGGCGACCCGACCCACGCTTCGCTGTCTCCTCGGCCCTCGGGAGTAGAAGCGCGGGGACGGTGGCGTGGGCAGCAGGGGGCGCTCCTGGCCATGCCCAGCGAGTTTCGTGCGAATCGGACCTGGTCCGGAAGAGATACGAAGGGAAAACTCATTACTCGTCGGGGTGGCACATCCAGGCTCTCGACCCTCCCGAAGTGTCCGACCAGGGTGCACCCTGCCGGGCTAAGAGAACAGCCAGGTGAACCCTGGAGGTTCCGAACTCCAGACCCCTGGACCCGACGGCTCAGTCCGCCTCAGGTGCACTACAGAGGTCCTCGGGCTGTCCCTGAGTGCATTAAAACGGAAATCAGAATTACTCCCCCGGGTGGCACTTCCAGGCTCTCGACCCTCCCAAAGTGTCCGACCAGGGTGCACCCTGCTGGGCATGGTTAGCCGCCAGCCCCCTTCCTGGAGGTCTGGTTGGCACGGGGTTTTGCAAATAGGTCCCGTCGGGTATATGGGAGAGCAAAGAGAATCAATGGGGTCCAAGCACTAAATTCATCCAGTGGCGTTCTCTGGAAGCCCAAGGGGAGTCCGAGGGGTGTTCGGCCGGCAAGGGGAGCTCTCCCTCGGACACATGATCAAACGCCTGTCCCCTACCGGAAAGTGGTGTGCTCTGGATGCCCCCCCCCCCCCCCCATCCCCCGAGGGGGGTGCTTATCCCGCGAGGGGAGCCCTCCTCGGGTTAAGTGAACCATCATGCCGATTCCCCTATGGAAGTGGGCACATCCAGGCACACAGTCTGCTTTGCTCTCCCCGACCCGAGTGCGTCTGTTGGGCTGAGTGTACGCCCAGGCAACTGGATCCAATGGCTCAGTCCGCCGCAGCGTGCTTCGACGATGGGTCGTACAGCCATGCCACCAGGGTGGGCGTGTTTGTAAATGTACCAGTGGATTCTCGTCGGCCTGCCACATCCATGGTATCGACCCACCAGGCCTGTCCGACCAGGGGTTGACCCTGGACGGGCACGGTCTGTGGTTTGGCCCTTGTCCTAGATGAAATCGGGCACGGGGTTTTCTGGCCAGGTACCATCGGGTTACTGGGAGAGCGGCTTCGGTCTCCAGGTGAGACCAATGGTGAAGCAGCACGAGGCAATGGAGAGCATGCAAAGCGATGGGGAAGCCATGCACGGCAATGGCCACGAAAAAAAAAAAAAAATCACCACGGAAGGAACGTGAAGAACAAGGAGGAGTGTAGTGACACTGCCCAAAGCTGCCCGGTGTTGCAGGGGTCTATTGGTGTGTTGCTTCCTTGTTTGGTAGAGTGGAGTACCAGACCCGCCAGGGGTAGGCAAACCATTCCCCCTACGGTAAGTGAGGAGCCAGCCATTTGACGAGCGGGTGTCCACGTGTACGGGTGCGAGCGCTATCCCCCCACACGGGGTTAGGCCACGGCCTTAGGTGGACGTCTGCCGACCAGCCCCGGCTGATCCAGAACTTCTGATGTGGAGAGCGGTTTTGACAGATCCTCCCTGGTTCTAGCGGGTCAAGCCTCTGATGGGGGGTGGGGGTTATTTGTAACCCATCCCAGAACTCTCTGGGGGAGACTCAGACGGCCAGTCTGTCTACTCAGTTGTCCTATACTGGTGTCTGTGGTTTGGGAGGAAGGGAGTGCCCTGCTTTGTTGGCCTCCTCTTCAAAACTACCTGGGCCCACGAATCACTCTTCTTGGTTACATCACGAAACGTAGGTTGAGCGAGGCTAGGGGGGAGGGAATTCGACGAGGTCTTTCCCTTGTCCCCCCACCAGCGGCCCACGAAAATCAAAACGGCGTGAAGAGAGGGAACGCCGAAAGCACCTGGAGTCGGCCGTCCGCACCTCCGGAGGAGGTGGACGGGGTACGGTGCGGGCATGACCGGATGGGACAGCTTTGCATCAAGGTGAGAGGTCGGCGTCCGAAGGCCAGAGGGCGGTGCGCGAGCACGTTTACACTGGCCGCGGAAGCTGTCCTGGGTAGCCCTGTATGGCGTCTGGACCTGACGGCGCACGCACTTACAACCCGCTGCTTCCTAGCCCCCGGAAGGGGAGGCGGATGTCACTCGTGGTTCATCCCAGACCACGGTGCAAACTACCTGGTTGATCCTGCCAGTAACATATGCTTGTCTCAAAGATTAAGCCATGCAGGTCTAAGTGCACACGGCCGGTACAGTGAAACTGCGAATGGCTCATTAAATCAGTTATGGTTCCTTTGATCGCTCCACACGTTACTCGGATAACTGTGGTAATTCTAGAGCTAATACATGCAAACGAGCGCTGACCCTTCGGGGGATGCGTGCATTTATCAGACCCAAAACCCATCCGGGGGGCTCGGGCCCCCCGGCCGCTTTGGTGACTCTAGATAACCTCGGGCCGATCGCGCGCCCTCCGCGGCGGCGACGTCTCATTCGAATGTCTGCCCTATCAACTTTCGATGGTACCATAGTCGGCTACCATGGTGACCACGGGTAACGGGGAATCAGGGTTCGATTCCGGAGAGGGAGCCTGAGAAACGGCTACCACATCCAAGGAAGGCAGCAGGCGCGCAAATTACCCATTCCCGACACGGGGAGGTAGTGACGAAAAATAACGATACAGGTCTCTTTCGAGGCCCTGTAATCGGAATGAGCGTATCCTAAACCCATGGGTGAGGACCCATTGGAGGGCAAGTCTGGTGCCAGCAGCCGCGGTAATTCCAGCTCCAATAGCGTATATTAAAGTTGCTGCAGTTAAAAAGCTCGTAGTTGGATGTCGGGAGTGGGCTGGCGGTCCGCCGCGAGGCGTGCCACCGCCTGTCTCAGACCCTGTCTCCCGGTGCCCCCCGGATGCCCTTGGCTGGGTGTCCGGACGGGGCTCGGAGCGTTTACTTTGAAAAAATTAGAGTGTTCAAAGCGGGCCCGCTTCTCGCCTGAATACCTGAGCTAGGAATAATGGAATAGGACTCCGGTTCTATTTTGTGGGTTTCCTGAACCAGGGCCATGATTAAGAGGGACGGCCGGGGGCATTCGTATTGCGCCGCTAGAGGTGAAATTCTTGGACCGGCGCAAGACGGACGAAAGCGAAAGCATTTGCCAAGAATGTTTTCATTAATCAAGAACGAAAGTCGGAGGTTCGAAGACGATCAGATACCGTCGTAGTTCCGACCGTAAACTATGCCGACCCGCGATCCGGCGGCGTTATTCCCATGACCCGCCGGGCAGCGTGAGGGAAACCACGAGTCTGTGGGTTCCGGGGGGAGTATGGTTGCAAAGCTGAAACTTAAAGGAATTGACGGAAGGGCACCACCAGGAGTGGAGCCTGCGGCTTAATTTGACTCAACACGGGAAACCTCACCCGGCCCGGACACGGAAAGGATTGACAGATTGATAGCTCTTTCTCGATTCTGTGGGTGGTGGTGCATGGCCGTTCTTAGTTGGTGGAGCGATTTGTCTGGTTAATTCCGATAACGAACGAGACTCCGGCATGCTAAATAGTTACGCGGCCCTCCGCGGTCGGCGTCAAACTTCTTAGAGGGACAAGTGGCGTTCAGCCACGCGAGATGGAGCAATAACAGGTCTGTGATGCCCTTAGATGTCCGGGGCTGCACGCGCGCCACAATGGTTGGATCAGCGTGTGCCTACCCTACACCGAGAGGTGCGGGTAATCCGCTGAACCCCATTCGTGATGGGGACTGGGGATTGCAATTATTCCCCATGAACGAGGAATTCCCAGTAAGCGCGGGTCATAAGCTCGCGTTGATTAAGTCCCTGCCCTTTGTACACACCGCCCGTCGCTACTACCGATCGGATGGTTTAGTGAGGTCCTCGGATCGGCCCCGCCGGGGCTCCTCGCGGGCCTTGGCGGAGCGCCGAGAAGTCGATCAAACTTGACTATCTAGAGGAAGTAAAAGTCGTAACAAGGTTTTCGTAGGTGAACCTGCGAAAGGATCATTAACGGGTAACGCTGTCCGGCGTGCCTCCTCTCCCGACCCCCTCGACTTCGCCGTCCCCCCGCGTCGGGGCCCAGGGTCGAAAGGGTCTTCGGGGTTGCTGTTACACGTGGTCGCTTGCAGGTCAGGCTGGACAGAAGGCATAAAGGAGGAGCCTAGTCCCTCCCACCCCTTCCTCGTCCTCCGCCTCTTCCTCCGCGTCGTCCTTCAGCACCCCCCCCCCGCAGGCCCCGGTATTCTCTGGGTTCCAGCGCGAGAGACGCGTCGTTCAAAAAACTCGGCGTCCCCGCTCGTCGGGCGAAGGCCGGTTTCCCCTCACCTTGCCGGCAGGAGAAGCGCCTGCGAGTCGAGCGGGTCGTACGGGTCCGTCCCGCGCCCTCCCTCTCGCTCGCACGGCCGCTGCCTCCGTCCACCGCGAGGGGTTTTCCTATTTTGTTGTCCTTGTCATTCATCCCCGTCCCCTTGCTCGCTGACGAGCGGACTTTCCGGGGGGGGTTGCGAGCGCTGCTCCTCGTGGGGCAGGCCATGGCCCTTCCTGTGTTCGTCCGCCCACCGGCGTCCTGGGGCGTGGTGGTGGTGGGTGGCGCAGCCGGTTCCCCTGCTTCTCTCTCTCAGAAAGGAGTCTCAGGGGGACCCCCGGCAGGTACCTAGGGCTTGGCCCACGCTACGTGAGTTCCACCCCTTTCGAGGGGTCGGACGGGGCGGGCGCGGAGGGCCGCGGTTCAAAGACTGACTCGTCTGCCACGTGGGGCGTGTGGGCAAAGCGCAACCCCGCGCCCGTTTCAACACTCGCAGACGGGGGCGCCTGACCGGTTGGTGAAACCTTTTAAACCTGTCTTTGTAGTCGTGGTGAAAGACCTAAACTGAGCCTGAAATAAAAGAGTACAACTCTTAGCGGTGGATCACTTGGCTCGTGCGTCGATGAAGAACGCAGCCAGCTGCGAGAACTAATGTGAATTGCAGGACACATTGATCATCGACATTTCGAACGCACATTGCGGCCCCGGGTCCATCCCGGGGCTACGCCTGTCTGAGGGTCGCTATTCCTATCTGTCGGACCTGCCTTCTCAGGCGGGACCGCGGTTGGAGGTTCGTAGGTGGGGGGGTGCCCCCTGGCCTCCGTCTTCCTAAAAGCAGACGGTTCCCGGTCGCTGTCTCGGTGAGATCCGGTCGGTGGGTTCGCTGCGGTTGAGTGCCCGTTCTCCGTGCACAAGCTTCTCCTCCCCCGCTTCGGTTCGTTTCGGTTCGTTTCGGCTCCGCTCCTGGCCTGGCCAGGAACGTGGTCCCCTGCGCCCGAGAAAGAAGCGAGCGTGGCTGCCGGTGGGTTCTCTCCGCTTTGGCTGCCCACGTTTTCGCTTCTTTTCTCACCCCCTGCGCAGGCGGATCACGGAAAGGTGTCTGTTCTGTTCCGTTACGTGCGCGAGCGGAGGGAGGTTGTTGTTACATGCGTTCCCCCCCCCCCTCCCCCGGTGGGGGGGGTGGGGGGGTCGGGGTTCGGGTGGCTCTGCCTCTGGCGTTTTCCTTACGGGCCGACCTGTCCGTGGCACGTCCGTGACGTCCCGACCTGTGTCCTCG
>NW_027658551.1:0-17500 GCF_041902795.1 Electrophorus electricus | reverse complement strand
TTGAAGTGTGCCCAGGCCCAGAGCTACTTTGCTGGGCATGACTGTGTTTGACCTCTTGGGCCTGGAAGTCTGGTAGTAGTAGTAGTATGATTTAAAGGCACAAATTGATTGAAGTGTGCCCAGGCCCAGAGCTACTTTGCTGTGCATGACTGTGTTTGACCTCTTGGCTCTGGAAGTCTATTTCTAGGCTTATATAAAGGGTCAAACTTCTTGAAGTGTGCCCAGGCCCAGAGCTACTTTGCTGGGCATGAATGTGTTTGAACTCTTGGGCCTGGAAGTCTGGTGGTAGTAGTAGTATGATTTAAAGGCACAAAGTGATTGAAGTGTGCCCAGGCCCAGAGCTACTTTGCTGTGCATGACTGTGGTTGACCTCTTGGCCCTGGAAGTCTGGTGGTAGTAGTAGTATGATTTAAAGGCACAAAGTGATTGAAGTGTGCCCAGGCCCAGAGCTACTTTGCTGGGCATGACTGTGTTTGACCTCTTGGGCCTGGAAGTCTGGTAGTAGTAGTAGTAGTAGTAGTAGTAGTAGTAGTATGATTTAAAGGTACAAAGTGAATGAAGTGTGCCCAGGCCCAGAGCTACTTTGCTGGGCATGACTGTGTTTGACGTCTTGGGCCTGGAAGTCTGGTAGTAGTAGTATGATTTAAAGGTACAAAGTGAATGAAGTGTGCCCAGGCCCAGAGCTACTTTGCTGGGCATGACTGTGTTTGACCTCTTGGCTCTGGAAGTCTATTTCTAGGCTTATATAAAGGGTCAAACATCTTGAAGTGTGCCCAGGCCCAGAGCTACTTTGCTGGGCATGACTGTGTTTGACCTCTTGGGTCTGGAAGTCTGGTAGTAGTAGTAGTATGATTTAAAGGCACAAAGTGATTGAAGTGTGCCCAGGCCCAGAGCTACTTTGCTGTGCATGACTGTGTTTGACCTCTTGGCTCTGGAAGTCTATTTCTAGGCTTATATAAAGGGTCAAACTTCTTGAAGTGTGCCCAGGCCCAGAGCTACTTTGCTGGGCATGACTGTGTTTCACCTCTTGGGCCTGGAAGTCTGGTAGTAGTAGTATGATTTAAAGGCACAAAGTGATTGAAGTGTGCCCAGGCCCAGAGCTACTTTGCTGGGCATGAATGTGTTTGACCTCTTGGGCCTGGAAGTCTGGTGGTAGTAGTAGTATGATTTAAAGGCACAAAGTGATTGAAGTGTGCCCAGGCCCAGAGCTACTTTGCTGTGCATGACTGTGTTTGAACTCTTGGGCCTGGAAGTCTATTTCTAGGCTTATATAAAGGGTCAAACTTCTTGAAGTGTGCCCAGGCCCAGAGCTACTTTGCTGGGCATGACTGTGTTTCACCTCTTGGGCCTGGAAGTCTGGTAGTAGTAGTATGATTTAAAGGCACAAAGTGATTGAAGTGTGCCCAGGCCCAGAGCTACTTTGCTGGGCATGAATGTGTTTGACCTCTTGGGCCTGGAAGTCTGGTGGTAGTAGTAGTATGATTTAAAGGTACAAAGTGAATGAAGTGTGCCCAGGCCCAGAGCTACTTTGCTGTGCATGACTGTGTTTGAACTCTTGGGCCTGGAAGTCTATTTCTAGGCTTATATAAAGGGTCAAACATCTTGAAGTGTGCCCAGGCCCAGAGCTACTTTGCTGGGCATGACTGTGTTTGACCTCTTGGGCCTGGAAGTCTATTTCTAGGCTTATATAAAGGGTCAAACTTCTTGAAGTGTGCCCAGGCCCAGAGCTACTTTGCTGGGCATGACTGTGTTTGACCTCTTGGGTCTGGAAGTCTGGTAGTAGTAGTAGTATGATTTAAAGGCACAAAGTGATTGAAGTGTGCCCAGGCCCAGAGCTACTTTGCTGGGCATGACTGTGTTTGACCTCTTGGCTCTGGAAGTCTATTTCTAGGCTTATATAAAGGGTCAAACATCTTGAAGTGTGCCCAGGCCCAGAGCTACTTTGCTGGGCATGAATGTGTTTGAACTCTTGGGCCTGGAAGTCTGGTGGTAGTAGTAGTATGATTTAAAGGCACAAAGTGATTGAAGTGTGCCCAGGCCCAGAGCTACTTTGCTGTGCATGACTGTGGTTGACCTCTTGGCCCTGGAAGTCTGGTGGTGGTAGTAGTAGTATGATTTAAAGGCACAAAGTGAATGAAGTGTGCCCAGGCCCAGAGCTACTTTGCTGGGCATGACTGTGTTTGACCTCTTGGGCCTGGAAGTCTGGTAGTAGTAGTATGATTTAAAGGCACAAAGTGATTGAAGTGTGCCCAGGCCCAGAGCTACTTTGCTGGGCATGAATGTGTTTGACCTCTTGGGCCTGGAAGTCTGGTGGTAGTAGTAGTATGATTTAAAGGTACAAAGTGAATGAAGTGTGCCCAGGCCCAGAGCTACTTTGCTGGGCATGACTGTGTTTGACCTCTTGGGCCTGGAAGTCTGGTGGTAGTAGTAGTATGATTTAAAGGCACAAAGTGATTGAAGTGTGCCCAGGCCCAGAGCTACTTTGCTGGGCATGACTGTGTTTGACCTCTTGGGCCTGGAAGTCTGGTAGTAGTAGTATGATTTAAAGGTACAAAGTGAATGAAGTGTGCCCAGGCCCAGAGCTACTTTGCTGGGCATGACTGTGTTTGACGTCTTGGGCCTGGAAGTCTGGTAGTAGTAGTATGATTTAAAGGTACAAAGTGAATGAAGTGTGCCCAGGCCCAGAGCTACTTTGCTGGGCATGACTGTGTTTGACCTCTTGGCTCTGGAAGTCTATTTCTAGGCTTATATAAAGGGTCAAACATCTTGAAGTGTGCCCAGGCCCAGAGCTACTTTGCTGGGCATGACTGTGTTTGACCTCTTGGGTCTGGAAGTCTGGTAGTAGTAGTAGTATGATTTAAAGGCACAAAGTGATTGAAGTGTGCCCAGGCCCAGAGCTACTTTGCTGTGCATGACTGTGTTTGACCTCTTGGCTCTGGAAGTCTATTTCTAGGCTTATATAAAGGGTCAAACTTCTTGAAGTGTGCCCAGGCCCAGAGCTACTTTGCTGGGCATGACTGTGTTTCACCTCTTGGGCCTGGAAGTCTGGTAGTAGTAGTATGATTTAAAGGCACAAAGTGATTGAAGTGTGCCCAGGCCCAGAGCTACTTTGCTGGGCATGAATGTGTTTGACCTCTTGGGCCTGGAAGTCTGGTGGTAGTAGTAGTATGATTTAAAGGTACAAAGTGAATGAAGTGTGCCCAGGCCCAGAGCTACTTTGCTGTGCATGACTGTGTTTGAACTCTTGGGCCTGGAAGTCTATTTCTAGGCTTATATAAAGGGTCAAACATCTTGAAGTGTGCCCAGGCCCAGAGCTACTTTGCTGGGCATGACTGTGGTTGACCTCTTGGCCCTGGAAGTCTGGTGGTAGTAGTAGTATGATTTAAAGGCACAAAGTGAATGAAGTGTGCCCAGGCCCAGAGCTACTTTGCTGGGCATGAATGTGTTTGAACTCTTGGGCCTGGAAGTCTGGTAGTAGTAGTATGATTTAAAGGCACAAAGTGAATGAAGTGTGCCCAGGCCCAGAGCTACTTTGCTGTGCATGACTGTGTTTGACCTCTTGGCTCTGGAAGTCTATTTCTAGGCTTATATAAAGGGTCAAACTTCTTGAAGTGTGCCCAGGCCCAGAGCTACTTTGCTGTGTATGACTGTGTGACCTCTTGGCCCTGGAATTCTGGTGGTAGTAGTAGTAGTATGATTTAAAGGCACAAAGTGAATGAAGTGTGCCCAGGCCCAGAGCTACTTTGCTGGGCATGACTGTGTTTGACGTCTTGGGCCTGGAAGTCTGGTAGTAGTAGTAGTAGTAGTAGTAGTAGTAGTAGTAGTAGTATGATTTAAAGGTACAAAGTGAATGAAGTGTGCCCAGGCCCAGAGCTACTTTGCTGGGCATGACTGTGTTTGACCTCTTGGGCCTGGAAGTCTATTTCTAGGCTTATATAAAGGGTCAAACTTCTTGAAGTGTGCCCAGGCCCAGAGCTACTTTGCTGGGCATGACTGTGTTTGACCTCTTGGGTCTGGAAGTCTGGTAGTAGTAGTAGTAGTATGATTTAAAGGCACAAAGTGATTGAAGTGTGCCCAGGCCCAGAGCTACTTTGCTGTGCATGACTGTGTTTGACCTCTTGGCTCTGGAAGTCTATTTCTAGGCTTATATAAAGGGTCAAACTTCTTGAAGTGTGCCCAGGCCCAGAGCTACTTTGCTGTGTATGACTGTGTGACCTCTTGGCCCTGGAATTCTGGTGGTAGTAGTAGTATGATTTAAAGGCACAAAGTGAATGAAGTGTGCCCAGGCCCAGAGCTACTTTGCTGGGCATGACTGTGTTTGACCTCTTGGGCCTGGAAGTCTGGTAGTAGTAGTATGATTTAAAGGCACAAAGTGATTGAAGTGTGCCCAGGCCCAGAGCTACTTTGCTGGGCATGAATGTGTTTGAACTCTTGGGCCTGGAAGTCTGGTGGTAGTAGTAGTATGATTTAAAGGCACAAAGTGATTGAAGTGTGCCCAGGCCCAGAGCTACTTTGCTGGGCATGACTGTGTGACCTCTTGGGCCTGGAAGTCAGGTTGTAGTATTATTAAAAAAAAAAAGGGTCAAACTGCATGGTCCGCCCAGGCCCAGAGCTACTTTGCTGGGTATGATTCTGTGACCTCTTGGGTCTGGAAATGTGGTACTTTGAATGATTAAAAGAGTGAAACGGTCTGAAGTGTGCGCAGGTGTAAAGCAACCTTGCTAGGCATGAAGGTGTGACATCCAGGGCCTGGAAGTCTGGTGGTAGTAGTAGTATGATTTAAAGGCACAAAGTGATTGAAGTGTGCCCAGGCCCAGAGCTACTTTGCTGTGCATGACTGTGGTTGACCTCTTGGCCCTGGAAGTCTGGTGGTAGTAGTAGTATGATTTAAAGGCACAAAGTGATTGAAGTGTGCCCAGGCCCAGAGCTACTTTGCTGGGCATGACTGTGTTTGACCTCTTGGGCCTGGAAGTCTGGTAGTAGTAGTATGATTTAAAGGTACAAAGTGAATGAAGTGTGCCCAGGCCCAGAGCTACTTTGCTGGGCATGACTGTGTTTGACGTCTTGGGCCTGGAAGTCTGGTAGTAGTAGTATGATTTAAAGGTACAAAGTGAATGAAGTGTGCCCAGGCCCAGAGCTACTTTGCTGGGCATGACTGTGTTTGACCTCTTGGGCCTGGAAGTCTATTTCTAGGCTTATATAAAGGGTCAAACTTCTTGAAGTGTGCCCAGGCCCAGAGCTACTTTGCTGGGCATGACTGTGTTTGACCTCTTGGGTCTGGAAGTCTGGTAGTAGTAGTAGTATGATTTAAAGGCACAAAGTGATTGAAGTGTGCCCAGGCCCAGAGCTACTTTGCTGGGCATGACTGTGTTTGACCTCTTGGCTCTGGAAGTCTATTTCTAGGCTTATATAAAGGGTCAAACTTCTTGAAGTGTGCCCAGGCCCAGAGCTACTTTGCTGGGCATGACTGTGTTTCACCTCTTGGGCCTGGAAGTCTGGTAGTAGTAGTATGATTTAAAGGCACAAAGTGATTGAAGTGTGCCCAGGCCCAGAGCTACTTTGCTGGGCATGAATGTGTTTGACCTCTTGGGCCTGGAAGTCTGGTGGTAGTAGTAGTATGATTTAAAGGTACAAAGTGAATGAAGTGTGCCCAGGCCCAGAGCTACTTTGCTGTGCATGACTGTGTTTGAACTCTTGGGCCTGGAAGTCTATTTCTAGGCTTATATAAAGGGTCAAACATCTTGAAGTGTGCCCAGGCCCAGAGCTACTTTGCTGGGCATGACTGTGTTTGACCTCTTGGGCCTGGAAGTCTATTTCTAGGCTTATATAAAGGGTCAAACTTCTTGAAGTGTGCCCAGGCCCAGAGCTACTTTGCTGGGCATGACTGTGTTTGACCTCTTGGGTCTGGAAGTCTGGTAGTAGTAGTAGTATGATTTAAAGGCACAAAGTGATTGAAGTGTGCCCAGGCCCAGAGCTACTTTGCTGGGCATGACTGTGTTTGACCTCTTGGCTCTGGAAGTCTATTTCTAGGCTTATATAAAGGGTCAAACATCTTGAAGTGTGCCCAGGCCCAGAGCTACTTTGCTGGGCATGAATGTGTTTGAACTCTTGGGCCTGGAAGTCTGGTGGTAGTAGTAGTATGATTTAAAGGCACAAAGTGATTGAAGTGTGCCCAGGCCCAGAGCTACTTTGCTGTGCATGACTGTGGTTGACCTCTTGGCCCTGGAAGTCTATTTCTAGGCTTATATAAAGGGTCAAACTTCTTGAAGTGTGCCCAGGCCCAGAGCTACTTTGCTGTGTATGACTGTGTGACCTCTTGGCCCTGGAATTCTGGTGGTAGTAGTAGTATGATTTAAAGGCACAAAGTGAATGAAGTGTGCCCAGGCCCAGAGCTACTTTGCTGGGCATGACTGTGTTTGACCTCTTGGGCCTGGAAGTCTGGTAGTAGTAGTATGATTTAAAGGCACAAAGTGATTGAAGTGTGCCCAGGCCCAGAGCTACTTTGCTGGGCATGAATGTGTTTGACCTCTTGGGCCTGGAAGTCTGGTGGTAGTAGTAGTATGATTTAAAGGTACAAAGTGAATGAAGTGTGCCCAGGCCCAGAGCTACTTTGCTGGGCATGACTGTGTTTGACCTCTTGGGCCTGGAAGTCTGGTGGTAGTAGTAGTATGATTTAAAGGTACAAAGTGAATGAAGTGTGCCCAGGCCCAGAGCCAGGCCTGGGCAGCAGGGGGCGCTCCTGGCCATGCCCAGCGAGTTTCGTGCGAATCGGACCTGGTCCGGAAGAGATACGAAGGGAAAACTCATTACTCGTCGGGGTGGCACATCCAGGCTCTCGACCCTCCCAAAGCGTCCGACCAGGGTGCACCCTGCCGGGCATGGTTAGCCGCCAGCCCCCTTCCTGGAGGTCTGGTTGGCACGGGGTTTTGATTTTTCGGTTTCATATCTCTGGGCTCCTTGGGAGCAGAAAGTCGGTTGAGGGCCCTTTGGAAAGAGCCGGGGCTGCCGTTTAACGCTGTCCAAGCGGCAGGCGAAGCGCACCCACCGTTTTTACGCTATGATTTTTTAAAACCGCCGGGGCGGCAAACACAGGGCCGGTCGGGTTTGAAGACGAATATCTCTTCGGCCCTTGGGAGGAGAGAAGCAGCGCGGGTCACCTTTGAACGCGCTCGCTGCCAGGAACGTCTGGCGTAAAAGTTTCGTGGGAATCGGACGTTCCTAGGCTGAGAAGCGAGCGCCCGCCCTCGGGCGGTCGGGGGCCCCTTTCTCATTCC
The DNA here is from genome assembly GCF_041902795.1 of Electrophorus electricus. Classification (NCBI taxonomy): domain Eukaryota; kingdom Metazoa; phylum Chordata; class Actinopteri; order Gymnotiformes; family Gymnotidae; genus Electrophorus; species Electrophorus electricus. Next base: position 10,226 of record NW_027658551.1, on the reverse strand, counting down.
CCGTCTGGGCTAAAAATACGAGGTCGGACCCGATGGACTCGGGAGACTGGAGAGTACCAGGGAGACCCTGGAAGCAGGCGACCCGACCCACGCTTCGCTGTCTCCTCGGCCCTCGGGAGTAGAAGCGCGGGGACGGTGGCGTGGGCAGCAGGGGGCGCTCCTGGCCATGCCCAGCGAGTTTCGTGCGAATCGGACCTGGTCCGGAAGAGATACGAAGGGAAAACTCATTACTCGTCGGGGTGGCACATCCAGGCTCTCGACCCTCCCAAAGCGTCCGACCAGGGTGCACCCTGCCGGGCATGGTTAGCCGCCAGCCCCCTTCCTGGAGGTCTGGTTGGCACGGGGTTTTGATTTTTCGGTTTCATATCTCTGGGCTCCTTGGGAGCAGAAAGTCGGTTGAGGGCCCTTTGGAAAGAGCCGGGGCTGCCGTTTAACGCTGTCCAAGCGGCAGGCGAAGCGCACCCACCGTTTTTACGCTATGATTTTTTAAAACCGCCGGGGCGGCAAACACAGGGCCGGTCGGGTTTGAAGACGAATATCTCTTCGGCCCTTGGGAGGAGAGAAGCAGCGCGGGTCACCTTTGAACGCGCTCGCTGCCAGGAACGTCTGGCGTAAAAGTTTCGTGGGAATCGGACGTTCCTAGGCTGAGAAGCGAGCGCCCGCCCTCGGGCGGTCGGGGGCCCCTTTCTCATTCCCCGTCTGGGCTAAAAATACGAGGTCGGACCCGATGGACTCGGGAGACTGGAGAGTACCAGGGAGACCCTGGAAGCAGGCGACCCGACCCACGCTTCGCTGTCTCCTCGGCCCTCGGGAGTAGAAGCGCGGGGACGGTGGCGTGGGCAGCAGGGGGCGCTCCTGGCCATGCCCAGCGAGTTTCGTGCGAATCGGACCTGGTCCGGAAGAGATACGAAGGGAAAACTCATTACTCGTCGGGGTGGCACATCCAGGCTCTCGACCCTCCCAAAGCGTCCGACCAGGGTGCACCCTGCCGGGCATGGTTAGCCGCCAGCCCCCTTCCTGGAGGTCTGGTTGGCACGGGGTTTTGATTTATCGGTTTCATATCTCTGGGCTCCTTGGGAGCAGAAAGTCGGTTGAGGGCCCTTTGGAAAGAGCCGGGGCTGCCGTTTAACGCTGTCCAAGCGGCAGGCGAAGCGCACCCACCGTTTTTACGCTATGATTTTTTAAAACCGCCGGGGCGGCAAACACAGGGCCGGTCGGGTTTGAAGACGAATATCTCTTCGGCCCTTGGGAGGAGAGAAGCAGCGCGGGTCACCTTTGAACGCGCTCGCTGCCAGGAACGTCTGGCGTAAAAGTTTCGTGGGAATCGGACGTTCCTAGGCTGAGAAGCGAGCGCCCGCCCTCGGGCGGTCGGGGGCCCCTTTCTCATTCCCCGTCTGGGCTAAAAATACGAGGTCGGACCCGATGGACTCGGGAGACTGGAGAGTACCAGGGAGACCCTGGAAGCAGGCGACCCGACCCACGCTTCGCTGTCTCCTCGGCCCTCGGGAGTAGAAGCGCGGGGACGGTGGCGTGGGCAGCAGGGGGCGCTCCTGGCCATGCCCAGCGAGTTTCGTGCGAATCGGACCTGGTCCGGAAGAGATACGAAGGGAAAACTCATTACTCGTCGGGGTGGCACATCCAGGCTCTCGACCCTCCCAAAGCGTCCGACCAGGGTGCACCCTGCCGGGCATGGTTAGCCGCCAGCCCCCTTCCTGGAGGTCTGGTTGGCACGGGGTTTTGATTTATCGGTTTCATATCTCTGGGCTCCTTGGGAGCAGAAAGTCGGTTGAGGGCCCTTTGGAAAGAGCCGGGGCTGCCGTTTAACGCTGTCCAAGCGGCAGGCGAAGCGCACCCACCGTTTTTACGCTATGATTTTTTAAAACCGCCGGGGCGGCAAACACAGGGCCGGTCGGGTTTGAAGACGAATATCTCTTCGGCCCTTGGGAGGAGAGAAGCAGCGCGGGTCACCTTTGAACGCGCTCGCTGCCAGGAACGTCTGGCGTAAAAGTTTCGTGGGAATCGGACGTTCCTAGGCTGAGAAGCGAGCGCCCGCCCTCGGGCGGTCGGGGGCCCCTTTCTCATTCCCCGTCTGGGCTAAAAATACGAGGTCGGACCCGATGGACTCGGGAGACTGGAGAGTACCAGGGAGACCCTGGAAGCAGGCGACCCGACCCACGCTTCGCTGTCTCCTCGGCCCTCGGGAGTAGAAGCGCGGGGACGGTGGCGTGGGCAGCAGGGGGCGCTCCTGGCCATGCCCAGCGAGTTTCGTGCGAATCGGACCTGGTCCGGAAGAGATACGAAGGGAAAACTCATTACTCGTCGGGGTGGCACATCCAGGCTCTCGACCCTCCCAAAGCGTCCGACCAGGGTGCACCCTGCCGGGCATGGTTAGCCGCCAGCCCCCTTCCTGGAGGTCTGGTTGGCACGGGGTTTTGATTTATCGGTTTCATATCTCTGGGCTCCTTGGGAGCAGAAAGTCGGTTGAGGGCCCTTTGGAAAGAGCCGGGGCTGCCGTTTAACGCTGTCCAAGCGGCAGGCGAAGCGCACCCACCGTTTTTACGCTATGATTTTTTAAAACCGCCGGGGCGGCAAACACAGGGCCGGTCGGGTTTGAAGACGAATATCTCTTCGGCCCTTGGGAGGAGAGAAGCAGCGCGGGTCACCTTTGAACGCGCTCGCTGCCAGGAACGTCTGGCGTAAAAGTTTCGTGGGAATCGGACGTTCCTAGGCTGAGAAGCGAGCGCCCGCCCTCGGGCGGTCGGGGGCCCCTTTCTCATTCCCCGTCTGGGCTAAAAATACGAGGTCGGACCCGATGGACTCGGGAGACTGGAGAGTACCAGGGAGACCCTGGAAGCAGGCGACCCGACCCACGCTTCGCTGTCTCCTCGGCCCTCGGGAGTAGAAGCGCGGGGACGGTGGCGTGGGCAGCAGGGGGCGCTCCTGGCCATGCCCAGCGAGTTTCGTGCGAATCGGACCTGGTCCGGAAGAGATACGAAGGGAAAACTCATTACTCGTCGGGGTGGCACATCCAGGCTCTCGACCCTCCCAAAGCGTCCGACCAGGGTGCACCCTGCCGGGCATGGTTAGCCGCCAGCCCCCTTCCTGGAGGTCTGGTTGGCACGGGGTTTTGATTTATCGGTTTCATATCTCTGGGCTCCTTGGGAGCAGAAAGTCGGTTGAGGGCCCTTTGGAAAGAGCCGGGGCTGCCGTTTAACGCTGTCCAAGCGGCAGGCGAAGCGCACCCACCGTTTTTACGCTATGATTTTTTAAAACCGCCGGGGCGGCAAACACAGGGCCGGTCGGGTTTGAAGACGAATATCTCTTCGGCCCTTGGGAGGAGAGAAGCAGCGCGGGTCACCTTTGAACGCGCTCGCTGCCAGGAACGTCTGGCGTAAAAGTTTCGTGGGAATCGGACGTTCCTAGGCTGAGAAGCGAGCGCCCGCCCTCGGGCGGTCGGGGGCCCCTTTCTCATTCCCCGTCTGGGCTAAAAATACGAGGTCGGACCCGATGGACTCGGGAGACTGGAGAGTACCAGGGAGACCCTGGAAGCAGGCGACCCGACCCACGCTTCGCTGTCTCCTCGGCCCTCGGGAGTAGAAGCGCGGGGACGGTGGCGTGGGCAGCAGGGGGCGCTCCTGGCCATGCCCAGCGAGTTTCGTGCGAATCGGACCTGGTCCGGAAGAGATACGAAGGGAAAACTCATTACTCGTCGGGGTGGCACATCCAGGCTCTCGACCCTCCCAAAGCGTCCGACCAGGGTGCACCCTGCCGGGCATGGTTAGCCGCCAGCCCCCTTCCTGGAGGTCTGGTTGGCACGGGGTTTTGATTTATCGGTTTCATATCTCTGGGCTCCTTGGGAGCAGAAAGTCGGTTGAGGGCCCTTTGGAAAGAGCCGGGGCTGCCGTTTAACGCTGTCCAAGCGGCAGGCGAAGCGCACCCACCGTTTTTACGCTATGATTTTTTAAAACCGCCGGGGCGGCAAACACAGGGCCGGTCGGGTTTGAAGACGAATATCTCTTCGGCCCTTGGGAGGAGAGAAGCAGCGCGGGTCACCTTTGAACGCGCTCGCTGCCAGGAACGTCTGGCGTAAAAGTTTCGTGGGAATCGGACGTTCCTAGGCTGAGAAGCGAGCGCCCGCCCTCGGGCGGTCGGGGGCCCCTTTCTCATTCCCCGTCTGGGCTAAAAATACGAGGTCGGACCCGATGGACTCGGGAGACTGGAGAGTACCAGGGAGACCCTGGAAGCAGGCGACCCGACCCACGCTTCGCTGTCTCCTCGGCCCTCGGGAGTAGAAGCGCGGGGACGGTGGCGTGGGCAGCAGGGGGCGCTCCTGGCCATGCCCAGCGAGTTTCGTGCGAATCGGACCTGGTCCGGAAGAGATACGAAGGGAAAACTCATTACTCGTCGGGGTGGCACATCCAGGCTCTCGACCCTCCCGAAGTGTCCGACCAGGGTGCACCCTGCCGGGCTAAGAGAACAGCCAGGTGAACCCTGGAGGTTCCGAACTCCAGACCCCTGGACCCGACGGCTCAGTCCGCCTCAGGTGCACTACAGAGGTCCTCGGGCTGTCCCTGAGTGCATTAAAACGGAAATCAGAATTACTCCCCCGGGTGGCACTTCCAGGCTCTCGACCCTCCCAAAGTGTCCGACCAGGGTGCACCCTGCTGGGCATGGTTAGCCGCCAGCCCCCTTCCTGGAGGTCTGGTTGGCACGGGGTTTTGCAAATAGGTCCCGTCGGGTATATGGGAGAGCAAAGAGAATCAATGGGGTCCAAGCACTAAATTCATCCAGTGGCGTTCTCTGGAAGCCCAAGGGGAGTCCGAGGGGTGTTCGGCCGGCAAGGGGAGCTCTCCCTCGGACACATGATCAAACGCCTGTCCCCTACCGGAAAGTGGTGTGCTCTGGATGCCCCCCCCCCCCCCCCATCCCCCGAGGGGGGTGCTTATCCCGCGAGGGGAGCCCTCCTCGGGTTAAGTGAACCATCATGCCGATTCCCCTATGGAAGTGGGCACATCCAGGCACACAGTCTGCTTTGCTCTCCCCGACCCGAGTGCGTCTGTTGGGCTGAGTGTACGCCCAGGCAACTGGATCCAATGGCTCAGTCCGCCGCAGCGTGCTTCGACGATGGGTCGTACAGCCATGCCACCAGGGTGGGCGTGTTTGTAAATGTACCAGTGGATTCTCGTCGGCCTGCCACATCCATGGTATCGACCCACCAGGCCTGTCCGACCAGGGGTTGACCCTGGACGGGCACGGTCTGTGGTTTGGCCCTTGTCCTAGATGAAATCGGGCACGGGGTTTTCTGGCCAGGTACCATCGGGTTACTGGGAGAGCGGCTTCGGTCTCCAGGTGAGACCAATGGTGAAGCAGCACGAGGCAATGGAGAGCATGCAAAGCGATGGGGAAGCCATGCACGGCAATGGCCACGAAAAAAAAAAAAAAATCACCACGGAAGGAACGTGAAGAACAAGGAGGAGTGTAGTGACACTGCCCAAAGCTGCCCGGTGTTGCAGGGGTCTATTGGTGTGTTGCTTCCTTGTTTGGTAGAGTGGAGTACCAGACCCGCCAGGGGTAGGCAAACCATTCCCCCTACGGTAAGTGAGGAGCCAGCCATTTGACGAGCGGGTGTCCACGTGTACGGGTGCGAGCGCTATCCCCCCACACGGGGTTAGGCCACGGCCTTAGGTGGACGTCTGCCGACCAGCCCCGGCTGATCCAGAACTTCTGATGTGGAGAGCGGTTTTGACAGATCCTCCCTGGTTCTAGCGGGTCAAGCCTCTGATGGGGGGTGGGGGTTATTTGTAACCCATCCCAGAACTCTCTGGGGGAGACTCAGACGGCCAGTCTGTCTACTCAGTTGTCCTATACTGGTGTCTGTGGTTTGGGAGGAAGGGAGTGCCCTGCTTTGTTGGCCTCCTCTTCAAAACTACCTGGGCCCACGAATCACTCTTCTTGGTTACATCACGAAACGTAGGTTGAGCGAGGCTAGGGGGGAGGGAATTCGACGAGGTCTTTCCCTTGTCCCCCCACCAGCGGCCCACGAAAATCAAAACGGCGTGAAGAGAGGGAACGCCGAAAGCACCTGGAGTCGGCCGTCCGCACCTCCGGAGGAGGTGGACGGGGTACGGTGCGGGCATGACCGGATGGGACAGCTTTGCATCAAGGTGAGAGGTCGGCGTCCGAAGGCCAGAGGGCGGTGCGCGAGCACGTTTACACTGGCCGCGGAAGCTGTCCTGGGTAGCCCTGTATGGCGTCTGGACCTGACGGCGCACGCACTTACAACCCGCTGCTTCCTAGCCCCCGGAAGGGGAGGCGGATGTCACTCGTGGTTCATCCCAGACCACGGTGCAAACTACCTGGTTGATCCTGCCAGTAACATATGCTTGTCTCAAAGATTAAGCCATGCAGGTCTAAGTGCACACGGCCGGTACAGTGAAACTGCGAATGGCTCATTAAATCAGTTATGGTTCCTTTGATCGCTCCACACGTTACTCGGATAACTGTGGTAATTCTAGAGCTAATACATGCAAACGAGCGCTGACCCTTCGGGGGATGCGTGCATTTATCAGACCCAAAACCCATCCGGGGGGCTCGGGCCCCCCGGCCGCTTTGGTGACTCTAGATAACCTCGGGCCGATCGCGCGCCCTCCGCGGCGGCGACGTCTCATTCGAATGTCTGCCCTATCAACTTTCGATGGTACCATAGTCGGCTACCATGGTGACCACGGGTAACGGGGAATCAGGGTTCGATTCCGGAGAGGGAGCCTGAGAAACGGCTACCACATCCAAGGAAGGCAGCAGGCGCGCAAATTACCCATTCCCGACACGGGGAGGTAGTGACGAAAAATAACGATACAGGTCTCTTTCGAGGCCCTGTAATCGGAATGAGCGTATCCTAAACCCATGGGTGAGGACCCATTGGAGGGCAAGTCTGGTGCCAGCAGCCGCGGTAATTCCAGCTCCAATAGCGTATATTAAAGTTGCTGCAGTTAAAAAGCTCGTAGTTGGATGTCGGGAGTGGGCTGGCGGTCCGCCGCGAGGCGTGCCACCGCCTGTCTCAGACCCTGTCTCCCGGTGCCCCCCGGATGCCCTTGGCTGGGTGTCCGGACGGGGCTCGGAGCGTTTACTTTGAAAAAATTAGAGTGTTCAAAGCGGGCCCGCTTCTCGCCTGAATACCTGAGCTAGGAATAATGGAATAGGACTCCGGTTCTATTTTGTGGGTTTCCTGAACCAGGGCCATGATTAAGAGGGACGGCCGGGGGCATTCGTATTGCGCCGCTAGAGGTGAAATTCTTGGACCGGCGCAAGACGGACGAAAGCGAAAGCATTTGCCAAGAATGTTTTCATTAATCAAGAACGAAAGTCGGAGGTTCGAAGACGATCAGATACCGTCGTAGTTCCGACCGTAAACTATGCCGACCCGCGATCCGGCGGCGTTATTCCCATGACCCGCCGGGCAGCGTGAGGGAAACCACGAGTCTGTGGGTTCCGGGGGGAGTATGGTTGCAAAGCTGAAACTTAAAGGAATTGACGGAAGGGCACCACCAGGAGTGGAGCCTGCGGCTTAATTTGACTCAACACGGGAAACCTCACCCGGCCCGGACACGGAAAGGATTGACAGATTGATAGCTCTTTCTCGATTCTGTGGGTGGTGGTGCATGGCCGTTCTTAGTTGGTGGAGCGATTTGTCTGGTTAATTCCGATAACGAACGAGACTCCGGCATGCTAAATAGTTACGCGGCCCTCCGCGGTCGGCGTCAAACTTCTTAGAGGGACAAGTGGCGTTCAGCCACGCGAGATGGAGCAATAACAGGTCTGTGATGCCCTTAGATGTCCGGGGCTGCACGCGCGCCACAATGGTTGGATCAGCGTGTGCCTACCCTACACCGAGAGGTGCGGGTAATCCGCTGAACCCCATTCGTGATGGGGACTGGGGATTGCAATTATTCCCCATGAACGAGGAATTCCCAGTAAGCGCGGGTCATAAGCTCGCGTTGATTAAGTCCCTGCCCTTTGTACACACCGCCCGTCGCTACTACCGATCGGATGGTTTAGTGAGGTCCTCGGATCGGCCCCGCCGGGGCTCCTCGCGGGCCTTGGCGGAGCGCCGAGAAGTCGATCAAACTTGACTATCTAGAGGAAGTAAAAGTCGTAACAAGGTTTTCGTAGGTGAACCTGCGAAAGGATCATTAACGGGTAACGCTGTCCGGCGTGCCTCCTCTCCCGACCCCCTCGACTTCGCCGTCCCCCCGCGTCGGGGCCCAGGGTCGAAAGGGTCTTCGGGGTTGCTGTTACACGTGGTCGCTTGCAGGTCAGGCTGGACAGAAGGCATAAAGGAGGAGCCTAGTCCCTCCCACCCCTTCCTCGTCCTCCGCCTCTTCCTCCGCGTCGTCCTTCAGCACCCCCCCCCCGCAGGCCCCGGTATTCTCTGGGTTCCAGCGCGAGAGACGCGTCGTTCAAAAAACTCGGCGTCCCCGCTCGTCGGGCGAAGGCCGGTTTCCCCTCACCTTGCCGGCAGGAGAAGCGCCTGCGAGTCGAGCGGGTCGTACGGGTCCGTCCCGCGCCCTCCCTCTCGCTCGCACGGCCGCTGCCTCCGTCCACCGCGAGGGGTTTTCCTATTTTGTTGTCCTTGTCATTCATCCCCGTCCCCTTGCTCGCTGACGAGCGGACTTTCCGGGGGGGGTTGCGAGCGCTGCTCCTCGTGGGGCAGGCCATGGCCCTTCCTGTGTTCGTCCGCCCACCGGCGTCCTGGGGCGTGGTGGTGGTGGGTGGCGCAGCCGGTTCCCCTGCTTCTCTCTCTCAGAAAGGAGTCTCAGGGGGACCCCCGGCAGGTACCTAGGGCTTGGCCCACGCTACGTGAGTTCCACCCCTTTCGAGGGGTCGGACGGGGCGGGCGCGGAGGGCCGCGGTTCAAAGACTGACTCGTCTGCCACGTGGGGCGTGTGGGCAAAGCGCAACCCCGCGCCCGTTTCAACACTCGCAGACGGGGGCGCCTGACCGGTTGGTGAAACCTTTTAAACCTGTCTTTGTAGTCGTGGTGAAAGACCTAAACTGAGCCTGAAATAAAAGAGTACAACTCTTAGCGGTGGATCACTTGGCTCGTGCGTCGATGAAGAACGCAGCCAGCTGCGAGAACTAATGTGAATTGCAGGACACATTGATCATCGACATTTCGAACGCACATTGCGGCCCCGGGTCCATCCCGGGGCTACGCCTGTCTGAGGGTCGCTATTCCTATCTGTCGGACCTGCCTTCTCAGGCGGGACCGCGGTTGGAGGTTCGTAGGTGGGGGGTGCCCCCTGGCCTCCGTCTTCCTAAAAGCAGACGGTTCCCGGTCGCTGTCTCGGTGAGATCCGGTCGGCGGGTTCGCTGCGGTTGAGTGCCCGTTCTCCGTGCACAAGCTTCTCCTCCCCCGCTTCGGTTCGTTTCGGTTCGTTTCGGCTCCGCTCCTGGCCTGGCCAGGAACGTGGTCCCCTGCGCCCGAGAAAGAAGCGAGCGTGGCTGCCGGTGGGTTCTCTCCGCTTTGGCTGCCCACGTTTTCGCTTCTTTTCTCACCCCCTGCGCAGGCGGATCACGGAAAGGTGTCTGTTCTGTTCCGTTACGTGCGCGAGCGGAGGGAGGTTGTTGTTACATGCGTTCCCCCCCCCCCTCCCCCGGTGGGGGGGGTGGGGGGGTCGGGGTTCGGGTGGCTCTGCCTCTGGCGTTTTCCTTACGGGCCGACCTGTCCGTGGCACGTCCGTGACGTCCCGACCTGTGTCCTCGTTAGCCCGGGTGAAAAGGGACTCGTCCCCTAACCCGGCGGTGTTCACGCTTCTGGGCAACCCTCCAGAGCGAACTCGGGAGCGACCTCAGATCAGACGAGACAACCCGCTGAATTTAAGCATATTACTAAGCGGAGGAAAAGAAACTAACAAGGATTCCCTCAGTAGCGGCGAGCGAAGAGGGAAGAGCCCAGCGCTGAATCCCCCGTCCGGGTGCGGGCGAGGGGAATTGTGGCGTATGGAAGTCTGTTTTCTTCCTGGCGCGGGCCGGGGGCCTGAGTCCTTCTGATGGAGGCTCAGCCCGTGGACGGTGTGAGGCCGGTAAATGGCCCCAGCCCCGCCAGGGTAGCGGTCTTCTCGGAGTCGGGTTGCTTGGGAATGCAGCCCAAAGTGGGTGGTAAACTCCATCTAAGGCTAAATACCGGCACGAGACCGATAGCGAACAAGTACCGTAAGGGAAAGTTG